>NC_080546.1:40408813-40717930 GCF_028640845.1 Ahaetulla prasina
ACTGATTGCATTGTACCCAATTACTATTATTTCTGTACTCTTTTTGAGTACAGAAAGTACTCAATACAGAAAGTATGAAAACAGCATGGCTCCTTCTTCATTTGTCCTCTCCTGGGTTGTAAATAGTGCACTATTCTGAATGAAAGCACTCCATTATAATCCATTTCAAGTTGCTGATCCCTAAGATATCAATATGTTGTTGACTGATTTCAAGTTTATTACATTGAACTTTTCCATATTTATGATCCTTGTGCTCTAAGTTTGCACAGTAGTTCCTTTTTTGAAGTTTAAAATTGTAGATTTCTTATGGTAACATTAAAATTCTAAAAACTTTAATCTAACATCATTAGAACACAAAAAGTTCCTTCAGCTCTTTCACAATACCATATTGATTGTCCTCCAATCTGAGGAGCCCATAATCCAGGATCATGTCATCAATCACTTTAACTTATTTATCTCTGAGGGTTTGTAAAATATAGGAATGTTTTGTCACTATCTTTCCCATGCAATATGAAATTATATCCTTCTCCAGCATTTTTCTATATGGTTGCTAACTAATATAGGTGCCTTGTTGCTTTAGATGGACAGCTAATCTTGACCTTCATGCCTTGGATGACTCTACATTATAGCATTCTTTGCTCATTTTGCCAGGAACAGTCCCTATCTTGCCATGAAGAGACAACACAACTGTGTTTTGTGTGCATGTATATGTATGTGGGTATGTGATTATAGTTCACCCAAAAAAATTAGTGAGCATATAAATGCTATAAAATAAATGAAATAAAATACAAATGAAATGGATGGATGGAGACAGGGAGGAGATGTTTTCAAAAGGCTAAGAAATGAAGAGGCTAAGGGAAAAATAAGAGGAAAAGAGGCATGTTTGGTGAATTAAAAGTAAATTTTAGGCAGGACAATACAAAATTGGAAACAATGGCTAACATCAACAGTATAATTCTTCAGCATGTGAGCAGACAGTGTGACAGAATGTGCTGGGACTGTGCAAATAGATTTCTAAGAATTACAGTTTTCCTTTTGAGATAATTAAAGGTGAAAGTAGGGCATCATTTTAATTTTATTCTGTTGGAGAATGCTTTCAGCATTGTAATTGCAATGATTATTGGATTAAGGGGGACCTTATGTTAACACCCCAATTTGCATATTATAAATTATGATTATTCTTATACAATGAATTACACTTAATATTATGTCCATGGCAGGCATTGGATACACTTACCTAGTTTTTAAAAAGCTGTCAATTGACAATAACATTTTGCTGCTAAAGTAGTTGATTACATAGAGATAGATTTCATAATCTGTCATTTGTGATCACCAGAGTAATATAACAAGTGGTAGTATTTTAACAATACACTACAATATTTGATTAGTAGTCCACTGCTATAATATATAGCAGTGAAAGAAAGTCTCCTATATTCTAAGGTGAAACCAAATAGTCTTAAACAATAAAAAAGCACTAAGAAATAGCTGCTGACTTTTCATTTCTGCCTTTTGTATTCCTAGTACAATACCATTGCTGGAAAAAAAACCTACTTCTGTGAGCTGCCATATTCTATATTTCTAACATAACAATACTTGTTTTTCCAAGATTTTTAATCCTGGTAAGAATTTTTTTTATGAAAGCTTTATATAATTTTTTGTCATGCAACCTCCTCATATTAGATGGGTGAAATGAAAAAAGAAATTGCAAGAATAGAATTTTTTTTTATATAGAATAGAATTTTTTATTGGCCAAGTGTGATTGGACATACAAGGAATTTGTCTTGGTGGATATGCTCTCAGTGTACATAAAAGAAAAGATACATTCATCAAGAATCATAAGGTACAACACTTAATGATAGCCATAGGATAGAAATAAGCAATCAGGAAACAATCAATATAAATATAAATAGGAAGGATACAAGCAACAAAGTTATAGTCATACAGTCATAAGTGGAAGGAGATGGGTGATGGGAACGATGAGAAGATTAATAGTAGTGCAGATTTAGTAATAGTTTGACACTGTTGAGGGAATTATTTGTTTAGCAGAGTGATGGCCTTTGGGGAAAAACTGTTCTTGTGTCTAGTTGTTCTGGTGTGCAGTGCTCTACAGTGTCGTTTTGAGGGTAGGAGTTGAAACAGTTTATGTCCAGGATGTGAAGGCTCTGTAAATATTTTCACAGCCCTCTTTTTGACCCTTGCAGTCAAAATATCTTACAGCCAAAGATCTTAAGATATCATCTTTACAGTTTTGTTGTCCATACATAAGACCTACAGCATGTAGTATTTCAAGGGAACACTTCAGTATCACAAAGTGTTAACTAAAGTATCTCTTTCATCCAAAGTCTCTGATTGAAATGCTCCTTAACTTTGAAGTATTAGATTAAAGCTCAGGAAGGAAAACAAAATCTTCTTCACATTGATTGAAGCAACCAATCAAATTGAGTGAGTCTGCTTCTAAATTTCAATTTGAATTATTGAGGCAGAGTGATTTGATTCTCCATGTCAAGACTTTGGATGATTGAAAGATCTGGATTAAGACAATGCTTTAAATTTGCAACAGATTTGCTTCCAAACTCCTAGGAATCTTTATATATGCTGCTCAAAATGGCATTTGCAGCATTGAAACCAAGATTTGCCTCTTTTATAGGTATAAATTTTATAAATTTTGCATCTGAAGAAAGTGTGCTTTTATGTCACACTTACTGTCTTTCAAAAATTTATATTCATACACCTACAGATACCATTGAGTTCCATGACTATAGGTTAGTTAGACCACAAAGTTTTTTTAAAAAACACAACAAAATATCTTATAAGAAGGCAGTGCTAAACCATTTCTGTTCTTTTGTCAATAAATTTTTTTGTTTGTTTATATGACTATCAAAAATTGAGTGTGGCATGCTTTTCTTTTTAACCACATCTTAATCTAGCATTCTAAATAAGATGCTGGAATGGTTTCTTCATAGTAGCCTATGCTGAAAGTTGTAAAGCATGTGATTCTTCCTCTTGAATCTTCTTCCTATTTTAATTTAAAGGATAAGCTTGAGAGAGCTTTTATGGGGGATCAGGTGCCATGATTCATCCTACATCTTGAAAATGAGAAAAGGTTAAAATGCTATTTCATTGAACAGGATTATTATTTACAATCAGTGGTAATTCAGTGAAATGTAAATTCTTGTTGTGAAAATTGGTGATATCACTACTTAAAATATACTGCAGATTGTTTGGAGAAATGGACTAAATTTTTTAAAACTTATAGATTTAACAGCAGCCCTATGGCAAGCAATAGGTTTCAACAGTGTGGGATTCAATTTTTTTTACTACTGATTCTGTGGGCGTGGCTTGGTGGACATGGCAGGGGAAGGATACTGTAAAATCTCCATTTCCTCCCTATCAGCTGGGACTCGGGAGGCAGAAAATAGATGGGGGGGGCAGTCAAAGGTGGTATTTACTGGTTCTCCAAACTACTCAAAATTTCCACTACCGGTTCTCCAGAACTGGTAAGAATCTGCTGAATACCACCTATGGCTTTCAAAGATTCTAGAGTAGGAAATGTCAATGTTATTATTTTTTTTAATAGATTTTTCAGTTGTCACTATGTGTATTTCGTTCTGCTGATTTCTGCATTCTGCTGATTTCTGCATTATGTCAATGTTAAAAAGTAGGTTATAACAATCATAGCCTGAAAATATATTAATGATTTTTGATATTATTTATTTTTAAATCTGCACCTGCAAGTTTACAGATTTATTTTGGTTTTATTTCTTTGTTTTGCTTTTTTAACGCACTATTTCATGTTGTCCAGTTTGACTCCTTCTTCTGAACTGTTCTTTAATTTACATTTGATTAAAAAATACACTATTTTATGCCTTGTATTTGTGTGTTTTTCTACCTTAATTTTTTAATGCAGTTATTCTAACAGGTATTTAATAATTAAAAAATTGGGGGTCCTTGAAATGGTCTTCATAGGTGGATAAAAATGTCAAAAAAATGCTTTAACATCTGGTTACTATGCAATGAACCATAATAATCATCATTTGACCTATTCATTTTGCCTATAGCTCTGAGTTATCTGTATAAAAAATTAAAAATAATTAAAGAAAGTTACATAAACAGTCATTTGAATTCAGCTTGAATAGCCAATGCATACTTGAACTTTTCAAAAGCATCTATGATGGTCCCAAAGCTCAAGATCCTTTGCAATATATATTATCACTCACCACTTTATCCTGCTGGGAAGCTTGCTCAATAAACAGTGATGAGATATGACTCTTTACAGATTAAATACGGATTAAATCCATGGTCCAAGATTTTTTCATTTAACTTAAATCCTCCTCTGTGCTTACCTTTGGTTAAACAGTTTCAGACATTAAAAAGAAACATTCAGAAACATTTCTTTTCTTTTCTTTTCTTTTTAATAGCATTTATGTTATACACTTGTTGTCTCATTTTTTTAATTTCCACATCATAGCATAGCACAATCAGTATTATTAAAGAAATACCTTTCACATTTTAGAGTAGTCATGGAAATTAAATGGAAAAAAATGTAGAAATCATCTAAACTATTTTTTTTATTTTCCATTTTCTAAAAGCATATCAACGTGGTATAGCCATTCTTCTGATTAATTCACATAACGGGAGAGGAGGGGAGGCCAAATTCTGTATGTATCAAATTACTTGCAGAGTCTGGATTGATTTATGTACAAGCAGATCCATCCAAATAATTGTACCATATCACAGATGGCAGAATGAATCCAAAAATTCTTCATCTCTACTAACTCAAGAATCCATCCAGAGACATTTATTTTAATAAGAAGTGTCTAAAAAAATAATATACTTCTGAAATGCATGATAAAATAAAACAGTGAATTCTATGGGACTCGCATTTTGAAAAAAATATATACATTTTTTCCTTCATTGCAAACACTTAATAAATTTAATATCCTGCTATATCCTCATATGATGTAACAGACATCTCCAATTATTTAATATAAAGAAAATAACCAAGTTTATTCTATATGGTGGTACCAACTAGCTGTGGCTAGTCTGGCAGTCTATAAAGGTATAAAATTTCCTGCCAAGTTTAATATTTAGTTCTGCCTTGACAATTCAGAATTTTTCAGAAAGGTGTAGAAATATGACAAGCAGAATCCTAACAAATATCTAGTGTCTCATAGACCATTGCCCAGAAGTTATTTTATAAACAGTGCTATTGTTTATTAATCTAAATAACTTTTTATTTATTGTTTGTAATAATTGTTTTCTCCTACTGCTCCTCCTCCTCCTCCTCCTTCTCCACCACCACCACAAAAAGTTGATCTTTGTAGAAAATGCAGTGAAAATCTGAAGACTTGCATAATGAAATGTGTTGTATAAAACCCCAGTTACATAAGATCTATTTATCTCAAACAATTATTATCAACTATGTGTATCTAACAGACAACAAAGTTTACAGTACATTCAAACCTAAAGATACCAAGGCAGATTTTCATTTCCTAGTGACATGAATATTATTTATAAAAAGCAACCTGTCCATCAAACAAATGTTTGTAAAACCACAACCAGTGGTTAGAATGCAGTACTGCAGGCTACTAGCAGTTCGGCAGTTTGAATCTCGTCAGCTCATGGTTGACTCAGCCTTCCATCCTTCCGAAGTCAGTAAAATGAGTACCAAGATTGTTGGGGGCAATGTGCCGACTCTGTAAACTGCTTAGAGAGGGCTGTAAAGCTTTGTGAAGCATTATATAGTCTAAATACTATTAATACCGCTTGCACCAACGCTGCATTCAGGAATTCACTGTGGAAAGGAATTTCTTGGACTTTTGTCTTCAGTGAAAAGTAGTAAAGAGAACACCACCCTGAACCTTCAAAAATAACTAAATAAATAATTAAAATAATTAAAATTAAAATAAATAATTGAGGGGAAAATGAAAATGGGCTATGGCTACCATAACTGACTGCTGAAACCTCATCTCTATGCCTTGTGTCTCCTAGGTATGGTTTAGAAAGATGGTTTAAAGATTTTATTTTTATTGATTGTTATTTTTAATGATCTTATTGCTGTTAGATTTTATGAAACGAGATAGCATCAAGGGTGGGATTCTGCCGTCAATCAGCTCAGAGCGAACCAGTTTATCTCGACGATCAGATGAGCCCACCTCACACTATTTTCCTACCTTTATCTTCTCAGCTGATTCACGTGGCAGAGCAGATTGCTGCGCCTCAGCTGTATTTCTCATCTGAAGAAACACGGAAGTGAATATTTCTTTAAACTGTGCATATGTGGGCAGTATGCGTCAGGCATGCATGCGTGCAAAGCATGTGATCATCAAACCAGTTGTTAAACTGGTAGGATACCACCATTGGATAGCATATAAATTAATGTAATCAAAATATACAAAGCACTATTTTGTACCTGGGTTGCAGAAATCCATATGACAGTAGATGTCAGCGAGAAAACATACTGAAGAAATAATAATTGGTTGTTTGTATTTTTGTAGCTCAAAAATTACAGCCTTAGATTATCAGTACCAACAACAGCCTAGCATGACGTGCATATTAAGATACTGTTTCTCCTGTGAATTTATGGTTTATGGCTTAGAATATTGTGAGATATTGAATCATAAACTAGAGTAAAGCCATTGAGGAAGAACAAATTTCCTCTATGCAAGTAGGATCTTTAACATTTACTCTTATATTTTAAAAGATAGCAAGATATGGGTTCAGAACAATGGATGAAACTGGTGAAAATGCAAAATTTCTTTTCTTCAACTCTTTCTCATTCCATTGTAAAAGGAATCAGCAAATGTGATTCTGTTTCTGTCAAATCCTGTTGTTTGAGCCACGTGAACTTAATTGTGTCAATGTGAACATGCTGTGTATGTAGTATTTTTTTTCTCCAGTTAACTACAAAAAACCCTAATATATGAAATATATTTTGAAAGCCGTCCATATATTTTTTTTCTAAAAATGGAAAAAAAATATAGTATTTCCCCAATTTCTAATATATCACAGATGTTAAGCTAAAAATAGAATAGGGAAAGAAAGAGATATGCGCTGTCAGTTAAAGAAATAATGTAATTCAGGAAATCCCTAAAAACAGGTTTAAACAATATAATTGCAGATAATGTTCATGGAGCAAGATCCCAACTGGGAAGATTACAGAAATATTCATACTGAAAGAGCATTCATGCATTGTTAAACTGACACATTTAGGAAGTGTAGGAGAGAATTTAAAACATTTTAAAAGTAGCTAGACACTGAAAATTGAGTCTACTAATCGTTAGACTACAATTGGTACTACTCTGTCAATGGCTGACTTTGGTCTTTATTTTATCAGAGTTTAACAGCTATGCATAATTCTATTTTCCAAAAGAATGACCAAAGCTTGCTTTTTGTTACTCTGGCAAAGCTTGGGTTTTTTTTTAATCAAAAACACTAGGTGAACGTCTTAGTTTCAATCATTTATTTCCCTTTTTCTATTGCAGATTTGTTTAATCTCTTTAAGCATGAATGGTCTAATATTTTACTAAATAACTTAGCTAGAAAGAATTGTAGTATGCAACTGTATCCTCAAATTGAACTGCTTTTTGACCCATGTATTAGTTGTTGCAAAACTTCTTATATTATCACATATATTTTATACGAAACAAAGAGAGCGATCCAACACTAGAAACTCTACTTTTTACAATAAGATGGGGTAGCTCATTGAAATGATTTGAATATATTCAAGTATTGCTTAGAGGCATTAGCACGAAGGGATTAGTTTATATTTTGTTTATGTTTGGGAGAGAATGATGGAGTTCTTTTGTTGGGTTTGCTATTTTTCCTTCTGTTCCAAATTTAATGTTTAGCAGGAAGGTTAAACCCTTAAAGCTGGTGCATTTCTTTGGAAATTAAGTAGATACCATTAGCTTGGAATCCCAGCTTAATTAAAGCATTAAAGCTTAGTTAAATGCTTCCATAATTATCAAATTATAAAAGAATATTTGTGTAGAATAACTAGCTGACCATGTTTGGAATGAATTATGTTGTATTTTATGCTTTTTGTATACTTTTTTTTTTATGCTGATGGTGATACTTAGATTAAAATTCAGGACAAAATAGTAAAATAAATTCAGATATATGATGTATAATTCAATTTTTACATTTAACTAAATTTTTGGCTTATCTAATTCTCTACTCAAAAACAGCAGCATTTCTAAATTCTTAGACTGTTGTAATCCTAGATGTAGTTATATAAATTGTCAAGCTCATATACATATACAAACAAAGAAAAGGCCCCAACACCACTCCCAGAAAAAAATACCCAAATCTAAATCTAAAATTTCTGCAGCCATAGTTGATACTCTATCATTAAGTTATATGCTTTCCATTTCTGTAGCAAGGCTCCATCAATGTACTAATAGGCAAATAATATAATAGCATGAGTACACCATCAATATTTATTCCAAATAACATTGCTTAATAGAAGGAATCTGGAGCATACCTACCTTGGTACAAAATTTCATAAGGATGTAGCTCTTTAATTCAGGGACTTAAAAGTGGTACCTGAACTTAGAATTGTACCCAAAAGCATACTGGCAGCTAGTACATCCATCTCTCTCTCTCTCTCTCACACACACACACGGCGATAATAGGGGCAAAAGTTATTGTGCCAAGAACTGCATACACTTCTGTTCCATATTTTGGACTGGCTGAAGCTTCTAAATGTTTTTTCATGGGTATTCCCATATGGAACACAAGCAGTGGTGGGAGTGCCGGTTCTAGGCGGTTCGGCTGAACCGTTTGTTAAACTGCTGGCTCGCCCTGCCTCTCCCCACCACTACTTACTGGCTTCGCAGCACACCAAACCGAACTGTTTGTTAAATTGCTGACTCACCCATCCCTCACCCCACCCTACCCCACGGCACAAGCCCCAATCAAGTCGATTCCCAGGCCAGCCCCCGCCCAGCCTTCCTGACACTGCAGAAAGCCCTGGTCAAGTGCTGACTCCTGAGCCAGCCTAGGCTGCCACCACTGCGCTGCCCTCCCTTCCATCCCCAGCCTTGCCTGGCTAGCTCTGCCGCTGCCGCATCTCCATCACACGTGATGCTCGTGGCCTAGCTAGTTAGCTGCCCTCCCCCGTCCCCGGGCTTGCCTGTATTGCTTTACCACCAGCACCATGGCTCCATTTCCGTGCTTCCTGGAGCTTCCCGGTTGCCTCTGAATGCCGGCTGAGAAGGCGCATGGCCATGCTAGATGTTCTGTCCCCCTCCACAGACCGGGAGACATGAGTGATGACTTAATTAGCCAGCAACTATCAGCTCTGGCAGCAAACTAGTGGGTGTATGCCAAGTGTCTCTGTTATCTCTCTTGATGCCGATGAGTCAGCCAGGAAACCAGGAACAAACAGGACTTCAGCTCTAATTCTCCCTCTAAGCAGATGATTTGCTTGCCACAAAGTGGTATAGCAGCCCTTGCTTCTTTTATATCCTGTGGTGTGTGGCTCCATGACTCAGCACTTCCTAGGCCTGCCCCACCCTTGCTTCTGTTGTTCCCACCTCTCCTGCCTATGAAACCTAGGGTCCAGCCAGGCCTGATTGCCATCTGCCAGGTCTGGAGGCATGGCCTGTGGAGGGGGGGAAAGAGTCAGGGGACGGAGGCCTTATTATCTCTTCCACCTGGCCTGCCTCTGGCTCCTGGAGCTGAGCCAGGGAAGCCGGTGCTCCAGAGGTAAGTCCTGATGGCACTTCCCCCTCACTTTCCGAGTCACTTTCTGGCAGGGGGCCCTGCTCGGGGGTCGTAGACACAACACTAGCTGGGAGAGCGCTTTCTTCTCCCTGGCTGGGAACCGCACAGCCATATGGTTCCTGGCCAGGGGGGACAGAGCGCTCTCCCAGCTAGCAGGGGCCGCACTAGTAGGACACTTGCCCCACTGGTCAGGAAGCTGCTCACCTGCCTGGCCAGTGTCAGAAGAGAGGGAGACAGAAAAGTTCAGCCAAATTCAGGGCATGCACTGTCTCATCGCAGAAGATCCTGGCGCCATGAAGTGCATGTGCCTGTTTGCTTGAGGCCGAAGGAGTAGAAGACTTGGCTGAACTTTTCTGCCTCCCTCTCTTCTGACACTGGGGCAAGTGTCCTACCAATGGGCCGTGCTAGCTGGGAGAGCTCTCTCTCCCCCTTGGCCGGAAACATATTCAAATAATTTAACAACCGGTTCTGTGGACGTGGCTAGGTGGTCATGTGACTGAGTGACATGGCCAATGATGTCACTCATAGCAAGGTGCCGCCCACCTTGCCATGAGTGATGTCAATTTGACCATGCCCACCCAGTCACATGACCACCTAGCCACACCCACAGAACCGGTTGTTAAATTATTTGAATCCCACCACTGAACACAAACATTTGGCAATGATTAGCCACTTTCAGAAGATACTGTGTAATTTATCACAAACGTTTTATACTGCCTCATTTGAAAAAAAAAATTGATAGTACATGATTTTTTAAAAAAAAAAATCAAATATTTTAAATGAAAAGTCCACTGGCTGCTTCTGGTAACTAATTTAATTATGCACATCCATTTGAACGGGTTTATGAATATAGTACACAAATAGAATTATGATCAGATAACTACTATCAGAACTCCTATAAGTAATATTTTGCCCTATTTGTAGCTAGTTGTGATCAGTAAATTATCTATTCAAGCGCAATCAAATAAGATGAATTTGATCTGAATTCCTATCTGCTAAACAAATGGTTCAGTCTAACATTCCTCAGTCAAGCATGGGTCAGTAATTTGTATCTGAAAAGACACTTTATGTCCATATCTTTTTTATAAAATGAAAATTATCTTTAATCCAATGCTAATGCCATTTATTAATGTGATCTGTTTTCCACTGGGCTCATATATTTATATTAAATAATCTCAATTTTAATGTTGATTTTTATGTTTTTAAATGCCTATTTTTATATATGTCATTGTTTTTATTTATCATGGTTTGCTGCCCAGAATCAATTCTGATAAAATGGGTGTCCTAGATAAATCTGATTAATAAATAAATATTAATTGCTAATATCAGGAGATAATTTTCTGCTAAAATTGACAAACTATTACCTTGAGGTTAGCTAGAAGTAGGCCTTTTCTCTGGTAGTACCTGCATTTAGAGAGGCTATCTCTATGAAAATAACACAGCTGCAGTTATATTTTAGATGCCTTTTAAATAGTATCTCTTCACCTAGCTCTTCTTTGTATGATTGCAATCGATATGGTTTTATTTTGTTTGATGTTTTAATGAACTTTTTAATGAAAAGGTTTTATATTGTTTTAATTTATTACTAGGTACGGATGGATAGATAAGAGATGTTAGTTGTACTTTAATATTTGCCATGATTTTTTTTTCATGGAAAGCAATAGAATAATACAGTATATTCAGTGTTACCATGTTTATAATTTATCTAAATTCAGTTGGAACAAATGATAATTGTAATGCTTTAAAACCGATAAAGAATGCTTTGTCCTACTTTTGACAGCGAAGGGAATCACCTCCATTTTGATATGTCCATATTTTGTGTTAGCAGACACTTCCACTCACATTGCAATGGATTTCTTTGGATTGAAACTGTTTTATAAAGGCTAGTGCTATTTTTTTGAAAAGGCTACGTGGACATAGTCTTAATCCAGCACATTGAAATCAGTCAGGATTAAGGTTAACATTCCTTCTGAAAAGAAAGTGCTAGAAATGGTGTTTTGGCTTGCTGCCTGAGATTTGAAGGAAAAAAAAGCATTATGGTTTGGAGTCAACAAAAAATGAATGAAATGTAACCCTTAGTGCTGTTTTATATTCATAAATGTTCACACATAACATTGTGCCATGAAAAAAACTAAGGCTGTCATTAACTAACTTAATAAAATATTTTTTTTTCCTATTTTCTGAGTGTGCCAAATAATAATGTGTGTTTTTGTGCAATCTGTATATTTTAGACATTATACCTAGTTCATCAGTAAAATTTAAATGCATTGTATCAACAAGTTCTGTCAGTTGAAAATACTTTTCAGGTGCTACAGAAGACATTGTATATGAATGGCTAAATCTGTCAATTTTGATTTTGCTCAGTTTTTCATGTTTTCCCTGTCAGGTTCATTGAATATATTTCTTTCACTTTGTATACATTTTGTGAATGTATTTTTTTCCTATAAGAGGTAATTTTCTACATACTCTGAGTATGAATTTTGTACAGATTGGATCATTTTATTTAGAAATTTAGAAAAGGGAGAACATTGAACTATACTTATATTTTGATTGGGATAGTGGACATTTTAACACCATAGGTTTTCAATAGCCAGTCCATCACAAAGTAATTTGAAGCAAACCTGTAATCAACTTCACCCAAACTACTCCCCACCCTGGAGCAACAACCGTCCTTTCACCTCTATTCTGTATGAAATGAAATAAATTGTTAGCACCCCTGCCACTTACACTTTGAGCACTTGTCTGGCCACTTAAAAAAACAAAAGCAAATATAAATTCTGAGCAATTGCCATAAAGTTCACTTTCCTGGAACAAAAAAGCAGTATCTTTTGTATTTAAAGTCTACAGCAAACTGAAATAGCAAATTCGTGTGTGTGTTTCACTTCCCACTTGGTACTGTATAACCATTGTTGCTATGGTGGCTTGAATTAGGGAATTGTATTACAAACAAAGTTTAGAGACAGGCATCAGAAGCAAACTGCTGTTACTGTTATATTGGGAATGTAAAGGCTTATTTGAATTCAGAAAGCAGGAGAAGAGGGGAAAGTAGCCACCTGTAGAATCATAGGAATTCAAAGAAAAGGAATGGAAAAAGCTTTGCTTAATTTTCAGTAAACCAGCACAAAGCTAGAGCTAATTAACTTGGCTCTTCAAGACAGCTAATATTATAGGACTAGACAGACAATCAGCAACCATGTCCTCTTTTCACATTGATTTAATTAGCGTGAATTACCAAATTAATTTCATTTGTATTTTCATATACAACCTTGTAATTTCTATAGTCCTCTAAAGGACTGGTTTTTTTGGATGCTTGTCATGTAACCTCTTTGCTACTTTCAGAAGTAAACAACATGGTCATATGTATTCAGTATGGAACAATATGGAACAGTATAGAAGGGATTAATATTTGCCTTCTATACATTGCTCTGATTCTGTTAGTCTAGCACAGGGTCCTGGAATCTACTGATAATGGTCTATCCAAGTACTAGTCAACCTGACTCTACTTACCTTCATGTCCAGATACATCTTGCTAAAAATTGATTGATTGATTGATTGATTGATTTATCTATGTATCACATTTTGGGGTTGGTAACTTCCTCAACAAATTGTGAGGATGCTTTAGATGCAACATATCCTGCCTTCAGAAAACTGTTTGATTAAAAAGCCCATCACATATTGGCTACCAAACTTAAGTGAGGGTTGGAGGACATGACAATTAAATCAGTAATCAGTATAAAATATTTAGTGTGTTCATAAATAATTATCCCTGAAGGGAGTATCAGATGAATGGCCAAAAATATCAGTTCTGAATCCTTTATTCTGTATTTTTTTAATTAAGGACATGGATGAAAAGGAGGAGGACTTGTTTACAAATTTTGCAAATTATATCAAATAATGTAGCGTAGCTAATGCCATAGAAAACAAAAATAAATGCTCAATATAGACTGGATTAGTGAAATGATTGAAAGTAACAGAATGAAACTGAACTGAGATAAATGCAAAATTCTTCACATTTCACTTAAGTAAAAAATAATCTTGCACAGTGGTTGCAAATTGAATAAGAATTAGCAGAGTAATATGACTGAAGAAAAAGGCAAATGCAATTTTAGACAGCTTCAAAAGAAGTAACATGTCCAAATCACAGGAAATAATGATTACACTTTATTCTTCTTTGGATACTATATTCAGTAGTGTGTGTAGTTCCAGGCACTTTAAGAAGAAGCCAGAAAAATTGAAGCAAGTTCAGAGAAGGGCAATGAGATGGATCAAAGAAGAAGAAATTAAGATCTGACATCTAAGTCTCTGAAATTAAGGAACCACTTAAGAAAAGGCACTCTCCAACTACCAAAAAGGATTTTTCATAGAAGGCAAAGATGTCCTTTTTCTTTTCAACTAATGGACTTATGTTTGTGTCCTTGAACAAGAAAGAATAGAAGGAAGATTGTGACTGAATGTTAGGGAAAAAATCTCAACAGCCACAGCTTTCTATCTAGAAAAGAAGTGAAAAGAAAGAAAAAAAGTGCACTTGAAAAAAAAAGGAAGTGGTTATTGGAGAGTGTTTAAATATCCCCGAGTCATTCTAAATGTGACCATAAGCCGGGGTGACATTCACAGGTTCTGATGGGTTCTGGAGAACTGCTAGCGGAAATTTTAAGCAGTTCGAAGAACTGGCAAATACTACCTTTGGCTGGCCCCAGAGTAGGGTGGGAAGGGAGCAGAGGTGGGTTTTAGCAGGTTCTGACCAGTTCTGGAGAAATTTTGAGTAGTTCAGAGAACCGGTAAATACCACCTCTGACTGGCCCCTTCCCCATCTATTTTTGATCAGCTGGAACTGCCTCCCAAGTTCCAGCTGATCGGGAGGAAATGGGGATTTGCAGTAACCTTCCCCTGGAGTGGGGAGGGAATGGAGATTTTACAGTATCCTTCCCCTGGAGTGGGGTGGGAATGGAGATTTTACAGTATCTTTCCCCTGCCACACCCACCAAGCCATGCCATGCCCACCAAGCCATACCCACAGAACAGGTAGTAAAAAAAATTGAAACCCATCACTGGAAGGGAGATTTTGCAGTATCCTTCTCCCGTCATGCCCACCAAGCCACACCCACCAAGCCGCGCCCACCAAGCCACACCCACAGAAATGGTAGTAAAAAAATTGAATTTCACCACTGACATATGCTAAGTTGCTATAAGAAAGAGAAAGTATCAAAAATGTTACATTTATCATGCTATGCTGAAAGGTGATTTGTTTAGTTTTGGCATCTCCACCACATAAGGTAAATTTAACAAAGCATGGTTAAAACAATTTATTATAGTGCTTAATAAGGTGGATTTTATTCCGAAAGGAATTGCAATTTATAGATCTGGAAAATATTTTCATAAAAAAAAAAAATTGTTCAAAAAATTTCTATGGGGTTCTTTGATTCCAAGAATGTATTTATAGAAAAATCAATTACCCGTTAATGAGGATGCATTTTGTTTTTCAGATCTGAAGCTATATCATCATGCTTACTTATTGTCAAATATTAAATACTGGAAGCCAACAACTGATGTTAATTTTCTGATTTGAACTACTTTGGAATATTCGGAACAGTTTTGATTGGTTGGCAGTATTAAAATCTAAATATACCAAAATTCTGGGATCTTTGGAAATAATTATGTTAGTTAAAAGTTATGAAATGTAATTGCTAATAAAAATATTTGATCCTTTTTCTCCTGCCAGATGGACTTTATGGGAAAAACTAATTTTGAAAATTAGGGAAAAGATGGTTAAATAGATAAATTGGATGGAAGCAGGAAATATTGTCTTCAGACCAATATTGCAGAATATATGACTTATTGCAGATAATATTGCAATAATATAATACAGACATATTGATAATATGATAATTTACCTGACTCCATAGTCTCTACTCAAAATCCCAAAATCTTCAACCAAAAACTGTCTACTATTGACCTTACCCCATTTCTAAGAGGGCATAAGAGCACAAACGTGCCTACCGTTCCTGTCCTATTGTTCCCTTCATCATATCAAACTGATATAGTTGATGCATATTTTTATACATATATGTATATTTTCTTCAAAATATGTTGTTTTATCTATGACAATTGTTTCTGTATTCTGTTGTTACAAAAGAAATAATAATAAAAAAAGTGATAGTTTAGGGAGATGACATTTCTTTTTTTCCAAGACTTTAATCCACTAGAGATTGTTTTACA
This sequence comes from Ahaetulla prasina, assembly GCF_028640845.1. Classification (NCBI taxonomy): domain Eukaryota; kingdom Metazoa; phylum Chordata; class Lepidosauria; order Squamata; family Colubridae; genus Ahaetulla; species Ahaetulla prasina. The sequence continues at coordinate 40,424,759 of NC_080546.1, forward strand.
TTGTCCTCAAGAGGAACAACAGTCTGGAGCAGTTGCAGTCATTGTGGTCATTGGTTCAGTGTTACGTCATGTTGTCTGCTGCTCTTTGAGTGGACCACTTTCTGTTCACCATTTCAAGTGTTAGCTCCCCAGTTTGTTGATGCCTTAGGTGAAAATATTTGGTGAATGTTCTAACTGAAACTAGTACATTCTAGGTGAATGTACTAGTGTAGCTATTTGGTAAAATATAAAGCTTACTATACAGAAATATAGTCATAGATTTGCCTCTCTCTCTCTCTCTCTTATGTATGTGTTTTTGTGTGTGCGCGCGCGCACTGACAATCTGTTTGAAGAATTAATAATGCAAAGATTTGTCTTTTAGGATATCTTTAGGATGGAATACTACACAAATAAATATTAGCTAATAATCAGTTGGTGACATGCTAAATATCCAGGCTAAGATAGTCAAAGACAGATCTTGTCTGAATTAAAATGAATTTTCTTGTATTCTTACATGTGCTGTACTAAATTTGAAAGGCTTTCCTGTTCATTTTCATAATAGTTTTAAATTGTTCATTATACTTGTAAGAGATAAAGCACCTCAGTTTAGGTGATTTGTTTCTTAGGTGCCTTTAGTAAAACACCGTAAATAAACTTGAAATTTCAGAAAATAAAGGATATTTTTCTCTTCTTGAATAAGAAAGGCAGTAAGAATAAAGCATAGTCATTTTTCAGCATCCCAAAATATCGAAGTAAAGTATAAAGAGACAGTGCCTTTTCTGGGTGCATATATTTGTGAAATTTGTGTCTGTGTGTGAGAGAGAGAAAAGGAAGAAAGAAAGAGTCAGGATAGATGATAGACAGACAGACAGACAGACAGACAGACAGACAGACAGATGGATGATAGATAGATAGATAGATAGATAGATAGATAGATAGATAGATAGATAGATAGATAGATAAATAATGGAAGGGAGGGAGGGAGGGAATGCATAAAAAATATATCAGAAAGAGAACACACAAATATTTAAAACAGGTAGTAAATTACAAATTGTCTACTGTCTGTTAAACAATCACATCCTATATGCAATTAACTTAGAGCATGAAATATTTGATGCATGGTTATGAAGAACACAGACTGTCAGTGGTTCTGAGTAAATCTTCTTTATCCCCATGATAGCACCAAACATCCTCATGTCAAGTATATACGGAGTAGTCATGTCAGTTGTATCCTCAGATGGTCACTTTTTTGCCATTTGAGAAATATTCTAATTTATTTACAAGGAAAAATCCTGTCTCATCAAGCTGTAGCTGACAAAGTGCAGAATTTCTTTTGGGCTATATATTTGTTCCCACAGGAGGAGGGTTTTTAACATAACATGAGTTGGAGGGGACCTTGGAGGTCTTCTAGTCCAACCCCCTGCCCAAGCAGGAAATCCTACACCATTTCAGACAAATGGCTATCCAACATTTTCTTAAAAATTTCCAGTGTTGGAGCATTCACAACTTCTGCAGGCAAGTCGTTCCACTTATTGATTGTTCTGTCTGGAAATTTCTCCTTAGTTCTAAGTTGCTTCTCTCCTTGATTAGTTTCCACCCATTGCTTCTTGTTCTACCCTCAGGTGCTTTGGAGAATAGCTTGACTCCCTCTTCTTTGTAGCAGCCCCTGAGATACTGCTGTCATGTCTTCCCCGAGTCCTTCTTGTCATTAAACTAGACATACCGAGTTCCAGCAACCGTTCTTCATATGTTTTAGCCTCCAGTTCCCTAATCATCTTTGTTGCTCTTCTCTGCACTCATATTTGACCTTTTCACATAACTTTTAACTAAAAGAAATTTTATTTATTCACTTGCTACTAAATAATCAAACAATAATGAAAAGAACGTATTTTAATATAAACATGTGTATTATATGTATACATATATAAATATGTAAATTTAGGAAAGGATATGGAGGTTTTGAAAGACGTCAGGTGTCTACCTGGTGCTACTGCCAGCAGAGACAAGAGACGTATTCTTAAGATAGTCAAGAATGCCAGTAAGGATTCTGATGTTGATGCTATTATACACCTTGGCACAAATGATCTGTCCCAAAAGGATGTGCTTTCTGTGCAGAATGATTTCCAGAGCTTAGGGTATGAACTTAATAGCATAGGTTGTAGGCTTAACTTTTCAGAGGTTTTACCAGTACATAAGGAACAAAAAGGTAAAGGCCAGCGTGTAGTGGAGTTTAATGTGTGGCTAAAGGAGTGGTGTAAAAGGGAAGGCTTTGGTTTTATTAGTCATGATGTCTGCAACTGGTCCAATGAAAAATTGTACAAAAGAGATGGATTGCATCCATCAAAGAAAGGGACTGAGTTACTTAGCAATACATTCACAGATTTTCTGGATAAACATTTAAACTGAACAGTGGGGACAGAGAATTAACTGATATAGAAAATTTCTGTCCCCAGCAATCGAAAACTAAAAGGGTTATCAGTGCATGTAACATAGATGTCTGTATGGGTAAGACTATCAACCATGCTATCAAGCAAAACCAAGCATTTAACAGTGAGTGCCATACCATGTGCACTAAACCAACAGGTGGCATGAAAGTAGGGGCAGTCAACACAGGTTATGTAGACAGTAAACACAAGATCAATCCAAATGGACTCAAATGTCTATACACCAATGCACAGAGTATGAGGAATAAACAGGGTGAATTAGAAATCCAAGTAAATGAGGGTAGATATGATATTGTTGCCATTACGGAAACTTGGTGGGATGAAACTGACAAATGGAACATACAGCTAGAGGATATAAATTATTTAAAAGAAATAGACCAAATAAAAGAGGAGGTGGAGTTGCACTATATATAAGAAATAACTACATCTCTACAGAAATAGAGCACAACAATGATGAAAATCATCTTGAATGTATTTGGGTCAATATAAAAGGGTGAAAACGATATTGCCATAGGTCTATACTATAGGCCACCCAACCAAACAGAGGAAGTAGATGAACTTTTTGCTAGTCAGCTAACTAAGGTATGTAGGAAGCACATCACAGTAGTAATGGGGGAGTTTAACTACCCTGACATCAACTGGGAAACAAACTCTGCACCAAGTGGAAGATCCAACAGGTTCCTAACAAACCTAGCAGACAACTTTGTTTCCCAAAAATAGAGAAGGCGACAAGGATCAGCCATATTGGACTTAATTCTCACTAACAGAGATGAAATGATAGAAGGTGTTGAAGCTACAGGAACCTTGGGGCAAGTGACCACGCAATATTGGAATTCAACATTAAGCAAATACAAGTAGTAGAACAAAGTCAAACTAGAGTCTTGGACTTTAAGAGAGCTAATTTCAATAAACTTAGAGAGATCTTGAGAAGGATTCAATGGATGAGAATCCTCAGGGGGAAAACAACTCAAGAAGCTTGGGAAATTTTGAAAAGTGAGATTATAAAAGCACAGTCTAACACAATACCAATGAAGAAGAAAAATAGTAGATCACAAAAGAAACCAGCATGGATGCATAAAGAACTATCTGACAAATTGAAAGACAAAAGGACAAATATAAAAAGTGGAAAGAGGGCAAATAACTAAGGCAGAATATCAGCAAATAGCCGAGCCTGTAAAGATGAAGTGAGGAAAGCTAAGGCTCACAATGAACAAAGGCTAGCGACAAAAGTAAAAATAATAAAAAGCTTCTTCCAACATGTTAAAAACAAGGAAAAAGTCAAGGAAACAATTGGCCCATTGCGGGGAGAAAGTGGCAAGAAGATGACAAGCAACAGGGAGAAAGCAGATCTACTTAACTCATATTTTGCATCTATCTTTACACAAACGTAAAAACAATCCAACCTATCAAAAACAGCACTACAAAAACAGATTAGAAACACAAGTTAAAATAGGGAAGAAAATGGTAAGTGAACACCTGTCTACCCTAGACGAGTTCAAATCACCAGGACCGGATGGATTACACCCCAAGGTTCTGAAGGAACTGGCAGACGTGATCTCAGAACCACTGAACTATATCTTTCAAAGATCCTGGAGCACAGGGAGCTGCCAGAGGACTGGAAAAGAGCTGATGTAGTTCCCATCTTCAAAAAGGAAAAAACAGATCCAGGAAACTACAGACCTATCAGTCTGACCTCAATACCGGGGAAGATTCTGGAAAAGATAATCAAGCAACGAATCACCGAACACCTAGAAGCAAACAAAGTAATAACCAAAAGCCAACATGGGTTTGTCAAAAACAGATCATGCCAGACTAATCTTATCGCATTCTTTGACAAAATGACAAAATTAGTAGACCAGAGGAATGCTGTTGATATAATTTACTTGGACTTCAGTAAAGCATTTGATAAAGTAGACCATAACCTACTACTAGATAAAGTAGAAAAATGTGGGTTAGACAGCACCACCACCAGATGGATTCGTAACTGGCTGACCAACCGCACTCAACGTGTAATCCTCAATGGAACTACATCCACATGGAGGAAGTATGCAGTGGAGTACCCCAAGGCTCTGTTTTAGGCCCAGTACTCTTCAACATCTTCATCAATGACTTGGACGAGGGATAGATGGGGAACTCATCAAATTTGCAGATGACACCAAGCTGGCAGGAATAGCCAACACTCCAGAAGATAGGCTCAAGTTACAGAAAGATCTTGACAGACTTGAACATTGGGCGCTATCTAACAAAATGAAATTCAACAGTGAAAAAGTAAGGTTCTACATTTAGGCCAAAAACAAAATGCACCAGTACCGTATATGTGGTACCTTGCTCAATAGTAGTACCTGTGAGAGGGATCTTGGAGTCCTAGTGGATAACCATCTAGATATGAGCCAGCAGTGTGCAGCAGCTGTTAAAAAGCCAACACAGTTCTGGGCTGCATAAACAGAGGATAGAATCAAGATCACGTGAAGTGCTAGTACCACTTTATAATGCCTTGGTAAGGCCACACTTGGAATATTGCATCCAGTTTTGGTCGCCACGATGTAAAAAGATGTTGAGACTCTAGAAAGAGTGCAGAGAAGAGCAACAAAGATGATTAGGGACTGGAGGATAAAACATATGAAGAACGGTTGCAGGAACTGGGTATGTCTAGTTTAACAAAAAGAAGGACTAGGGGAGACATGATAGCAGTGTTCCAATATCTCAGGGGCTGCCACAGAGAAGTGGGAGTTGGGCTGTTCTCCAGAGCACCTGAGGGTAGAACAAGAAGCAATGGGTGGAAACTGATCAAGGAAAGAAGCAACTTAGAACTAAGGAGAAATTTCCTGACAGTTAGAACAATTAATAAGTGGAACGACTTGCCTTCAGAAGTTGTGAATGCTCCAACACTGGAAATTTTTAAGAAAATGTTGGATAACCATCTGACTGAGATGGTGTAGGGTTTCCTGCCTGGGCAGGGGGTTGGACTAGAAGGCCTCCAAGGTCCCTTCCAACTCTGATGTTATGTTATGTTATGTTATGTTAATACTAGAATCATAAAGATTGGATGAAAGCAAAAATATGAATAGAGTTATTTTGAATGTTTGGCATTAGAATCATATATTTAAATATTGAATAATGAAAAAATGAAGGATAAATAAAGACTAATAAAATGATGTAACGTATTTTAATACTGGTATAAACAGGTGTATTAATAGTGGAGTCATTTAGATTAGATGAATGTAAAGAATATGAATAGAATTAATTTTTATGTTTAAATAAGATTGTGATTGGTATTAGAATTGCATATTTAAATATTGAACAATGAATTAATGAAAGATAGTATTGTAATACAAAGGGAACATCTTTTAATATAATGATTACATGAATATAAATTAGAATAAAGACAGAAATAAGAGAAAGGGGGAATATTAGTATACACATTTCTATAAGATAAGAAGTGTAGTGATAAGAGAGAGGTCTAGAAATTGAACAGAAATAGTATTGTGTATATTTAAACAATATGAAATAATGAAATAGTATAATTAGATATAGATGTGTATTACTATTAGAAATATATTAGCTGGATGAATGTGATTACTATGATTAATAATATTTTATTTGTACTGAAGTATTGTATGGCACCCAGGTGTCACACTGTTCACACATTGATATGTACATGTAATATAAAATAAAAAAAAACTTGATAAAAAATAAAGCAAATATATTGGGAACAGAGTGAAAAACATAGTAAGTTACTAGCCAGGTGGTTTCAACAATTGGTGCATTGAATTATTATTGCTATCATGAAAAAAGTCAAGATAAAATATATAATGATTCTAACTCAATAAATCACTTTTTTTCCAATTTTATAATATCAAGTCAAATCTCACAAAGAAATTAATACATCTTTATATAATGTATTTTTCCTATGATTATCCATTACCATATATAGTAGCTGAATGTTATGTCTCCAAGAAATAATAGATACTATTAAATTTGTTTTTAAAAAATGACATACCAAAAAAAAAAAAAATCCAGTCTGGATGGGTAATTATCTCTATGGCAGGAAATATTGAACATTTTTGTCCAGGTCTGCAATGTTGCCTTTTGAAATCATTTTTCCCAGTCTCTTCATTGTGGGTTATATAATTGATTCTGAGGACCAATAAAAATCTTGTTGACTATTTAAGCTGTTGTCCAATTTACTCATTAGAGGTTTATTTTCAAAATATGATGAAAAATAGCATGTAAATTACAGATAATACTTTCAGTTAGCAACACTATACAGTCAGGCTTTATAAAAATTGTCAAGTATTTGATAATAAATTACTAAGGGACATTCTGGATGTTCATTCACAAAAAATGAAATCAATGATGAATTCACTGAAAGTTGAAAGTTGTTTTATTGGGTCAATGAATATGAAATAAGTTTTACCTAAATATGGAGGTCCTTCTTTCTCTCTTCTTTCTCTTTTTATTTAATTGTATTAGTATTCTATTTTCATTGTTAATTTAAAAAAAATTAAATATATTTTTTAATATTGGAAAGACAGTAAATCCCAAATATTTACATCAGGCTCATTGTTATAAAAATATCATTGTAATGGAAAGAGGTAGAGTGTGACTCCTGGCCTGCAGGCTGGATGTGTCACATGCTAGCCATGCCCACGCCCAGGTTAGTGAAGGGGAAAAAAGTCCCAATACATCACGTGACGCTGCCGAGACATTGTGAGTTTGACACCCCTGCTTTAGAGCATGGTGCTTATCTCCATTTTTTGGCCGAAAAAGCCAGCATCGCCTAAAGAATAGAATAGAATAGAATAGAATAGAATAGAATAGAATAGAATAGAATAGAATGTTTATTATGGTCAAAGACCAGTAAAAGACAAGAATCTATTTACAATAATATTAAAAGATAATATCAATAAGAATAGTAAATAATTAAATAATAATACTAATATTATTAAAAATAATGTTTAAAGACATTTTCTGTGATCATGTGGCCAGCATGGCTATACACCAAGAACTATTACCTTCCCATGAAGTGGTACCTATTAATCTACTCCCATTTGCATGTTTTCTAACAGCCAGATGGGCAGGAAGTTCACCCTATTGTGCTTGGGTGTTGAACCCAGGCTGGTACTTTCCAGCTGACAAGCTCAGCTTCTTTAACCGTTGAGGGAGATCAGTATCTTTTATCAGATTCAGGTTTAATGTGTTTATAAATTAGGATGAATTATTTTCTATTCATAGCATAATATATTTTGATGTTTTTCGCTCATCCTCTATTTTACCTCTTTGTCTTTGTGTTCGATTCTTTATTCTCTTCTTCTGACTCCTATCTACCTTTTCTTTCTTTATACAGGTAGTCTTTAACTTATTGAATCTAATATTTCTCTGATAAGTGAAACATTTGTTAATGAATTTTGCCTCATTTTATTAACTTTCTGGTCACCGTTGTTAAGAGAAAAACTGCAGTTGTTAAATTAGTATCATAGTTGTTAAGTGAATCTGGTTTCCTCATTAACTTTGCCTGTAAGAAAGTCATAAAATATGATCACATGACCCAGGACACTGCAACTGTCATAGATATGAGTCAGTTGCCAAGTGCCTGAATTTTGATCATATGACCATGGGGATGAAGCTGTTGTTGGTATGAAAAGCAGTCATAAGTCATTTTTTTCATTGCTGTTGTAACTTTGAACAGTGACTAAATGAACTGTTGTTAGTCATGAACTACCTGTACATGACAGCAGTAGAATAACAACAACAACAACAACAACAACTCAGACCGACTACAAACAACGTCACAATACAGTCGCTCAGATGGTCCACTGGAACTTGTGTCACAACTACCATCTGCCTGTAGCAAAGAACTGGTGGGATCATAAGCCTGAAAAAGTGATTGAAAATGAGCATGCAAAAACTACTGTGGGATTTCCGAATACAGATAGATAAAGTTTTGGAACACAGATAGATATCACGATTGTGGAAAAGAAAAAAGTGTGGATAGTTGACATTACTATACCCGCTGACAGTAGAATTGATGAGAAACAACTTGAAAAAGTCATCAGATATCAAGATTTGAGAATCGAATTGCAGAGACTCTGGCATAAACCAGTGCAGGTAGTTCCAGTGGTACTCGGCACACTGGGAGCTGTGCCTAAAGACCTAAGCAAGCACTTAAAAGCAATTGGCGCTGACAAGATCACCATTGGTCAGCTGCAGAAGGCCACCTTACTGGGATCTGCTTGCATAATTCGCCGATCCATCAAACAGTCCTAAACGCTTGGGAAGCGTTCGACTAGTGATCTGTGATACAAAATACAGCATAATTATCTCGTTTGCTGTATATACTGTCATTTTGTGTAAATAATAATAATGAAGAAGAAGAAGGAGGAGGAGGAGGAGGAGGAGGAGGAGGAGGAGGAGGAGGAGGAGGAGGAGGAGGAGGAGGAGGAGGAGGAGGAAGAAGAAGAATGGGAAAAATGTTTTTTTGAAAGTTACCATTATTTATCTTACATTATTTCAAGAATAGGAGATGGGCAGAGATCATCTGACTTGTTTCTCTTCTCTATCAGTATTCAGGAAAATTGTAGCTTTGCTTCTCTACTACTAGCAAAACAAACAAAACAAAACACCTTTTGATTTTAGCATTCCCAATCGCCATCTACCAGAATAATTTGACTGTCACTTATTGCCTACTTAGATCCTAAATGTATATCAGTGATGTACATTTGATACCTATTTCTGTGTAACTAATCCTATAATGTTGTCCTCTGGATTAGAAACTTAAATAATGATTGGAGAATTATATATTTGTAGTAGTTTTTATTACAATATCAGCCCATACCTTGACACTGAAGTATTGAGAACATTTTTTAAATTTCTCTCATGTTGCTCAAATGCTACTTGGCACATCTAAAACTACTTTGCATAATTATTTAAACCATATAGCTACAATTACCCTTGATAAGGAATCTGCTAAATATAAGAATAGGCAAAACTGATTTTTAAAGAAATCATCAAAACTGATTTCAGAGTATAAAGAGATTATGAAGGGTACAGACAAACATGTAGTCAGACAAGTGCTTTTCTAGACTATGAATTGCATCTAAGTTGATCATTGATATTAGAGATAATATATAGGTAAAAGTTAAGGTCTAGGTTAACCCTTAAAAGAAGAATTAAGGTATTAATTCAATATAAAAAAGCCATTAGGGTAATAAAGAAAATAAATCAATTAATAAATAAATATTTCTTTTAACCAGAACCAATGTTTTCAAAATCTATAAAACAACATAAAAAAAATATTTTAAAAAATAAGTTTAAAAAGAATTAAAATTAAAAAAAACAAAATAATGCACCATTCATAAAATTATCTTCTTACTAATTTCACAAAAATGCATTAAATATGTAAGGCTTAACATCAGTGAGTAGTTTTATTTTGTTTTATCTTGTGTTTGTGTGTGTACCTGATGATAAAGCAAAATATTATAGGAGAGACCTGCTGGCTTGCTACAGATAGACCTCGACTTACAACAGTTCATTTAGTGACAGTTCAAAGTTACAATGGCACTGAAAAAAGTGACATGACCATTTTTTACACTTACAACCATTGCAGCATCCCCATGGTCACATGATCAAAATTCAGATGCTTGGCAACTGCTTCATATTTATGATGGTTGTAGCTTACCAGGGACATGTGACCAAATTTTCTGACCTTCTTACAAGCAAAGGATGGCTAGTGAAGAAAAGGACTAGGGCTGACATGATAGCAGTATTCCATTTTTTTTAGGGGCTGTCACAAGAGAGGAGGGGGACAAAGCACTCGAAGACCAGACAAGGAACAATGGATGGAAACTGATCAAGGAGAAATTCAACCTAGAAATAAGGAGAAATTTTCTGACAGTGAGAACATTCAACCACATGAACTTCAGAAGTTGTGGGTGCTTCATCTTCAGAGGCTTTCAAGAAGAGATAGGACAGCCACTTGTCAGAAATGTTATAGGGTCTCCTGCTTGAGCATCGGGTTGGACTAGATGACCTAAAAGGTCCCTTCCAACTCTGTAATTCTGGGAAAGTTATTTCCAGTGTTCTTTCTATCTATCTATCTATCTATCTATCTATCTATCTATCTATCTATCTATCTATCTATCTATCTATCTATCTATCTATCTTCTTAACCTACCTTCTCCCTCATAGCAAGTTACATTGCAAAAAAAAAAAGGGGGGGGGGAGGTTACAGGAATTTTGCAATTGGATTATTTCCTATTTAGAATAATTGTATCTCCAATTACATTAGGGCAGAGCCCTTTTTATTTTATTTTTAAAGCTTTTCTGTTTTCCAAAAGTTAGTATTTTCATTGATTTATGAGAAGCTTCTAACTAGCTTTAACTGGAAATTTACTCTGATGCCATATGCTTCAAAATGGCTAAACAACAACAACAACAACAACAACAACAATAAAACAGTGCTGAGCTTCATGATTCAGTTATTATGGTCTAGAAAGATTTCCTGACATTTAACCTGCAAATGTAGCTGGCCTCTTCAGAGACAGTTGATTTACTATGCAAAACCACAGGAAACTGAGCAGAGACTCATGGGGACCTGACTTCTGATTGATCTTTAGCTGAACTGGTTTTGAACTGAAATAGGTTGGTGAGAAGCCCAATTCAATAGTTTCCAACAAATACTGGCCAAGACAGACTACACAGTATAAAAAGGAAACATTTAGAGGCTAAGGGAATTGGAGTGGATAATGCATGCATTTTATTGGAAAGTTATTGTTTTTAAAAATTGTTGAGATGTCTGAAATAGAATCTTAGCTCAGTTTTCCAAATCTTTGTGAATGCCATAGGATTCCATAAAATACGGGAACATTAATAATGTTGAGGTATGAACATTAAAAAGCTATTCAGTATCAATCAAAAATGTACTTTAGACTATCTAGTTTATCAGAGTCAGTAAATTATAAATCTTTTTAAAAACTTGGCTGTTTGTGTCTTACTGAGAGCAAAACAATAAAAAACCTTTATTAACATTTATATACTACTGTGCCAGATAATATATTTCTAAATTTAATAATAAGCTTTCAAATGTACAAAAGTTAAAGCTATGATTTTTTGCCATTATTCCTTATTTGCTATTCTTTAAAATAATCACCCATGAATAAATTGTAAGGAAAATAAGAATATGTGCATGTAAAAGACATTATAAAGTAGAATTATAACCCTAGCTTTACATTTTTACAATGTAGCATGATTTTCAACACATACTATCCATAAATGTAAATAGTATTTCACTGTTATTCACATGCTTTTTCTTTATGTTGACCTTTTGATTGCAGTCAGTGGATTACATGAAATATGAAATGTATATTCTTGAATATTTCCTTTCAGAGAGCTATTTAGATTTGAGCAATTGCTGTTCATTTTTTTTAACAATATGCTTTCAACATTCACAACTCTAAAGAAACTTAGAAGTTAGTCAGGAGCAAAACATCATCTGATTTAGCACCTTTTATTTTTTAGAGCTGCCTCAGCTAAACTTCAAGTTCACTTCAGAAAATTGATTTTTGGAGAATGGCATGCTCTACCTATGCCCTTTCATGGCCTAACATTCATCTTACAGTAATACTGTAGCTAGGAAGATGCACTAAGGTTCATCTAGATGAGCTATAAGTTGCAAAGAAATTCACCCTTCACTGAGTTTTCCCTCCTGTCATGCACTAGCCATCTGGCCCTCTACAAGTCACAGCACATAGATCATTGAGGTCATGGCCTACTCAAAGACAGAGAGTGGGTACCAAAAAATCCGACTCTAAGTACCTACTTTTGAGCTTCAGATCATTGCACTATTATTCTACATACATTAAATTAATTTAAATAACGAGTAAAGATATATTTGCACATACAAGGCATGTCGCTATGAGATGCTCATTGGGTAGCCAAGAACAAATAATGGTTTGTATTGTAGTAAGAGATCCTATACCTAACTTTATATATCTCTATATTTACAATACAAACACCTTTACTTTAAGTTTTAGGAACTTTCTTCCCATCTTTTATGGGATCTAAAATATGCAACTCTTCATACTGCATGAATATGAATAAAATAATATGCTAATATATTTTGCATGTTCAAAATAAATAATTCATACAAATTTAGAAATACAACAATTCTTTTTAATGCTAGCTTGTTTACTCTCCTCATCCCCATACCATCTGGACAGACTTTTATATATTTTAGTAAATAAAATAATTAATGGTAAAATAACCATTTGGAAAAAAAAAACTTAGGAGGAAAAGAGGAAGACATAAAAAAAATGCAATATTTTATTTTGCTCCAAAACAAGTCTTTCTAAATACTCATCTAAAATTCTTTAGTGAAACACAATATCTAAAAGAATGTTTGAGATACCAGAATAGCATACTATAAAGAAAGCTTCAGAAATTAGATTATCTTCTGGAATATCCATTTGCAATTAATGTGATTTTCACTAGTTTTCTGGAAGCTGGTAAGTTATCTGTTAATCAATTTCAGACAGTCCTTTAGTGTTATCTCTTTCAATATATCACCTTAACATCATTATACTTGTCTCACTTTGTTACCTTTGTGTATTTGCACACTGTATTCTCAGTGGCCCTTTAATCATTGCAAGTTCTCACTAATTGAATATAGACATCATTAGTTTTCCTTAGTGCTTTGTTGTCTTCTAACACATTTGCTTCTTCTTTTTCTGTCTTTCTCTGTTAGGACACGGGATTGAGTCAGTGAGGTCACTAATGATCAGTACTTTTTTTTGGCACACATGCTCTTCAATTATTGCTAGCAATCCAGAAGAGAAGTCTTATAATACTGAATTATTTGATCATCTATATAAGAAACGGTCCTTTTTATCTTTCTCAGGGCTTCTACCAGTAGTGGTATTCACTTACCTTTGCTATCGGTTCGCAAATGTGAGCTCATGTGTCACTTCTGCGCATGCACAGAGCGTCTGTGATGACGTCCATGCGGGTGGGCGGAGCTTCCCACCACCATTGCTACCGGTTCTCTCGGTACAACCACTAGAATCCCACCACTAATCTCTACAGTGAAGAGTAGAAGCAGAAACCATTTCAAGCAGCTTGAAATATAAGGAAGTCCCTATTATTTCAGCCTCTAGGCAATTAAAGGTATTACATATGAGAGTTTGGCCCAAACAAAAACAAGCAATATTAAAGATTTCATATTTTTGAACAAAATATAAATTTCTAATATAAGTTAAGTGGACAGGATTAATATGTTTGAGATTCAACTATTTCTTTAACTAGAATTTGAAGCTGCAGTCCAAAATATATGAAATACAGAGGTCAGTGAGGTAACCGGGGGTGGGCTTTTATCAGTGACCAACTAACAACTGTCTAACCTATTCCAGCTTTAAAATCCCAATTAATTCCAACAGTTTCCAAATAAGTACCATTTTTTTCTTCAGATAAGTAGTTTTATCTGAAATACTTGATTATTTGAAACTGATAAGGTTATTTTAGGCATTAAACGTTATGACATATTTCTTCCCTTTCTTTCTGTCTTTTTGTCTCTCTCTCTCACACACACACACCAAATACACACACACACACAAATGTATGCATTGATGTATGTATGTATGTACATATCTTTAAAAAAATCTTTCTCCTTAGTCATCATCATAATTTCCAACATTTTGTTGTCCAGATTTTCTGTTAAGGAGTTGTACCTACTTTATCCAACAATCAGGAATATTTAGTTCCGTCAAATTCTTTATTGTTGCCAAAATAACACATTTTACATTTTAATTGAACTAATCCAAATTCCATGTAAGTGTTTTTCCTTGTATAAGAATCTTTGCATCCTATCCCCTCTCTAATTTGTGTTTACTTTACATTTAAAGACATTAAGATAAATACTCTAGATTAGTCCTTAGTCCTTGGCCATTGTATACTATCCTGAACATAGATTTTCTTATAGATATAACAAGTTATTATTATAATTTATATAATCATATTGAATATGATTCTGCTTTAGGTGGATCATTTATATTCAATATATTGAAGATCCAAAAAGAAATAAATATATAATAGTGCATTTTTTTAGATTTCAGCAAATATTTACGTTTATAAATTCTAGTCTCTAAGTATAAATTGGTTGATGTTCTTCATTTGTTATTGTTGGACTGTTTTTAGATATGTTTCCACAGCCTCAAATAATAATTATTAGCTAAATTTTTAAAATTTGCTTAGTATTGCCTCCATTTTTTATTCAGATAAATAGTTTTTTTGTTTTTGACCTAATTATCAGAATGATTTAGAAATCCTTTATTTTTTCTGCTTTTTTATTTTGTAGATGAAAACTGGCAGTGATGCTACAACTATTATTATTTGTTACATAATCTTTTATCCTTCTGCAGCCTTATTGGATACCTATGTCTTGTTCTGGAATTTAATAGGAACATAGGAGTCTGCAGATATTATTGGCACAGCAATTGTATAATATAAAGCAAACATACAAAATACATGTACCCAAATAAATGTCAGGATTTTAAAACATATTTGTGAGAATTTTACTAAAGTTGAAAGATATCTGTCTGTCTTTCTATAAATCAATCAATCAATCAATCAATCATGTCCTTTATATAAAATTACAATGATTAAAAATGCTGGTGAAAATTTAGCACACCATGAAAACTAATCTAAACATCCAGTTCTAATCATAAAAGGTAGCAGTTAGTTGGGCGAACAAAGTGATATTGATATCAGTATTCACCTGAAGTAGATATGACACTAATTTTCCCCTTGAGTGAAGTTTTAACAGTTTTAGTAGCTTTCATGCCAGGCATGTCAAATGAAATCATTTTACATTTGTTGTTTTCTGAGAAGACGGCAGAAATTTCTAGAGCGATAATCTCAGAATTATTGGTTTTCATATACAATGAAATACAAAGACATTTCTCTTCAGGGAAACTGATTCAAAGGAAAAGTTAAATAGGTGAAATTTATCAGCAATTTATTAATACAGAATTAAACAGAAGAAAAGGTAGAGTAGTACTTTATGGTTGGATTTTCTTTTTTTTCGCATGTTGTATGAGTTACAGAAATAAAGGCAGCCACTAGTGGGGGGGAAAAATTTTTCTGCATTGTGCTGTGCCTTTTATCCTGTATCTTGTCCATTACCAAGATAAGAAAGTGGATGTGTCTTTATCTACTCCTGTATTCCTTTGAAAATGCCAGAAAGTTAAGTGTTATCAATCACTTTGCATTGAAGGTTATCATATAGTACCAATTGTGTCAGTAATTTTGGATTGTATCCTACCCTGTCTTAAGCTATTCCAAAATGATGTTCTAGTCTTCAGTGTATATAAACAGAATAAAGCCCCGCTGCTTATATAATATAACACTTTATGCAACACAAAAATAAAGAAAAGAGACCTCTCCTCAAGAAGCCTTCCCTGGACCCAGCTATATTAGGTAATTATCATCCGATCTCCAACCTTCGCTTCGCGGCGAAGGTTGTAGAGAGTGTGGTGGCATGTCAATTACCCCGGTATCTGGATGAAACTGTCTATCTAGACCCGTTCCAGTCCGGCTTTCGGCCCGGATACAGCACTGAGACAGCTTTGGTCGCGTTGGTGGATGATCTTTGGAGGGCCAGGGATAGGGGTTATTCCTCTGCCTTGGTCCTATTAGATCTCTCAGCGACTTTTGATACCATCGACCATGGTATCTTGCTGCACTGGTTGGGGGGATTGGGAGTGGGAGGCACCGTTTATCGGTGGTTCTCCTCCTATCTCTCTGATCGGTCGCAGACGGTGTTGACAGGGGGGCAGAGGTCGACCGCGAGACACCTCACCTGTGGGGTGCCGCAGGAGTCGATTCTCTCGCCCCTCCTGTTCAACATCTATATGAAGCCGCTGGGCGAGATCATCAGTGGTTTCGGTGTGAGGTACCAGCTGTATGCTGATGACACTCAGCTGTACTTCTCCACACCGGGCCACCCCAACAAAGCTGTCGAAGTGCTATCTGGAAGCCATATGGGTCTGGATGGGGAGAAACAGGCTCAAGCTCAATCCCTCCAAGACAGAGTGGCTGTGGATGCCGGTGTCCCGGTACAGTCAGCTGCAGCCGCGGCTGACTGTTGGGGGTGAGTCATTGGCCCCAATGGAGAGGGTGTGCAACTTGGGTGTTCTCCTGGATGGATGGCTATCCTTTGAAGATCATTTGGCGGCCGTCTCCAGGAGAGCTTTTTACCAGGTCCACCTGGTCCACCAGTTGCGCCCCTTTCTAGACGGGATGCCCTATACACGGTCACTCATGCTCTCGTGACATCTCGTCTGGATTACTGCAATGCTCTCTACATGGGGCTCCCCTTGAGGAGCACCCGGAGGCTCCAGTTGGTCCAGAATGCGGCTGCGCGGGTGATAGAGGGAGCCCCTCATGGCTCCCATGTGACACCCCTCCTGCGCAGACTGCACTGGCTACCTGTGTCCTTCCGGGTGCACTTCAAGGTTTTGGTAACTATCTTCAAAGCGTTCCATGGCATAGGGCCGGGTTACTTACTGGACCGTCTGCTGCCACCGATTGCCTTTCACCGACCCGTGCGCTCTCACAGGGAAGGACTCCTCAGGGTGCCGTCGGCCAGGCAGTGCCGACTGGCGACACCCAGGGGAAGGGACTTTTCTGTGGGGGCTCCCACCCTCTGGAACGAACTTCCCCCAGGACTTCGCCAACTTCCTGACCTTCGAACCTTTCGCCACGAGCTAAAGACACATCTATTTATTTGCACAGCACTGGACTAGAATTTTAAATTTTGAATTTGGTTTGAATGGGGTTTTATTACTTTTATTGCTATTTTTAAATATTCGGCCTTATTTAATAAGTTTTTTAAGTGATGTTTTATTTTGTATTTATATGTATGTTTTTTATCTGGCTAAAAACCGCCCTGAGTCCCTTGGGAGATAGGGCGGAATAAAAATACGATTAAATAAATAAATAAATAAATAAATAAATAAATAAATAAATAAATAAATAAATAAAACTACCAGGTATGGTATAATCATCATTACACACACACACACACACACACACACACACACACACACACACACACACACACACACACAGTGGTGGGATTCAGCCAGTCCGCACCACTTCGGGAGAACCGGTTGTTAACTTTCTGAGCAGTTTGGTGAACTGGTTGTCGGAAGAAATCATTAAGGCAGAGAACCGGTTGTTAAATTATTTGAATCCCACCACTGCATATACACATAGACATACACACACATACACACATACACATAGACATAGACATATACATATATATATTTACATCTATACATCTATGAATCCCACCACTGCATATACACATAGACATACACACACATACACACATACACATAGACATATACATATACATATATATATTTACATCTATACATACATACGTACATACATACATACATATACATCAGGGGAGAAATCTACTTATCTTCCCTACCATTTTGGAAGTGCACGCACACATGTCATAGGCACACGCAAACCTTCTGCGCATGCACAAAAAACACTGCCATCGCTATCAGATTACTGAATCAGAGGCCACGATCGCTACCGGATCGCATGATCCGGTCAGAAATGGGAGCATTTCACCCTGATATACATCTATACATACTGCACATATAAACACACACATATACATATACATACATATATGCATATGCATACATACATATACATATACACACATAGAGATTAGATAGATAGATGATAGATAGATAGATAGATAGATAGACAGACAGACAGACAGACTATACACAGAATATGCATGTACTGTGTGTGTATAGGTGTATATACATGATGCTTTTTTTTAAATTGCAGCTATCAATAAAAATTAATATTTCAGGTTCTTTGAGGTTGATGTTACTTAGTTGAGAAATTAGTATAAAGGGAGCTAGGGAATATCTAATATAAATTGATGATGTTTTTGCTATGCATCTAATTAAAGTCATAAAGAGAGTTGAATTTATGTCACGGGTAAATAACAAAGTGGTATAATACTTGGACAGCTCATTAAAATCTAAAGGTGAAGGACTCCACTCAAAAAGCCATTACATAATTGTCTGAATTGTTTTCTGTAACACCTTTTGTAAGTGGTAAGAAAATAGAACACAAATGAAGTATGCCTTTAACATGTCTCTCAGACAAGAGTTTAATATTGTACAAGTAGTGAGCATGATATATTATAGGCTGATCCAATTTAACAAGTGGCAGAAAATAGGAAGCAGAAATACAGTTAAAAATTAATCTTTCTAGCATAATTGGCCCAAAATGTTTTTAGCAGAAAACCTAGTTTTAGGTTTTTAGTTTTTTAGTTAGCACTTGAATTAAAATTATATCTAATAAAGGTTTAATATGGTTAAACTATTTTTTAGTATGTCATTGAAATCTTATTCACCAACTATACTCAAATATGGTACTGGCAATATTTATCTGTATTAATACTTTAAGTCATAATAGAGTTTTTGGTACTATTGGCTCAGTTCTTTGAGTTCTTTGAGTTCTTTGGCTCAGTTTTTGTTAACAGTGATGACACATATCCGACATTCCCAAATCGTACCAGCAACGAGTATGACGACTTAACACATATAGATTTCACAGAAGATAATGTTGGAAAAGCTCTTCATAACTTGAAACCATCGCTATCTATTGGACCTGATAGACTACGTGCATACTTCTTAAAAATACTTTCCACTAATATAGCAGAACCCCTAAGCATAATCTTTGATAAAGCTTTCACGACCAGTTCCCTTCCCAAACTTTGGTCACTAGCCACAGTCATCCCAATCTTCAAAAAAGGAAACCCCAGTTTAGTTGAAAATTACAGACGAATCTCTCTATGCTGCATCACCTGCAAAGTAATGGAATAAATCATCAACCAATCCATTTCCTTCCACTTAGAAACAAACAACCTACTCTCTAATAAACAATTTGGTTTCAGGAAAAAAATATCATGTAACTTACAACTTTTCCACTGGAAAAACATATGGACTACCAACCTTGATCAAGGTAAAACAATAGATGCAATCTACATAGGCTTCTGCAAAGCTTTTGACTCAGTAGTACATGATAAACTTCTCCTAAAACTAAAATCCTATGGCATTTCAGGACCCCTTCACAAATGGATATCTGCTTTTCTGTCTAACAGACAACAAGTGGTCAAAATTGGCAATGCTCTATCAAATCCTGTTCCTGTCAAGAGTGGCGTTCCTCAAGACAACGTTCTTGGACCAACACTCTTCATACTATACATAAATGATCTTTGTGACCATCTCAGGTAATTGTGTTCTCTTTGCTGACAATGTCAAACTATTTAACACCACCGACAATACATCTACCATTCAAAAAGACCTTGATCATCTAACCGCTTGGTCTAAAACTTGGCAACTCCAAATCTCAACCAGCAAATGCTCAGTCTTACATATTGGAAAAAAGAACCCAAACACTAAGTACATACTTGATGGACATTACCTTACAGATGACCCCCACCCTGTTAAAGACCTTGGAGTTTTCATATCAAATGATCTAAGTGCCAAAGCCCACTGCAACTACATAGCAAAAAAGGCTCTAAGAGTTGTAAACCTAATCTTGCATAGCTTCTTTTCCAAAAACACTACACTACTAACCAGAGCATATAAAACATTTGCTAGACCAATTCTAGAATACAGCTCGCCTGTCTGGAACCCTCACCACATTTCTGACATCAATACAATTGAATGTGTCCAGAAATATTTTACAAGAAGAGTTCTTCACTCCTCTGAAAACAACAAAATACCTTATCCCACCAGACATCCTAGGCTTAGAAAACTTGGAACTCCATCGCCTTCGACATGACCTAAGTTTAACTCATAGAATCATCTATTACAATGTCCTTCCTGTTAAAGATTACTTCAGCTTTAATTGCAATAATAAAAGAGCAACCAATAGATTTAAACTTAATGTTAACCGCTTTAATCTAGATTGCAGAAAATATGACTTCTGTAACAGAATCATCAGTTCTTGGAACACTTTACCTGACTCTGTGGTCTCTTCCCATAATCCCAAAAGCTTTAACCAAAAACTTTCTACTATTGACCTCACCCTATTCCTAAGAGGACCATAGGGGGCATGCATAAGAGCACAAACGTGCCTACCGTTCCTGTCCTATTGTTTTTCTTTCTTTTTTCTTCATATATATATATATATATATATATATATATATATATATATATATATATATATATATATATATATATATATATATATATATATATATATATATATATATATATATATATATGCTTATACTTCCTTATATTTCCTCATATATATGTTTATATATTATATAATCTTTTTGTGTGATGCTTATATATATTGTTGTGACAAATAAATAAAATTTAAAAAATAAATAAAAATAAATAAATAAAATATATGAGATGTGTAGTTGATACCTGAAGGGTTGTAGTTCTAGAAACCATACATCCATGAGTTTCCAGGATTAGCTCTAATCATAGAGAAATAAACAGCTGGGAATCCAACTGGCAGAGCTAGAGAGCCATGAACTCCAAGTTACCATTGAGCCTTGGGCTGAAAAAAGGCAATTTGAAATTCTCCAGGACCATAAGCCTGGAGAACTCCACTGCCAACTCACATACAGAGTCATGGAACTTGGGCAGAAATGCTGCTACACTGCAGGCAGAAAGATAAGTAAGCTACAGTCCCAGTGATCCCCATAACCCACTCTCACATCTAGTTATGTCTGGGAAAGAACCCATAAAAGCTGCCAGAAATTGTTCATTAACAACTGTCATATTCTCTGTCCAAAAGTCATAGCTAAAAATGTTAAAATGTTATCTGTTATCAGAATGATTAACCACAATGTATTAAGAATCAGTTTGGTTTTGTGAAAGCCAGTTTGATCTAGTGGTTAAGACATGAAGTAGAAACTGGGAGACTGTGAATGCTAATCCCACCTTAGCCATGGAAGTCAGCTGGGAGACTTTGGGCCAATTACCCTCTCTCAGCGCATCTCAGCTAACAAATTTGTTATTGTGGGCAAAATAGGAGAAGGAAAGAGTATAAGATATATGCTACCTTGAGTTGTTCATTCATTCATACAATTTCTATTGCTGCCCAATTAATCAGTGGAACAGCTTGTCTTCAGAAATTGTAGGTGCTCCATCACTGGAGATTTTTAAGAACAGATTGGACAGCCATTTGCCTTGAATGGTATAGAGACTCGTTCAACAATTGTTTGGGCATTGAATTGTAGTAACAGAACTACTAGGTCTTCTTTGACCATATTTATACCAATGAAAGGATCAATATAAGTGTCATATCATTTTCTATTCTAATGTCATGTATACCTGTTTGTCAGGGGTGGGTTCCAAATTTTTTTACTACCGGATCTGTGGGCATGGCTTGTTTGGTGGGTATGGCTTGGTGGTCATGTGTCTGGGTGGGTGTGGCCAACTTGATGTCACTCACCTCTAGGGTTAAGGTTAGGGTGCCTGGCCTCTCCTTGCCTCAAAGGTCTCAACGAGATACAATGTCCCTATATATTTATTTATTACTACTGAACATCCAAAATATACTATTTAATCCTATGTATATATGCCATATGTGTACATATATATTACATAGTATAGTGTGTATAGGCACACAAAAAGATACATTATCTACTATATATACTGTATGTGTATGTATACACACACACACACACAGCTCTTCTAAAACTATACACATTCAACCTCACTTACGACATTTGGAAAAACACACCCAGAGTCCACTTTCTGCCACACTATAACTTCATTTAGAACATTACACATGCCTTCAGATGTTCTTCCCTAGCTTGCACATGACTGTTAGAGCCAGGAGAGGTCAGTGATTGAGTAAAATGTGGTAAAACTCACTTAACAACACTGTTGCTTACCAACCAAAATTTTGGGCTCAATTGTGGTTGTAAGTCAAGGACTATCTCTGCCTTCCTCTGCATGGCAGCCTTGTCCTAGTAAACTCCTTCTCCTTTCTGGCAATTTTCCTCTCTGTTAGAGGCACCAAAATAATCCAGACAATATAAGGTTTCCTGCTGGAGCAGGGGGTTGGACTAGATGGCCTCCAAGGTCCCTTCCAGCCCTAAATTACTGTCCTGTTTCAAAGAATCTTCTGAAGCCACATCTAGTGCCAAGGTTTGTGGTCCTTCCTTCTTCTTTTTCTCTCTCTCTCTTCCTTCCTCCTCCTCTTCCTCTTTCTTTGTCTTTTTCACCTTCCTTCCTTCCTTCCTTCCTTCCTTCCTTCCTTCCTTCCTTCCTTCCTTCCTTCCTTCCTTCTATCTTTCTTGTCTCTCTCTCTCTTTCTCTCTCTCTCTCTCACACACACACATTTTAGGAATCACATCTAAAGGACCTCTAGAAGTCTTGTTCAAAACTGATTGTACCTCATGACAAAAGCTTTAGCTCAGATTTGTTAACTTGACTATAAATTATCCCATTTAGAGAAATTAGGTTTTTTTTTAAGAATGTGGAAATGAGCAAAACAATATAGTAGAGGAAGGAAGGAAGGAAGGAAGGAAGGAAGGAAGGAAGGAAGGAAGGAAGGAAGGTGTTCAGTTCTTAATATTTGAATGTATCTTCTTAATAAACATACTAGTAATAATGTATTAGAATGTTTCCTTCCCCCCCCCTAAAAATTATTTGGAGCTACATGCAATTCTTCCTTCCTTCCTCCCTCTCTCCCCTTTCATTCCCATCTCCTTCCATCCATCTCATTTCAGGCTCCTTCCTTCCTTCCTCCCCTTTTCCCTCATTACCATCTCCTTCCTTTCTTTCATCCATCCTTCCATTTCATTCCCAACTCCTTCCGTCCCTTCCCTCCTCCCTCCCTCCCCTCCCCTCCCCTCTCATTCCCTATTGCAGTTATATTATGTTGGAAGTTATGATTCACTCTTCTTCTAGGAAAAGAAAAAGAAATTTAAAAAATATTAAAAAGGGCAGGAAAATTTCCCTAAAAGAAAATAGAAGCAGAAACTCAGGCAGAGATTCAGCCCCCACCTTTGTCAATGGGCCATTAAGAAGAAGCTGAAGCCACTCTATTTTTCACAACAAAGGAAGGACAAAATTACAGCAGTCTGCAACATCCAAACAGGCATGGGACACAGAAAAAAGCCTACAAAAATTAACTAAGACCCCCCCCCCCACTCTCCTAGAAATTAAATAGATGGCAAAACTATAAACTTGTGGGGGGGGGGGGAAGCAAACACCCAAAAAGAAAAAGAAATCAAGCCAAAGTAATTAGAACTTTAAACACATGAGAAAAGGAGATATTCACTAAAACTAAGTAATAGCAAACTGATTAATTACAGGGAACAAACAACTACAAACGGGGAGGGGGTGTGGCTGCAACCCCTGAAGCTTTGGAAGATGTTAGCCCAGTGGGGAAGGAACAGTGGCCTGGCAAGCTTTGTGGCTATGCTGTTGCAAAGCTTACCAGGCTGCCCCTCCCCTGCCGCTTGAAGCTCCAAGCAATGGGATGGCCCAGCAGTGGCAGTGGAAGAAAGGTGAGCTTTTGCTCCAAGCGGGTGAGCTCCAAGTGGTGAGAAGGGGGGTGCAGCTGCAACCCCCACAGCTTTGGGAAATTGTCGTGTCCCATTCCTCTGCTGACAGCCGGGTCAGGGAAATCCGAATCAGGCGTGCCTCTGCAGCTCTGCCAAAGTCCTAGCAAAGTCCTCAGGGCAGGCAGGAGACCAGAAAGTGACTTCAGCAATATATGTTTAGACTCTGCCTGACTCAGAGAATGCCAGAAAGCAGGTCCTTTATATAGGCCATGGGGTGTGGCTCTATGACTCAGCACTTATCCAGGCCTGCCCTTCCCTTCCTTCTGTTGCCTCCATCTATCAAGTCTTCTGACGCGAGGGTCACTCCAGTCTGCAACTGTTGGCAATTGACCTCCCTCAGGATCACATGCTGTGGAGGAAGGGGAGGGGTCTAGTTGCTCCGTTTGCCTGGGCATGGAGCCAGAGCTGGGGGCTGGAGATACTTCCTCCTCTTCAGCCTGTCTGGGCATGGAGCCAGGGCTGCGGCCGGGAGGCATACTAGGACATTCCTCCGTGTTCGGAAGCAGATAAGAAGGCCCTGGCTGTGGTGAGATCGGACGAGACACAACAGAAATGCTAGTCCAGAGGGAAAGGGGGAGCAAGCCCAGCAAGCTTTCTAGCCACATGGCTGCTGTGAAGTTTACTGTGCTGCCCCGTCCCCCATCTCCACCGTGGCTGCAAAGGCAGTGGGTGACTTCAGGAGCTGCTAGGCGGCAGGAAGGGGACTTGCTGGCCTGGCAAGCTTTCTAGCCTCATGGCTGCTGCAAAACCTACTGAGCTGTCACCCCCACTGTGGCTGCAAAGGCAATGAGCGACTTCGGGAGCTGCTAGGCGGCAGGAAGAGGATTGGCCATCCTGGCAAGCTTTAGCCACATGGCATCACCCGAGGCTGAGTGCGCCAGGCCCAAAAGCAAGTGAGCCTTGCCATGTCCCGCTGAGATGGCTCTTTGGCCAAGTACAGCTGGTCTTCCTCCCCCACCGCCAGCATCGGCCTTACCTTCTAAATCTTCCACTTGTCTCTGAAGGAAAAAGTGGCGGTGGCAGGAGCGGCCTCAGCAGGAGAGGGCAGTGGCGGTGGGGAGGGCAAAGCTGGAGGCCCGGCAAGCTGACCCCCCCACCGTGGCTGCAATGGCGGTGGATTCGGGAACTGCTGACAGTGGGGAGGGGTTCACCAGCTAGGCAAGCTTCACAGCCATGGAAAAAGCTGCTGCCATTGCAGCCATGTTCTTCATGCATGTGCATCCCATTGGACTTGCAAGGCAATGGGATGCGCATGTGTGAAGAGCATGGCGGTGATGAACATGGCAGCCAGGGTGAGCGAGTGGCAACCGGGCACCGGTTCGGGGGCCTAGCCAGCCAGCAATTACTAACGGTTCTCCGAACTAGCCGAAATTGCCTCTAAGGGTCCTCCCAAACCGGTGTGAACTGGTAGCAGCCCACCACTGCTATTTGTGCTACAATTCATAGAAATTCCATAAATTCTATGGAATTCCATATCAGCATTACATATGAATGGAAGAAATAAGTTAAATAATTTAATTTAAACATTTGGGCCTCTGGTGGCTCAACGGACTAAGTCTGTCTGTTATTAACACAGCTGCTTACAATTACTACAAGTTCAAGTCCCACCAGGCCCAAGGTTGACTCAGCCTTCCATCCTTTATAAGGTAGGTAAAATGAGGACCCAGATTGATGGGGGCAATTAAGTTGTAGACTTTGTATATAATATACAAATAGATGAAGACTATTGCTTAACACATTGTAAGCCGCCCTGAGTCTTCGGAGAAGGGCGGGATATAAATTCAATTTTTTTAAAAAAAATTGTTCAGGTTTTGTGGTTTGTTAGAAGAGGGAGTCAAGCTATTCTCCAAAGCACCTGAGGATAGGACAAGAAGCAATGGGTGGAAACTAATCAAGGAGAGAAGCAACTTAGAACTAAGGAGAAATTTCCTGATAGTTAAAACAATTAATCAGTGGAACAACTTGCATCCCGAAGTTGTAAATGCTCCAATTCTGGAAGTTTTAAAGAAGAGATTAGATAACCATTTGTCTGAAGTGGTGTAAGGTTTCCTGTCTAAGCAGGGGGTTGGACTAGAAGACCTCCAAGGTCCATTCCAACTCTTTTATTCCATTCTAGTATTAATATAATTTTTTTTATCAGGGGAGAGTATGCAGTGAAAATATAAATGAAGTCACAAACAAATTTGTCACAAACTCCATGTCCAATTATCTGGCCAAAAATACTGAATTTAGAAAGTGAAAGTGAATTTTATTTCACTTTGTTTTAAAGGAATTGGTGGTAAACAAATAAAAGATTATTAATAATCAATAATACTTGTTTCTGACTGGCAACATTTAGCTTTTACATCAAAGTAAATACGTAAGTCTGTTTTGCTTTATTTAATCCTTATTAAGTTTTATATTTAAGTATAGTTTTGTTTAGGAATCTTCTTCAACTTCCATTGCCAGGCTTCATTTGTTAATTTTTAACAAAAAAAGCATAATAATGAAACACTATTTAATTAAGAAAAAAAATGTAACATACATTATAATGAATGGACCCTGTTACAAACTATAAGATTTTCTTAATAAAATTGTCTAATTATCACTTTCTAGTAAGTAAGGTATCACATTTCTAGTTTAAAAATATGAGCATCTAGATGAAAGAGAATTCATTAAAATTCATTAAAATTAAAGTTCATTAAAATGGGAACAGGTATTAAGTAAATAAAATTATAGATCACATAAATAGTGCATTTTAAATTTATTAATCAAAGTAATCTTTTTTGACATATAGTTATCCAAATTCATATTTTACAATTGGTTCAGTTTGAATCAAATCAATCAATTTCAGTTCTATGCAGAGCTGAATAAGTAGATTGCTTCTATCTCTGCAGTTCAAGCAATATAGTCAGTTAGCTTGAATGAGGATTGGCAATTAAATTAATAGTCACAAACCAATAGATTATTGTTCTATTAATTTATCTTAAAATGAAGTCACTGCATTTATATCAAAGCCTCATGAAAGGCATAATAATCAATAAAAGACCTGTGGAATCCCATCTTGGGCTTCATAAATAAGAAAGATAAGTATACTTTGACAGTTTAAAAATGACTGTTTATAAGTGACAGGTTAAACTATGAAAAAAGGGAAAGAAAAATAGCAGAAGACATAGGTTTAAAATATGCTTCTTGGGATCTTATGTTAGGTGTTTTTTTTTTTAAAAAAAGAATGATATTCTTCAGAAAAAGATGAATTTAAGAAATAGAATATGAATACTACAAATGGTGAATTCAAAAGCACATTGTGAACTGAACTGACATCTTCATAGAGTTTGACCTAGTTTGTGAAGGTTTTCTGCTGTCAATCATCTTTGCCAGTACTTCCTTGACAGATGCATGCTTAGGAAGATCTGTTCTTTTTCTTTTAATCAGTTGGAATGTGCAAGTTTCCAAAAACTCTCATCTTGAAATGAATATTTCTTTGATGATTTAATATGTTTTAAATATCTGCTTCGCCCTTTACACTATTCCTTATTTTCATCTCTGTCATACATTTTGTAGATCTCCTTTTCAAACTTACTATTTAATACTATTCAGAACATTTTATGAATTCAAAACTGAATCATCCAGGATTTCAACATGCCATTTCTACTTACATTGTTCAAAATATGTTACTGGAAATTTAATTGTAGCATTTTCTTCAAACATATTACATAAAAATATTTATTAATGGTTGTTTATTAAAGATTGGTCACATTGCAGACGGTTCCTTATCAACTTTGAAGAACATTACTCTAAAGTTTAGGTTTACCATAGAGACCTGCATATAGAAAAATTCTGATAATTCATTTCAAACTATTAGATTCTCCATTGTTACTATAAAAGTGTCTTGTTTATGCAAAGATAAATTGATTGAAAAACCTGTTAAATATGGTTCACAATTTATGGCTTCAATCCATCATGATACTATAGGTATTTTTTGTATAATTATGGATGAATAATACATAGTGAACCCAGCCTTATACTGATTCATCAACCATATGCCAATCCCAAGCTCGGATAAGTATGGGTAGGGCATATCAAATTTTTCAGTTTTCAATTTCCAAAAATTAGGGATGTTCAAAAGTTGTGACATGTCTTGGGGATTGTAAAGATACTTTAGTTGCTTTAATATAGTTAAGATGTGCTTGTAACTAATTATATAAATATCATAACTTTTAAGCATTTTGTTTGTTTCATGGGAAGGAGTAGTGAAAGTAATGGTTGTTGAAAGAAAGCCTTTGAAAAGCCCAACAATAGATGGTGAAAGAGGTCGATATATCAATATAATATATTATATAATATTATATTTATTATTTATTTATTTATTACTTATATTTATTTATATTATATATTATAATCAATATACAATATCAAGCTATTGTGTTCTCTTTGCTGATGATGTCAAACTATTTAACACCACCAACAATACTTCTTCCTTTCAAAAAGACCTTGACTTTGTATCCGATTGGTCTAAAGCTTGGCAGCTCCAAATCTCAACCAACAAATGCTCAGTCTTACATATTGGAAAAAAGAACCTAAACACTAAGTACAAGCTTGATGGACATTACCTTACAGACGACCCTCACCCTGTTAAAGACCTTGGAGTTTACATATCAAATGATCTAAGTGCCAAAGCCCACTGCAACTACATAGCAAAAAAGGCTCTAAGAGTTGTAAACCTAATTTTTCATAGCTTCTTTTCCAAAAACTCTACACTACTAACCAGAGCGTATAAAACATTTGCTAGACCTATTCTTGAATACAGCTCACCTGTCTGGAACCCATACCACATTTCTGACATTAATACAATTGAACGCGTCCAGAAATATTTTACAAGAAGAGTTCTTCGCTCCTCTTATAACAACAAAATACATTATACCACCAGACTTGAAATCCTGGGATTAGAAAACTTAGAACTCCGCCGACTCTGACAAGACCTGTGTTTAACACACAGAATCATCTATTGCAATGTCCTTCCTGTTAAAGACTACTTCAGCTTCAATTGCAATAATACAAGAACAAACAGTAGATTCAAACCTAATGTTAACCGCTTCAATCTTAATTGCAGAAAATATGATTTTTGTAACAGATTTATTAACACTTGGAACACACTACCTGACTCTGTGGTCTCTTCTCAAACTCCCAAAAGCTTTAACCAAAAACTGTCTACCATTGACCTCACCCCATTCCTAAAAGGATTATAAGGGGCGTGCATAAGAGCACAAAAGTGCCTACCGTTCCTGTCCTAATGTTTCCTTTCATTATATCAAATTAATACAATTATTACATACTTTTGCTCATATATATGCTTATATGATATTTTGTTGATTTATGTTGATGCTTGTGTATACTGTTGTGACAAAATAAAATAAATAAATAAATAAAAATAAATAAAGGTCACCTATGCTGTATAAAGTTATATCAAATTGGAACATGGAATAATAGAGGCATGTCCTTTAGGAAACTTAAAATTGTAAAAAGAGAAATTGTAAAAAGAGAAATGATTAGAGTGAACATCCTTGGCATCAGTGAATTAAATAGAATAGGCAATGGTTAATTCAAATCATATGACTTTGTGGTCTATATTTCTGTAAATGACCAGACAAAAAGTAGTTGCATTCTGCTTAATGAAACAAGTAGCTAAATGTGTTGAGAATTAGAGCATATAGCGATCATATAATAGTTATTCAAATTTGAGACAAGCCACTCAACATCACCATACTACAAATCTATATTCCACTTGTAGACTCAGATGATGATGAAATTGAACTTTTTTGCAGTGAGCTTCAATGTACTGCCAAGCAAATATCAAAAAAGATCTTATCTATATTATGGCTGATTTCAATGCAAAAGTGGGACAAGGAGATGTTGCAAGAATAGTAGACAAGTTTGGGCTAGGTGAACAGAATGAAGCTGTCTATCGTCTACTGTGATTTTGCCAGGAAAATCATTTCAGTCTAATTATCATGTGGTTTATTCAATACAAGCAACATATCTATACATGGACAGCACCAAATAGGCAACATAAAAATTAGACAGACTTCATTTTATGGCTACAATTCTGAAAAGGTTTGTTGCGTCTGTTAAGACATTTCCTGGCACTGATTGTAGCTCAGACCATCAGCTATTAAGTCCTAAACTGAAGCTCAAACTGTGGAAGACGAAAAAAAGTTACCATCCCCACAAAATTTAATGTGAACAAATTTCTCATCTATGTATGCCGTAGAAGTTAAGAATAGGTTTGAACCATTGAATCTAGAAGGGAAAGATCCAAAGGAAACAGTAGTGAGAGATCCAAGATAACAACATTGAAATTGCTGGAAAGCATGTGTCACACCAAAAACCAAAGAGAACAAACAAGTGGTTATTTGATGACACCATCAAAATAGCTTATCTGTGAAGGATGGTCAAAGCCAAAGGTAATAAGAATGAAGTTAAAAAGCTAAATGCAATTTTCCAACGTGAAGCCAGGAAAAACAAAAATAGGCAGTGGGAGGAGTAGTGTCAATATCTGGAAGGAGCTAACAGGAAGGGACATACTAATGGCATATTTGCCATTGAAAATGATGCAATCCACTTTTCAGCTTGGCAAGGAATTATTAAAGACTGCAAATGTAACATATTAGAGACCAGCAGAAGATCAAGAACAGATGGAAAGAATATACAGAAAGACCCTATAGCAGTTTGATTTACCATCAAAATGATGATGACAGCCCAATTAATAAAGAACCAAACATCTTGAAGTAGTAGTAGAAAGGGCCACAGAGAAATTGCCAAACTTGAAAGCCCCGGGTATTAATGGAATATCTGTAGAATTACTGAGACCAGTACCAGTTAACATCATCACTGCCCTGTGACAAGAGATATGACCTACATGTCAGTGATAAATGATTGAAAAAGATCTGTTTTCATTCCATTAGTAAAGAAAGGTGATACCAGAAACTACTCCAGCTATCACATGATTGCATTGATTTCTCATGCAAGCAAGATTCTGTTAAAGATCGTTAAACGGAGATTAGAGAATGTCATTGATCAAGAGTTACCTGATGTACAAGCTGGCTGTAGAAAGGGGCATAGCACTCAAGATCGTATTGCTAATATTAGATGAATTATGTAAAAGGCACATGAACATCAAAAAGATCTATATATGTGACTTATAGATTATGGAAAAGCTTTTGACTATTTAGAACATAGTAAGCCATGGATGGCTTTGCATGATCTTGGTGTCCCAACCCACCTGAACAGGTTTATAAAATTACTGTATACTGAACAGGAGGCAACACCGAAAATACTCTATACCCATACCACTATATATACTCTATACTCTATACCCATACCATATTTCAGACATCAGTACAATTGAACGTGTCCAGAAATACTTTACAAGAAGAGTTCTCCACTCCTCTGAATACAATAAAATACCTTATGCCATCAGACTTGAAATCCTGGGTTTAGAAAACTTAGAACTCTGCCACCTTCGACATGACCTGAGTTTAACTTATAGAATCATCCATTACATCCAACAGTCCTTCCTGTTGAAGACTACTTCAGCTTCAATTGCAACAATACAAGAACACACAATAGATTTAAGCTTAATGTGAACCGCTGCAATCTTGATTGCAGAAAATATGACTTCAGTAACAGAGTTGTTAATACTTGAAATACACTACCAGACTCTGTGGTCTCTTCCCAAAATCCCCAAAGCTTTAACCAAAAACTATCTACTATTGACCTCACCCCATTTCTAAAAGGTCTGTAAGGGGGGTGGCATAAGAGCACAAGCGTGCCTACTGTTTCTGTCCTATTGCTTCCTTTCATTATATCCAATTAATATAGTTATTACATACTTATATTCATATATATGCTTATATATTGTACAATTATTTCATGCATATGCTTATATATACTGTTGTGACAAAATAAAAAAAACAAAAAAAACACAGATTGGTTCAGGATCAGTAAAAGGATCATTTTTGTTCAATATGTATGGTGAAATGATCATGTGGAACTAATGTTGGAGTGAAGATTGAGGGGAGAATCATAAACAATTTAAGGTACACAGTTAATACAACACTATTGGCTGAAAATAAGGAAGATCTATAAAAAATGCATGCTCTTTAAAAGGCCAGATCCTGAAGATGAAACTGAAATACTTTGGCCACCTAATGAGAAAGAAGGACTCACTGGAGAAGAGCCTAATGCTGGGAACGATTGAGGGCAAAAGAAGAAGGGGACAGCAGAGAATGAGGTGGCTAGATGGAGTCACTGCATCAGTCAGTGTGACCTTAAATGGACTCTGGTAGAGTCCATGGTAGAGGACAGGAAGGCCTGGAGGAAAGTTGTCCGTGGAGTTGTGATGGGTTGGATATGACTTCTCAACTAATAACAACAACGAGAAAAAATGATTTGGAAAATAAAGGACAAAAGTAAAAATGTACAATTGAGTCTTAACATCGGGAAAACGAAGATAATGACAATAGCTGCAGATGGACATGAGATGTTTAAAATCCACAAGGAGGAAATTGAATTTATCTTCTTTGGATCAAAAAATCCATGATGACAGTTCTACTCCTGAAGTACTTTAGGCCACACTACAATGGTTACCATGAATTAGATCTGGAAAAGCAGAAATATTGATATACTCTAATGCAAAAAGCAGGCTGGTTAGAACAATAGTTTTTCCTATAATGGTGTATGGCTGTGAGAAATGAATATTAAGAACAGCTGATTAAAGAAGAATTGATGCCTTTTAACTGTGGTGCTGGCAAAATTACTGCATATACCATGGTTAGCCAGAGCAACCAACAGAGATGTGATGAATCATATAACACAGACACGTCACTAGAAGCCAAAATCACAAGACTACATCTCATTTACTTTGGCCATGTCATGTATGCAAATTCATTGGATAAGTCAATGATGCTAGGAATGGTTAGTGGAACAAGAAGAAAGGAGAAGCAAAGAACATGTTGGCTTGATAATATCAAAGCTGATACAAAGATCTGACAACTGAACGAAGCTATGCTTTTTTTAATTTCATTTTGTCACAACAGTATACACAAACATCGACATAAAAAAAACAACACATTATAAAAGAAAAATATATATATATAAGTAAAAGTATGTAACAGTTATATTAATTTGATATAATGAAGGGAACAATTGGACAGGAACGGTAGGCACTTTTGTGCTCTTATGCACACCCCTTATAGTCCTTTTAGGAATGGGGTGAGATCAATAGTAGACAGTTTTTGGTTGAAGATTTTGGGATTTTGAGTAGAGATTATGGAGTCAGGTAATGAGTTCCAAGCGTTAACAACTCTGTTACAGAAGTCATATTTTCTGCAATCAAGTTTGAAGTGGTTGACATTAAGTTTGAATCTATTGTTTGCTCTTGTATTATTGCGATTGAAGCTGAAGTAGTCTTTTACAGGAAAGATATTGCAATAGATGATTTTGTGTGTTAAACACAGGTCATGTTGAAGTCGGCGGAGTTCTAAGTTTTCTAATCTCAGGATTTCAAGTCTGGTGGTATAAGGTATTTTGTTGTTTTCGGAGGAGTGAAGAACTCTTCTAGTAAAATATTTCTGGATGCGTTCGATTGTATTAATGTCAGAGATATGGTATGGGTTCCAGACGGATGAGCTGTATTCAAGAATAGGTCTGGCAAATGTTTGTATGCTCTAATTAGTAGTGTAGAATTTTTGGAAAAGAAGCTGCATAAAATAAGGTTTACAACTCTTAGAGCCTTTTTTGCTATGTAGTTGCAGTGGACTTTGGCATTTAGGTCATAGATATGAAAACTCCAAGATCTTTGACAGGGTGGGGGTCGTCAGTAAGGTAATGACCATCAAGCTTGTACTTGTTGATAGGCTTCTTTTTTCCAATATGTAAAACTGAGCATTTGCTGGTTGAGATTTGGAGTTGCCAAGTTTTAGACCAATCGGAAACAAAGTCAAGGTCTTCTTGAAGGGCAGAAGTATTGTTAGTGGTATTAAATAGTTTGACATCATCAGCAAATAGAACACAATAACTTGAGATAAGATCACAGAGATCATTTATGTATAGTATGAAGAGCGTTGGTCCAAGAACACTACCTTGGGGAACACCACTTTTGACAGGAACAGAATTTGATAGAGCGTTGCCAATTTTGACCACTTGTTGTCTGTTTGACAGGAAGGCATTTATCCAGTTGTGAAGAGGTCCCGAAATGCCATAGGATTTTAGTTTGAGGAGAAGTTTATCATGTACTACTGAGTCAAAAGCTTTGCAGAAGTCTATGTAGATTGCATCTATTGTTTTTCCTTGATCAAGGTTGGTAGTCCATATGTTTTTGCAGTGGAGAAGTTGTAAGTTACAAGACAATTTTTTTCTGAAACCAAACTGTTTATTAGAGAGAAGGTTGTTTGTTTCAAACCAATGGATTGGTTTATGATAGATTCCATTACTTTGCATGGAGTATCCTTTACATGGAGAATCCTTGCCTAAAAAATCGACAAGAGTTGGACATGACTGATTTGTCAAAATAAAAAACAAAACAAAACAAGCATAGTGAGATATGGCTGAACAATGCACCCAGAAATGGTTTAAGACTAGGCTTGCATTTGAGAAAATAATATTCTTTCAACCATTTTTGGCAATTATTGCAACAATTTAGAGAATCCTTGTATGCAAGTTGGATCTCCATGAACAAATTTTGTACAAGGGAAAATTTTAGGTAACCCCAGATAGTTTTCTTCAGTTCATATATTGGGATCTATATAAGGACAAAGAATACATTTATAGCTAAATCTATTCTATTAGGGCAGGGGTCCCCAAACTTGGCAGCTTTAAGAGTCGTGGACTTCAACTCCTAGAATTCTGGGAGTTGAAGTCCACAAGTCTTAAACCTACCAAGTCTGAAGACCTCTATATTGGGGTATAGAATAGTTATAAATACATTTTATTGAGACAGTTTCATGCTCAGGAAAAAAAATATGGTTCTCTGGTAGGAAGAAAGGAAAGAAAGAAGGCTGAATAGACTGAAGGGAATAGTTCAAGAATTCAATCATGAAAAGAAAAAGCAGGTACAAGAAGAAAAGAAGAAGCCCCTGCTTGCTATCTCTATTTTTAACATGTCTATTGGATATTATGTTAAAAGGGTACAAAGAATCAATGCTTCTGTGCTACACTTCCAATATTCTCTACTGTTATTTTATACTACATTTTTCTATGACATCTCCTAGTTGTAAAAATCCAGAAAAAATGTAAGAACATTATTCGTTTATATAAAACACCCATACCATTTATTTCCTTTGGTGCTATCAGAGTTTCCAGGAGAAGTAGAGTTATTCACTGCTCTCTTTGAAATGGAAAGAAAAAGCATTCTATAGGTAGGTAGTAATGAATGCACCATTGGCCCATGTAGAGCATTGACTTGCAGCTGTTGACAGCAGCAGTTGGGCTAAATCTATTTAAATTTAATTGAATTGTGCATCAAACTGTATCTTTAGCCTGCTTTTAGTCCTTGGTGTTATACCCTCTCTATGGCTGAGTTTGCTGTTTATTTGAAAGTATCAGGTTTAAAGCTTTTTCCTTTACTGGAACAAAAAAAATTAATTATAATTTAAAATTACAGCATGATGGAGCTTAGAAAGGCCTGGACTACTGGCATTTCTGATATGATTTTCTGAACTGATATTAAATTATATTTTTGAGACAATACCTCAAAATATATATAACTTGTTTTATATGACAAGAAAAAAGAAAAAGAAAGATAGATGAAGATGGAGTGCAAGTATGCATGGGAAGAGGACAATTAGTTTGTAGTAATCAAAATCAGAAAGTGTATGATAATCCCTTTTAAGACCAGCAAATTTTATTATAGCTCATAAACTTTTGTGAGGTTCAGCTGATTTCATCAGATGCACAGAGTAGCTTAATAATGTAAGAGGAAGGAAAGAAAAAGTAGCTATGTAGATGATGGTTCCATGAAGAACAGAATACAGGTACCTTATCAATTAGCAATTATAATGTGTTAAAATCCATTTTATTGGTTCAGACCTGAGATAACCTGAAACTTATGGATATATGCAAATTCAGCCATCCCACACTTAAAGAAAAATATTATTTTTTCCCCCAAAACTGATACTCTTAAATCTGTAATAGTATGTCCTGGAATGTTAAAGATATTTCTGAAGCTATTGAAGCATATAATTGTACTGTTGATATGAATGTAAAGCTGGTATCTGGTTTGTTACAAGGTCTGGTTTCCATACTAGTATCATTTTCATGTAGTTTCTTGTGGTTTATAAGAATCTGCCTGAGCGTGGGTAGTTGCCTGAATGTAATATAAGTATACTACCAAGTGTTTGAGAAAGCATAATGTCCAATATAGGCTTTATATTATTAATTATGTGTTTGAACAACTCAAGGTGTGAGCCATAGGTAACAATCAGAGGTATTGTATTGCTCTATTTTTGTGATCTGGCTTTTAATATGGCCTCTCTAACAATCAGTCAATGATTTATACATTGATTATTCTAGGTTGGTAAATCAGTATCTGGGATGTCTATATTAACTGATATCGTAACACAAAGAATACAGAGAAGGAAATTTAATCAGCAATATTGGAAATCTAGCAATATTACAAATAATATTTTTTTAAACTGTAAATATTTTCTATAACTCTAGTTAACCACAGTTCATTGATTAATGGACTGCATCGATGTGTGGAACTCCAATTAATTCAGAATGGTCCCATTCATTTAACAATTCTTCCAAAACAATAGGTAATCAACATGAGATGCAAGCACCTACTTTTGCTGCATTAGAATTTATACCATAAGGTCTAAATAATTAAGTTGATCTAGCTGGGTTTATTATCAACACATGAACCTTCATTTGAAGGGAGGCTTCTGGCACATAATCAAATCCAGTAAAAAAATATACTATCACTTTCAATATCATAATCAAGAAACATTTATATTAGTTCCAAAGTTACCTGATATACTGTACATATTTGGCATTGTGACTGACATGTTCTGCTTTTGACTGTTGGAAGAAATATCCATCTGGGTTCAGTTCCAAGTGGGGACAAAGACATTGGAAACATGGAGGCTGCTTGAAAAGATGGTTTAATGGTGGTCAGGATCACATGGCTTGAGTTCCTGAACAGAAAAGGGGCGAGATCCTGTGCACTCCCTGGCTTTATGCTTTTTCTGAGCTTTGAACTTTCTGGGGCACAGGAAGAGTATCCTGATTGGTTGTCAGAATCCCAGGGGGTGGGGGTCTTAGCTAGCCTTGCTGGCTGATGTAATCTTCCCAGGTGTCATGTGGTGAGTTTCAGTTGCTAGATGGGTCCTATTATGTTGCAGATGATGGTCCATTGACAAAGGTGGGGGGATTGAGTGAGCTTGGCTGAAGCCTTGATTGCCCATTGACAAAGGTGGGGAGAATGAGTTTCTCCCTCTGACCCATTGACAAAGGTGGGGGGAGTCAGGAAGCTGCTTTGTCTTTAAAACATGTTTCGCCATTTCTCATCCAGGGAAATATATTCTGCCTTTTTAAATATTTTCTAAAATATTTCATTCGTCTAGGAGAGGGTGGGTGCTAAATTCCTACATGACTTAAAACAATATAATATATGTAAAGATATAGAGATAGTGCATAATTTATTTTTTGTCATATCCACATTTTTAAACAAATTGATATTGATAGAAGAAAATCCTTGGTGGTTTCTGACCTTGGTTGTTTTGTTGCAGCTGTTTCATTATCCAAACTAGGTAACATCATAATGTTATCTGGTTTGGGTATGAAATGTCTGCAACAAAGCAACCAAGTGGATAAATAAATTGATGTGATTCATGTTTCCCAAATATTAGTAGTTATTTTTTATATTTTGTGATAAAAAAGATAATTACAGTAAAAAAGATAAAATGGTGTAGGAATTTAGCACCCACCCCCTCCTAGAAGAATGAAATATTTTAGAAAATATTTAAAAGGCAGAATATATTTCCCTGGATGAGAAATGGAGAAACATGTTTTAAAGACAAAGCAGCTTCCTGACTCCCCCCACCTTTGTCAATGGGCCATTAAAGCCTCAGCCAAGCTCACTCATTCTCCCCACCTTTGTCAATGGGCCATCATCATCTGCAACATAATAGGACCCATCTAGCAACAGAAACTCACCACATGGCAAGGCTCAGGCAAGCTTGAGGGACAACCTACAATGTTAGCTAAGACCCCTAGACCACCTGCGAGTCTGAAAACCAATCAGGATACTCTTCCTGTGCCCCAGAAAGTTCAAAGCTCATAAAAAGCATAAAGCTAGGGAGTGCACAGGATCTCGCCCCTTTTCTGTTCAGGATCTCAAGCCATGTGATCCTGACCACCATTAAACCATCTTTCCAAGCAGCCTCCATGTTTCCAGTGTCTTTGTCCCCACTTGGAACTGAACCCACATGGATATTTCTTCCAACAATGGTATAACTAGAGAAAGAGAAAGTGAATAAGGATGGATGGATAAATAAGAGAGACAGAGAACTCTACAAAATGCATAAATAAATCTGGGAAACTTACTTATAGGAAACTGAAAAGTTTTTAGATTGACCCATACCTCCTTCAATTAATGTCATACAGTATATTATATGCTGTAATTTACAAAGAAACTGAGGCTTACTTCAGTTTTATTAATACTAATTTAAGATTTTCGTATCATTGTATCAACAGATATCTTTAGTATAGGGATAAATATTATTTTACCCAGATCTTAAATAAAACATATTTAATGCTTTCTGCTTACTGGTCTGATACATATTCCTTAGTGTTTAACATTCTTGTCACTATCTACCACTCCCACTTACATCAATAAAAAGTCTTGTCCTGCTGTAGTTTAGAAGTCTCTGCTTCAATGGCAAATTTAATGAATTCTTTAATGTCCTTCAGAGGGGGGAAAAAAAAGCAGCAAAAAAAATGATGAACATCCCATTCATATATATTAGGAGTGAGCTTCCTAAAAAGGATATTGAATTTTCCACTCAAACTGTTTTGGTTATGCATATGCAGACATTTTAAAAAAAACCGACAACAGGTTCACCTTAAATGCATTAGCAGTTAATTAGGATTGTAGTAAGCACTTATTTTGTTCCTCTTTTTGCATAACATTTACATTAGATCATCAGAAAATGGTGAGCAGTTGTAAACATGAATCATAACACCACGTATTATTTTGATAGCAGTGATAGTTAAGGTTAAGTTAATCAAAGGCTCAGATCTTTTTTTAATACATTTGGCTTTAGAAAGGCATCACTCATTGCTTAATGCAAATTGTCTTCTTTTTATATTTTTTTCCTCTGGCCATTTAATTTCATTCTGATTGTTCTCCTCAATTGTGGGATTTTTTTCCCCCAGCAATAAGGGTTGATAAGTGCTTTAGAAATTATTTTGACTCAATTTCAAGATTAACTTTTTACAAATGCTTGCTGGAAGGCATGCTTTGTTAAATATATACAAAGGCTCTAAAGTGAAAGGGGTGGTATTTTTAAAGACAACATTCTAGTTGATAGCATTTCAAATTGTTTTTTACTGACAAAGCATATTATATAATGATGAAAAACTATTCTCACTGTGTAATTGGCTAAAATATCACAAACATTATTGCTTTTAATTTTACACTTACAGTCTGCTAGCACCAAGAAGTATCTTCTTTATATTTGTAAATGGCTCAGAGAACAGAAAATAGTTCCCATTAAAGAAATTGTTTCCATTCATCCCTGCATCACGTTGTCAATTTATTCTGGAGGATTCCCAAACTCTCTGTAGAATGTATCCAAGGGAACAGAGGAAATTGTGGCTTTAAGGAGAAAGAAAAATCAAGATAAATTTCCCTTCTCCTGCAGGAATATTTCTTTATAAAACTCTGTTCACAGAAACACTGGTATACCTTACCAGAAGGATGGTTATTATAACTATTACAATGAGAAGCAGAGAAGAAAATAAAAATGATTGTGAAAGATTAAAACCAAGAAACAGAAAGAAAGAAGCAAATGGAAGGTTATGAGAGCAGATAAAGAATACAATGAGAGAACAAGGAAAAATAATAAACATGTGCCTCAGTATAAAAAGATAAAGCAGAAGATTTAAAAGAACAGTAGTATGAAATAGTAGATTTGCATTTCTCCAAACACAATTCAGGTTACTCTTCAGATTTCTTTGTTCCAACAGACATGGAGTTAAAAATAAATAAATATAGAAGGTGAGTCTAGTATATAGTGACCAGACGTCCCGCTTTTGGCGGGACAGTCCCGCTTTTTAATAATTTGTCCCTCGTCCCGCGGCAATTCCAAAAAGTCCCGATTTTTTTTTGTTTCACTCCCATTCTGAAAATGGGAGGCGGCAACACAAGAGGAGGAGGGGGAATGGTGGAGAAGGGGGCGCAAGAGGGTCCCCTTCTTGACTTCACCCGAGAGGAAGAGAAGAGCCGAGAGGAGAGCCAAGGAGAGCTGAGCCTGCCTGGAAGAGCCGAGAGAAGAGCCAAGCCTGCCTGGAAGAGTGGAGAAGCAGCAGCCGCTCCTCCTCCTTCAGGCAGGTGGCAAGACTCAGCGCGCATGCACAGCGCCCCCCCCCCCCACTTTAATGGTGTCCCGCTTTGCCATCGCTGAAATCTGGTCACTTTAGTCTAGTAATGTAGAAACACAACTGCCATTCTAAGTTTTGGTTTAGTCTTTTCTGAAAAGAAAACATACAGAATTATACTGCCCACAGTATAAGGGAAAGGACT
This sequence comes from Ahaetulla prasina, assembly GCF_028640845.1. Taxonomy (NCBI): domain Eukaryota; kingdom Metazoa; phylum Chordata; class Lepidosauria; order Squamata; family Colubridae; genus Ahaetulla; species Ahaetulla prasina. Next base: position 40,465,605 of record NC_080546.1, read on the forward strand.
AAAGCTTAAAGTCAATACAAACATATTTGTAATTTCTATGTATTTTAATGAATTTAAAATTCTAGGCCCCAATGAGATATGATCTAGAGTATTAAAGAAACTTGCTGATTTGTTGTTGTTATTAGTCACGAAGTTGTGTCTGACCCATCGCAACCCCATGGACAATGTTCCTTCAGGCCTTCCTGTCCTCTACCATCCCCCAGACTCCATTTAAGCTCACACCTACTGCTTCAGTGACTCCATCCAGCCACCTCATTCTCTGTTGTCTCCTTCTTCTTTTGCCCTCAAACATTCCCAGCATTAGGCTCTTCTCCAGTGAGTCCTTCTTTCTCATTAGGTGGCCAAAGTATTTTGAGTTTCATCTTCAGGATCTGGCCTTCTAAAGAGCAGTCAGGGTTGATCTCCTCTAGGATTGACCGGTTTGATCGCCTTGCAGTTCAAGGGACTCGCAGGAATCTTCTCCAGCACCTAGTTCAAAGGCCTCCGTTCTTTGGTGCTCAGCCTTCCTTATGGACCAACTTTCACAGCCATACATTGCAACTGTATGTAGGTCTGTAAGGGGTGTGCATAAGAGCACAATCGTGCCTACCGTTCCTGTCCTATTGTTTCCTTTTGTTATATCCAATTAATATAGTTATTACATACTCATACTCACATATATGCTTATATTTTGTATAATTATTTCATGCTTATGCTTATATATACTATGTGACAAAATAAATAAATATAAATAAGTAAAACTGGGAAAACCATAGCCTTGACTATACACACTTTTGTTGACAGGGTGATGTCTTTGCTTTTTGGCATGCTGTCTAGGTTTACCATAGCTTTCCTCCCTAGGAGCAAGCGTATTTTAATGTCTTGGCTGTAATCCCCATTTGCGGTGATCTTGGAGCCCAGGAAAATAAAATCTGACACTATCTCCATTTCTTCCTGATCTATTTGCCAGGAATTGAGAATGCCGGATTCAATGATCTTAGTTTTCTTAATGTTGAGTTTCAAGCCAACTTTTGCACTCTCTTCCTTCACCTGCATCAAGAGGCTCTTTAGTTCCTTTTCACTTTCTGTCATTAGAGTGGTATCATCTGCATATCTGAGGTTGTTGATATTTCTCCCGGCAATCTTAATTCCAACTTGTGATTCATCTAGCCCCACCTTTCTCATGAACTCCTTTCTCAATTTTGAACCAATCAGTGGTTCTGTGTCCAGTTGTCACTGTTGCTTTTTGACCCACATATAGGTTTATCAAGAGACAAATAAGATAGTCTGGTACTCCTATTTCTTTAAGAACTTGCCACAATTTGTTGTGATCCATACAATCAAATGTTTTAGCATAGTCAATGAAGCAGAAATAGATGTTTTTCTGAAATTCCCTAGCTTTCTCCATGATCCGCGTATGTTGAAAATTTGATCTCTAGTTCCTCTGCCTGTTCAAAATCCTGCCGGTACTTTTGGTAGTTCTCGGTCCACATACTGTTGGAGCCTATCTTGTAGGATTTTGAACATAATTTTGCTAAGATATGAAATGAGTGCAACGGTGTGGTACAGGGGTGGGTTTCAAAACCCGTTGCTACTTGTTTGCTCATGAGCGAATGCACAGAAGCATCTGGGTGGGTGGTGGGAGTCTCCTGCCATCACTGCTACTAGTTCACTCAATCTGGGGTGAACTGGTAGCAACCCACCACTGGTTCAGTAGTTTGAACATTCTTTAGCATTGCCTTTCTTTAGAATTGGAATGTAAACTGACCTTTTCCAATCCTGTGGCCACTGTTGAGTTTTCCAAATTTGCTGACAAATTGATTGTAGCACTTTTACTCCATTGTCTTTTAAGATTTTGAATAGCTCACCTCCACTAGCTTTGTTGTTGCTCAGATTTCCTAAGGCCCATTTGACTTCACATTCCAGGATGTTTGACTCGAGGTCAGTAACCACCCCATCGTGGTTATCAGGGATGTTAATCTCTTTCTTGTATAGTTCTTCTGTGTAATTTTGCCATCTCTTCTTAATCTCTTCTGCCTCTGTTAAGTCCCTGCCATTTTGGTCCTTTATCATGCCCATATTTGCATGAAATGTTCTCTTCATAACTCCAATTTTCTTGAAGAGATCTCTGGTCCTCCCTATTCTATTGTGTTTTTTTTATTTCTTTGCACTGTTTATTTAAGAAGCCATTCTTATCTCTTCTAGCTATTCTCTGGAATTCTGCATTCAATTGGGTGTATCTTTCTCTTTCTCCCTTGCCTTTCCCTTCCCTTCTTTTCTCAGCTATTTGCAAAGCTTCCTCAAATAACCATTTTGCTTTTTTGCTTTTCTTTTTCTTTGGGATGGTTTTAGTTGCTACCTCTTGTACAATGTTGCAAACCTCTATATATAGTTCTTCAGGCACTTTATCTATCAGATCTAATTCTTTAAATCTATTTGTCATCTCTACTTTATATTCATCAGGGATATGATTTAGTTCATACCTGAGTAGCCTAGTGCTTTTCCCTACTTTCTTCAATTTAAGCCTAAATTTTGCAATGAGAAGCTCATGAGCTGAGCCACAGTCAGCTCCTGGGTCTTGTTTTTACTGATGGTATAGAAGTTCTCCATCTTTGGCTGCAGAGCACATAGTCAATCTGATTTCTGTGTTGACCGTCTGGTGAGGTCCATGTGTAGAGTCATCTCTTGGGTTGATGGAAAAGAGTGCTTGCTATGACCATTGTATTCTCTTGAAAACATTCTACCAGCCTGTGCCTGCTTCATTTTGTACTCCACTAATTTTGTCACTTTGTCAAACAATGCAATATGATTAGTCTGGCATGATCTGTTTTTGACAAACCCATGTTGGCTTTTGGTTATTACTTTGTTTGCTTCTAGGTGTTTACTGATTCATTGCTTGATTACCTTTTCTAGACTCTTCCCTGGTATTGAACTCAAGCTGATGGGTCTGTAGTTTCCTGAATCTATTTTTTTCCTTTTTTGAATATGGGAGCTACATCAGCTCTTTTCCAGTCCTCTGGCAGTTCCCCAGTGCTCTAGGATCTTTGAAATATATAGTTCAGTGGTTCTGAGATCACATCTGCCAGTTCCTTCAACTCCTTGGGGTGAAATCAATCTGGTCCCGGTGGTTTGAACTTGTCTAGGGTAGACAGGTGCTCACTTACCATTTTCTTCCCTATTTTAACTTGTGTTCCTAATCTGTTTCTTGTGATGCTGTTTTTGATAGGTTGGACTGGGTTTTTTTTTTCTCTTTGTTTAAAGACAGATGCAAAAAAAATGTTAAGTAGTTCTGCTTTCTCCTTGTTGCTTGTCACCTTCTTGCCACTTTCTCCCAGAAATTATTGCCACTTTCTCCCAGCATAAAAAAAATCTTCATTTTTGATTGAGAGGTTAGCTCCCAATCAAATTGTGGAAATTCTCTTTGTGTTCACATGCAGACACTGTCTTAAATTAAGAAAACCATTAGAGAATACTCCATAACATTCTGATTAGAAAATATAGGCTGGAGGTTACGGTCAAGCCTTTACAAAACTGCCTTCAATATTATACTAAAAGAGTTTTCATCAAATTGAAGCGAAAGGTGATAACATGAGATAACATAAGCTTCAGTTTTGGCTATGTATTTTTCTACATTTGCATTAATGTTGGCTAAAGAGTGCTAAGAAAGGCTTATCAACTTTGCAGATGACACAGAATTAGAAAGAACAGCTAGTGATGCAATGAAATTTAGCAGAAATTAATAAAATTCATTCAAATACAAAATCAAATGTAGACATATAGAATAAGGAACAGAGATGGTATTCAGCAGGTTCTGACCAGTTCTAGAGAACTGGTAGTGGACATTTTGAGTAGTTCGGAGAACCGGTAAACACCATCTCTGACTGGCTCTGCCCCCATCTATTCTCTGCCTCCTGAGTCCCAGCTGATCAGGAGGAAATGGGCATTTTGCAGTAACCTTCCCCTGGAGTGGGGTGGGAATGGAGATTTTACAGTATCCTTCCCCTGTCAAGCCCACTAAGCCACGCCCACTAAGCCATGTCATGGCCACTAAGCCACACCCACAGAACCAGTAGTATAAAAAATTTGAATCCCACCACTGATGAGGAATACCTGCTTGTTAATAGAACTTCTGAAAAAGTGCGGTCTTGGAATAATATTTAACAAGTCAGCAACATGCTATGGCTGCAAGAAAGGTGGCTAATATTTTGTGCTACATCCAGGGGTGCTTCAGAGATACAGAAATGTTGCAAAGAAATCTGCTTATGGTTGTGGATCATTCATTCTTTCTAGCTGATCCACTAGAATTACAATTTTATATTTATACAATATGGAATGTCCATTAAATACCAATTAAAACTTGGAGGCCTAGAATATATGCAGAGGAATGTAGACTCTGGAGCAGAAAAAACAATGAACTATTACAGGAGATAAAATGACAACCCATTGTCCTGGGAAAATACAAAGCATCAGAAAGAAACTCAAAATAACTATTATTGATTTTGTTTGGTGCAAGAAGGAATATAGGCTAACTCTGTCAGACTTTCAGACTGTTGTTTTGAATAATTGGAATGTTCCCTGACCTTGCCTACTTTTAAGAGCTCAGAGTATAGCAGACAGTTTGGCTCAGGACATTTTCTGCTCAGCAGCCTTAAGTTTTTTATCCCAACTGCTGAAATTGACTGGAAATTAAATTGGCTACAGGTAGTCCTGGCTTAAAAGGATGTGGTGGCTCAGGGCTAAGATGTTGAGTTTGTCAATCGAAAGGTCAGCAGTCCAGTGGTTTGAATCCCTAGTGCCACATAAGCTCCTGTTACTTGTCCCAGCTTCTGCCAATCTAGCAGTTCGAAAGCACGTAAAAAATGCAAGTAGAAAAATAGGGACCACCTTTGGTGGGAAGATAACAGCATTCCATGCATTTTTGGCATTTAATCATGGCGGAGACATCTTCGGACAGTGCTGGTTCTTTGGCTTTGAAACGGAGATGAGCACCACCCCCTAGAGTCAAGAATGACTAGCACTTATGTGCAAGGGGAACCTTTACCTTTACGTTTTAGTCCTGGCTTCCAACCATTCATTTAGCAACCATTTGAAATTACAATGGCACTGAAGAAAAATGATTTACAACTGGTGTTCACACTTACAACTGTTGCAGCTTTCTCAAGAGTTAAAATCAAAATTTGGACGCTTGGCACTTGGCATATATTTACAATGACTGCAACATCCTGAATTCATGTGATCACCATGTATGACCATCCCAGCCAGCTTCTGACAAGCAACATCAATGAGGGAAGCCAGACTCATTTAGTGACTGCATGGTCCACGTAATGACTGCTATGATTCGCCTAACAATTTCAGTGATTCATTTAACAACCAGGGCAAATGAGGATGTGAAATTGGGGATGACTCACTTAATAATTGCCTTTCTTAGCAATAATAAATTCTGGTCCAAATTGTGGGGGTAAGAGAGGACTATCTGTATCTGGATATTACTTTTTATAATATATATTTTTTTCTGGCATCTTCTCCAGATGTTGACTGGAATGCACTTAACAGGATCCTTGATTGGGGAATTCCTCTGCTTCTTTATTAGTCCCAGGCTGTAAAAGCAAACAGTAACCACCCTTCTACTTAACAATTTTCTGTCTGGAACATCCAGTCTTAATCTAAAGGCTGAAAGGCACCACAGTTTTGTTTTTATCTTGTCCCCTGGATTAGAAGGGAAATTGGAAGAATCCTTGACATTTTCACTCAAGAATTATTAATTCCATTATCTGCCATGAGATTTTCACTTGCAATGGTCCCTTCAGAAGGGAGCACGAAGCCCAATATTCCAGCATAGAATGGTTGTGGATCAGTGATCAGAGGGAAGGGGGAGGAATTCCTGCTAGCCTGCACATCTGATAACTCGAATAGATATATTTTCTTACAATAAAATGGTATGAATCAGGCAGACTATGGAGCACTTATAGACCCCAAAAAATAAAAAAAACATTGTTTTTTTATTCACACACACACACACACAAAACAGCCATCCAACAAGATTCACTATGATGGTTGCTTTTGCAATGAGCTGGGCTTGATATTTTCTATTCATCACATAAAGAAATACTGTATCTTTCAGAGTATAAGACATACCTTTCCCCCCAAAAAAAAGAGGGTTAAAATCTGGGTGCGTCTTATACTCCAAATGTAACAAAGGTTTCAGAGGCTGAAAAAACTGAAAAAAACTTTTTTTCTGAAACTGAAATGGAGCTTCAGAAAAAAAGCCTCTGAAAGAGAACTTCAGGAAAAAAGCCTTCGAAACAGAGTGTCAGGGAAAAAAGCCTCCGAAATGGCAGGAAAAAAACCCTCTGAAAAGGAGGTTTCCATGGCTGAAAAAAAAGCAAGGTGCAGAGCTCACAACCAACGAACTTGTTGCTAAAATTCACTTCTGGGAACAGCTAATTGGGGGTATTCTGGGATGTTGATCCACCCGCCAATCAGCTTTTTTGTTATTTTCCTCCCCAAAAACTAAGATGCATCTTATATTCCAGTGTGTCTTATAGTCTGAAAAATGCGGTAGTTAACAGGCCATTCTTTAGACAGGTTCTCCAAAGTGGTCAATATCATACCTAAAAGCTCATTTGAACTTTTGTTAAATGTTGGGAGTCCATGAACAATCTGAAACTTCATGACGTGGTCGGTGAGTGAATAGTCTGGGAATTCTTGCTCTACAGCAAGCAGGATGTCAGATGTTTTCTCACTATATAGAAGATTCAATCAGATAATTTTAATACTTAATATTTGGTTTTTAGTTCTTTAAAGTAAGAAGACTTTACTACAATTTTATCTTTGCAGAAACAGATTCTGGTTTCATAAGGTAATAGGCAAATAATTATCTGGGTGATTTTTATCAGTGGAATAGTGGGATTGCATTTGTCTAATGACTGATGGCTGCAATCTGCCAATTAGAATTACTAAATGTACCAGGTAGGGGTTTGTTTGTCTATTGTAAGGACTGAGGCAAAATTTCAAGGGTTAGATAAATTAATCCGATGGAGGAATATTTCCATAGATCAGACTATACATTTTCCCTTGAGTTCTTTTTCATTACTGTTAGGGCTCACTTAGGTGAAGCTAGTTGGCTTTTTGAAATGCAAATTTATACAGATTAAGAACCTAGATCCAACCATTAAATCCTCTTATTTGCTGGGTTGAACGGTGATTGCAGAATTAGAAGGTATCAATGTGATACTCTCCAATTAAAGGAAGAGTTTTCATTTATGTTTGCTTTTCACAAATGTAGGATTTTGTGCTCAGTTTGAGAGTTAAAATAAATGATCATTGCTACCATTTTCCCTCAATATCCATCTGCATCTGAGTATTCTGTTTTAGGTTCTTTTCTTTATATAGTATATTAATTCAATTTTACATAAACTCCATTTTCATATTTGAAAAACTGAGTACAGTCAGTATTTCTATAAAATTCAAATGAAATACTTCTTAGAGACTTTGTAATGGAAGTGATTCTAAAAATAATTTCGTTTATCAGCAACCTGGTGCATTAGTTACATAAAACCTATGGGAAGAACATGCTGTGATTTCTTGAAAGAAATATATCCAAGTTAATTTTACTGCATGGAAAGCACATGTTCTTCCACTGAACAGTTGAACCTCATCTTTTTCAAACAAAGAGAAAAATAATATTTCAGGACCATCAAATTATTTTTCTGGCATAGGAAATTACTTATTTAGCATTGCCAATCTAACCGCTCAGGATGAATCATAGCTAGCACAACACAATGGGTTTTCCTTGCTTTAGAGATTCTACAAAACTGAATGAAGGTCAGGTAGCACTTCCAGGTCACAGAACTCCTTTTTTAAGGGATGGTATAACTGTCAGAATTACAACAAATTTCAAATTTAAATCCTGATTTTTTGTTTAGAATAAAAATTTACAAGAGTTACTCTTGAAGAGCATTTGGAAGCTTCAACTGGGGCAGAGTGCAGCAGTGTGGTGGTCTTTGGTGCCCATGTTACACTGATGTAACCAGTTTGCTTCCAGGTGCAATTCAATCCAGGTGCTGTTCATTATCATGGCAGAAATGGTAGAGAAAAAGGCAAGGAAGCTTAAGAATTGGTCAGCACCCAGTAAAAATGAACTACATGAACTTGGCTTGAAATATCTTATTAGTTTACGCCCACTTGCTCCCAAGCAGTTTAACAGCACACTGCAAGGAGGTGAAGTTTAAAAATGCTTAACATCTAGCAAATGATAATGCCTGGTATTACCTGATAGGCTTACTCATACTGCAAAGACAAAACTTGCCTAAAAGAAAGGCCAAATGAAGAACAGAATGGAAGCATGGAAAGACAAAGCATTACAGGACCAGTATATTAAAAAAAAAAAAAAAAAGCTGGGAAAGTAAGAGCAGGACAGTTGAAAAAAAGAGACCGAAGGATTAATTTTGGCTGCACAAAATCAAGCCTTAAAGATATAAATGCATACAAAGCCAGAACACAGCAATAGAAAATAAGTGCTGCCTATGCAAAGAAGCTGAAGAAACAGTGGACCACCTGATTAACTGCTGAAAGAAGATCACACAGACTGAGTACAAGCAATGGCATCATAAGGTAGCAACAATGGTGCATTGGAAAATCTGCAAGAAACATCTTTTGCCTGCAAGCAAGAAAGAGAAAGACAGAGGGACAGACATTTAAACTACTCAGTATGTAATTTTACTAAATCTGGACCTTTTTCAAAACACACAATTCCTGAAGCTAGAAAGATGCTTTGGGGTATTATCATAAAATATGAATATATTATAACTAAACCAAATTTGTTATGTTTCTTCACCAAATTCTAAGGTAAAGAACTTTCATTATCCCAAAAGTTTCTAACTTATTTTAATGTTATTTATAAATGTGTTTCCACTCTGCTAAATTTATTGCTAATGCTGTGCATCATATGCATTTCTTTTATTTATGCATTTTGTCAAATGTTTATTTTTATAAATATCATATTATGTTTCATTCTCAATTTACATAAGTAAAATAAGGATAAGATTTTAATTCAGTTTGGATTCTATCAAGTGATCTATGCTTAAATGTATAACAAAGAATTATATTTCTTAAAGGGGGTGCAATGCCGCAGCAGTTAAAAATGTTGTGCTTGTCAGCTAGAGAGCTGACAGCCTGGATTTGAGACCCAAGCGCCATGCAATGGGATGAGTTCTCATTACTTGTCCAAACTCTTGCACACCTAGAAGTTCATCTATGCAAATGTGAGTAGATACACTGGTACCACTTTGGTGGGAAGGTAACATATAATCATGCTGGCTAAATGACCACGGAAACGAGCACCATTTCCTATATATATATATGTTTTCTGAGGTTTTCACGGGTGTTTGTATATAGGTCTTTGGTTGTTCGGGTTTTCTCCCGTGTAAAATTGGAAGTGTCTTGGCGACGTTTCGACGAAGTCTCATTCGTCATCTTCAGGCTTCAGCTTCGTGCTTCTGGAGCAATGTGTGATCGCAGCTGTTTCTTCCTTTTAACTGCTAGTGGGGGTTTGAACTGATTGGGTGGGAGCTTGGCTGTGCTCTGATTGGATGGGGGTTTTTCTGTGCTCTGATTGGCTGGGGGTGTGTCCTGTGTTGGTGGGGGCTTGGTTGTGCTCAGTCTAGTCTGTGCTGCAGGGGGATTTGAGCTGGTGAGCTGCATAGCTGTTGTTTGGCTTTGTGGTGGTGCTACATCTTCATAGTGGGTGTCAGTCTGCTGCATGAATGGATTGGAGGGGTTTGAAATGGCTAATGTTGCAGCTGCGGTCTGGCTTCTGGTCCTTGGTCGTGCTTCATGATCAGTGTGGGTTTGGGTCTGCTTTCTGGGTGGATGTGCGGTGGTGACATCCTGTGTGGACCTTGTGAGTGTGGGTCTGGTGTCATTCCTCGTGTTAGGGACTCGTTTGTCAATAAGGGCGGGTTTCCAAATGGCTGGTAGGCGGGAGGTGTCATCTCGTTTGTTCATGCTGTGTGGGCGTTTTTCTATCTCAATGGCTGTTGCAGCTGCGGTCTGGCTGCTGTATATATATATATATATATATATATATTTCTTTATTTATTTCTTTATGTATTTATTTATTTGCTTGTTTATTTAACAAATTTATATAGATATCATATATCTAATGAATTCTGAGCTGGAAAGGAAATAAAACAAACCAGCTATAAATATTCCTTCAAAACTCAATGTCACATTAGCAGCATGTTAAGTATATGAAATCCTTACCAGATCTTCATCAATATATTGTCCTTGGTCACTTGGAGAAGAGCAATTACCTGACAGTTCTCTGGAAACATTTCCTTTGGATCCATTTCCTTTGGATCCCATTTCAGAATGTCAAAAAAAATAATCATTTCATTTTGGCTTAATATCATTCGAAAAAAGGCATTTTTAACCTGAAAATCTTGATTATTTTTTATGATTTTATGAAATTTATTTTTTTTAATTAAAAAGTTTTACCACAATTTTAACAAATATTTACCCTCCTGCCCTCCCCACCCCATCCTCCCCCTTCCCCCCCCTTCCCCCAACCCCCCCCCCGGACTTCCCAGAGCAAATACAGGGTATAGCATTTAAAAATCATAAGCTACAATACGCTAATTATTCATGAACTCCCATCCCTCCCCTAGAACCATAACTCCCTTATTTCATATAAAAGAAAGAAAAAAGAAAAATACTGTATACAAATACAATTGTTACTTTCTGCTCATTCATAAGCTATTTGATACTTTTTAGTCTGATTTTTGTTTTGAATATAATTAATCCATCTTTTCCATTCCTTTCTTGATAAAATTTCTTTGTGTATACAATTGTGTATACAATTGGGACTTGGTATCGTAGGAACAAAACACATTTCAACAGTTGATTTTGCTTCGTAAAGTATCTATTTTTTTTAAAAAAAAGACAATTATAGGTAGCTATAGTATCTATTTTTAATATATTAATCAGGGGGATTAATATATGAACCAGGGGGAAAATGGTTGAATTTTAAATAAAAAATTCAGAAATACAGGAGAATAAAATATTTCAAATGATCAAAATTATTATATAATGGCCAATAACACATTCAGTTGTTATTGATACTATTAAGTTGGGTATGCATGAACATTTTAAGCTTCTCCCATGATCTTAAGGTGTACTTGCAAGTATTCAAGGATGCAGCTCTCTGTTCAGCACTTTTGTTACAGACACTAGAAAAGACATTAGCATGAATAAAAGCAGTAACTGAGTATAGAATTCATGCCATAACTATTAGCCTACCAGAAATAAGAAGTTACATTTGCAACCTGTTTAGGAGTGCCAGGAAGATATAAACAACATAAATACACAAGGGGGAATAAGAACGCTATAGAACAACCTCAGGAAATAGAGCCATTACCTCTGAAATTATAATAGGTTGCAAATTATTTGGAACATAGTCTCAGCGTAGGCTCCAACAGCTGGAAAGTGTCATGAACATTAGGTGAGTGCTTCCCAAGCTACTCTGGAATGTAAATGGATGGTCTGTGGTAGCTCCGAATAAAGTAAACAATTTGCAGAAATCCTAATCATTGCACAGCATCACAGTGATTAGGCAACTGAAAAGATGTCTGTTACTGTGGAGCTGGTGAAAATGAGACAACAGAAGAGGGGGGGGAAGGAGGAGATTAAAAAGCTTATAATGACAGTGAGTATCAGAGAATCACAGCCTATATTTTACTATGGACTTCTGAGAACTGCAGAACATGAAAAATCCCTTTGGTTGCTATATATTAGATACAACTTCTATTTGTGTGTGGGGTGTGTGTATGTGCTTGTGTGTGATTCTTGTGTTTCTTTTTACCACCATCTCTTTTGATTGGGATTCTTGTTTTTGACCATCTGTTATTTCTGCAAAGTTTGTTTGACATTACAATAGGTTTCCCTGACTATAGATTCTCTGACTGAATCTCCACAGCAATGCACAATAAAACTATCTCTGTTACATGTCTTAGAGAATCAGCCAAATGGCTTAAAAATGCATTTGTAAATAGCTGCTTCAGGTCTTACAAGGTAAAAAAATCGATATCTTCACTGCTTGACATAAATGACCCAAGTAAAAAGTTGTTCCCTACCAAATTCCAATGAAGCCTGGCAATAGAGTCATTCCTTATGTATAATCGAGCAATCCAGTCAGTGGCGTTTCAGCAGAGCACACAGGAGCTTGAAAACTATTTCAAAAGCATTATAAAGAAATAACTAAGTAGTAAAGGGGGAAAAAACCCTAAAAGTGGGAGAACAAAGGATAAATAAGATTAAGGAAAGCTTTTGAAAGATAGCATGTATTATTCCAATTGAAATTCTCAAAACACACTATGTAGGCAGAAGTTGCTCCTGACCCAAGGCTATTTAATGGTTTCATCTCAAAACACTAAAAGACTCTATGATTTTGGGCTATATGCTGTATGTGTTAGAACAAAAAGAGCAATTACTTTTTCTGCTTTTGAGAAGAAAAAACAGAAAACCTAACTGCCAAGAGGCTAGAAACTAAAGACATTCCTGATGACCCAGGTAATGCTGAATTCATTCCATATACTGTATTACTCCTATTTTTTCTTATAGAGTTCTAGATTAATTCAAACATACATCTTGGTGCATATTTGTTAGAAATATATAACATTTAGATATATAATTATCTTGTAAACTGTCTCTTAGGGCAACTCATTCATCTCTAATTAGTGCAGACATGTGGGTACCTCTCCGTAATTAGTTATCCACACAGGCAAATAAACAAAACAAAATTTCTTTTGTTCTTGACATTTCTTTCAGTTCTGCCTATTTCAGCCACTATATATCTGGAACAAAATGGAATCTCAGTAAAGGATATTTATAAATTAAATATTTTTCTTATAATAATAACAGAGTTGGAAGGGATCTTGGAGGTCTTCTAGTCCAACCCCCTGCCCAGGCAGGAAACCCTACACCATTTCAGACAAATGATTATCCAACATTTTCTTTAAAATTTCCAGTGTTGGAGCATTCACAAATTCTGCAGGCAAGTTGTTCCACTTATTGTCCGGAAATTTCTCCTTAGTTCTAAGTTGCTTCTCTTCTTGATTAGTTTCCACCCATTGTTTCTTGTTCTACCCTCAGGTACTTTGGAGAATAGTTTGACTCCCTCTTCTTTTTGGCAACCCCTGAGATATTGGAACACTGCTATCATGTCTCCCCTTGTCCTTCTTTTCATTAAACTAGGCATACCGAGTTCTTGCAACCATTCTTCATATGTTTTAGCCTCCAGTCCCCTAATCATCTTTGTTGCTCTTCTCTGCACTCTTTCTAGAGTCTCAACATCTTTTTTACATTGTGGTGACCAAAACTGAATGCAATATTCCAAGTGTGGCCTTACCAAGGCATTATAAAGTGGCACTAACACTTTGCGTGATCTTGATTCTATCCCTCTGTTTATGCAGCCCAGAACTGTGTTGGCTTTTTGGGGAGCTGCTGCACACTGCTGGCTCATATCTAAATGGTTGTCCACTAGGACTCCAAGATCCCTCTCACAGTTACTACTATTGAGCAAGGCACCACATATACGGTACCTGTGCATTTTGTCTTTTTGCCTAAATGTAGAACCTTACTTTTTTCACTGTTGAATTTCATTTTGTTAGATAGCACCCAGGGTTCAAATCTGTCAAGATCCTTCTGTAACTTGAGCCTATCTTCTGGAGTGTTGGCTATTCCTGCCAACTTGGTGTCATCTTCAAATTTGATGAGTTCCCCATCTATCCCCTCGTCCAAGTCATTGATGAAGATGTTGAAGAGTACTGGGCCTAAAACAGAGCCTTGGGGTACTCCACTGCATACTTCCCTCCATGTGGATGTAGTTCCATTGAGATTACACGTTAAGTGCGGTTGGTCAGCCAGTTACGAATCCATCTGGTGGTGGTGCTGTCTAACCCATATTTTTCTACTTTATCTAGTAGTAGGTTATGGTCTACTTTATCAAATGTTTTATTGAAGTCCAAATAAATTATATCGACAGCATTCCTCTGGTCCACTAATTTTTCTCTCTTCCTATATGACCATAACAGTAGAAAGGCATTGACAAAACTAGAAGATTGGAATTTTTCCAGCTATCTTGAATCCATATCTTAATCTTTCATAACTTTTGTTAAGGGCCTGGAAGGACAGTGATTATAAGAATTGATGTATTTCTTTATAGGCTCCCCATATATATTTCTAATCATTTCAAATTTCTTTAACACTTTGAGAAGAGCGAGATATAGATTCAGAATGCCTTACAGGAATCTGTCTTCACCTTGGATAATTCCAAAATATTTTTGAATCAATTACTTGAATCTCATGAATATAATTAATACAAGTAGCCTTTGATTTACAACCACAACTGAGCCCAGAAGTTATATTGCTAAGTGAGAAATTTGTTAAGTGAGTTTTGCCCCATTTTACATCTTTTCTTGCCACATTTGTTAAGTGAATCACTGCAGTTGTTAAATTAGTAACATGTTTAGCAATAGCACGTAGACTTATATACAGCTTTTCAGTACTTTTACAGCTGTCTCTAAGCAGTTTACAGAGTCAGCAAATTGCCCCCAACAATCTGGGTTCTCATTTTATCCACCTTGGAAGAATGGAAGGCTGAGTCAAACTTGAGCTTGATAGGATTCGATCTGCCAAATTGCAGGCAGCTGGCAGTCAGCAGAAGTAGCCACTGAACTACCATGGCTCTATTAAGTGAATCTGGTTTCCCCACTGACTTTGCTTGTAAGAAGGTCACAAAAGATGATCACATGATCCCAGGACATTGCAACCGTCATAAATATGAACCAGTTGTTAAGCATCTGAATGTAAATCACATGACGATGGGGATGCTGCAATTGTCTTAATTGTGAAAAATGATCATAGGTCACTTTTTTCAGTGATGTTGTAACTTCAAATGGTCATTAAATGAACTGTTGTAAGTCGAGGACCACCTATACTTTAATTTTCAAATCAAAATGGAAAGTAAAGAAAAACCTGACTTGTAACAATAACAGAAAACAGACAGATTACCTTCTCATAACTATGAATTTAAAATCTGCTCTTAAATGTATGAAAAACGGGCCAGAAACTTTAAAAAGGCTGGAATCCAGTGGTGGGATTCAAATAATTTAACAACCGGTTCTCTGTCCTAATGATTTCTTCCCACAATCGGTTCACCAAACTGCTCAGAAAGTTAACAACCGGTTCTCCCGAAGTGGTGTGAACTGGCTGAATCCCACCACTGCTGGAATCAAGAATTATAGCATTACGTGAGTGACTTTTGATATATGTATATGGTTTTTAAATGGTTTAAAAGGGTTTTGCTAATTCCACGTGAATCAATATCCTACTCCCTGCCAAGAAATTATTATAAATGTGCAATTTGAATCCTGGGAAATGGCCCGAATACATACAGTAAGTATAAAATTTTCCAACACATCGTAATAGTACTTTCTGTTTATCTTATTTCCTGGGGCAGTGATAAAATGCCAAATGTTTAATGAAGAATTTCCTCCAATCTGTCATAAAAGTCCTTGTACTATCTTTCCACCTTATCTTGACTGGAACTATGCTTTTAGATGTTTAAAGAGTACCATCTGATAGTCTTCTGGAGCTCTTCAAAAGACTTGGCAAAGCAAATAAACCTCACAACTCACACACCTGCTAGAACACCTTGAATTATTTAAACATTTATTTTAAAACCTTAAAGCATGGAAAAGATTGCCACATAAATCCAAGAAAAATATTTCTTGCATCAAAGAAATGTAAAATTATAAACAAACAGATAAACTGAAATAAGCCTCGGTGGTGCAGTGGTTAGAGTGTACCACTGCAGGCTACTTCTGCTGATCACTGGCTGCCAGCAGTTTGGCAGATCGAATCTCACCAGGGTCAAGGTTGACTTAGCCTTCCATGCTTCCGAGGTCAGTAAAATGAGGACCCAGATTGTTGGGGGCAATATGCTGACTCTGTAAACCGCTTAGAGAGGGCTGTAAAGCACTATAAAGTGGTATATAAGTCTAAGTGCTATTGCTATTGCTAAACAAATAAAACCAAAGCAAGTACACAATTGTTAATACTCTCTCTCTCTCTCCTGACAGTAAAATGTTTTCAATACAGGATTACTTCATTTGTTTGGTGCTACAGAAGCAGCTTTCATCTGCCTTCTTTCCAGCCAGAATATTAAAATGTTTTAATGTCTTTTTCTGTAAAAACAAAAATAAAAAATAAAATACAGCATCAGTGCAACATTAGAAAGGCTAAGAAGTTACAAAATCATCCTTCTTTTAGAAGTATAGTTGTCTCATTGCAGAGCAGAAGACATAAGAATGGGGGCAGAATAGCCCATGATCCTGAGTCTGGCAGTTGATTAAAAAAATAACTTGAGAAGTTGTATATTTCCTCTCTCCCATCTTTACCCCAGTCTTGGTATGCTTCATCGTTAGGCTTCTGCTGTTTAGAACAAGGGAGAACTGTGTCAGTGAATAGTTCCAAATTAGTCAGCAAAGTACTGGTATCCATCTGGTAAAAATTCCAGTTGCTGGTCTTGGTGTCAATAATGGCTAAGAATGTGTTAGCAGAAATCTTGGAAAAGTCTAAGAATGTGACAAATATGAAACCTATGTTTAAGAAACTTTTCAGTAATCACTTTAATTGTAAAAAGCCTAAGGGCTTTTTCTGTACTGCAACTTTAGCCGCGTCTCTTGTGACTAAATTATCTTCAAATAAGACTGACTTTTTCTAATTCCAACACCTTTCTTCACTTACGCCACAGAGATATCCAGGTTTTCTGTTTGTATGGGTTACCTAACAGATTTTTTTCTTCTTCCCAACTCTAACCATTCCAGGAAAGCACATGCTTTGTAGACATGTCTTTTGTGGAGAGGCAGGGCAGTGGTGGGATTCAAATAATTTAACAACCGGTTCTCTGCCCTAATGACCAGCTCTGTGGGCGTGGACATGGTGGACATGGCCAGGGTGTGTGACAGCAGCACTCAGTCTCCTGCAACCCCCTGGGAGCAAAAACAGGCCATGGGGCCATGCCGCACCCCCTTACACCCCGATTTTGGCCTAGGAGGCTTCCCTGCATTTACCTGGGAGCCAAAATGGGGTACTCCTGAAGGGGCAGGGGAAGGGAGGGGAGGGGAGGCGAGGGGTAATATGTTATAGTTCTTACCCCAACACAAGAAAACGTAATAGAATTCTTGTTAACTACACCCAATTACAAAAAGAAAAAGAGAAATAGTCAGCATTTCATCACCTTATTATTGAACCTTAAAAAAAGAAAGACACAGAGCAATGTCCCAGCCCTTTCATGTCAAGCAGCTCAAAAACCCTTATAAAAAGAGAATGGGATGAAGAGGATTGGATTCCTTCCTTATATCATGAGATGGGGAAAATATGATAAGAAGCAAATAAGCTCAGAGGTTCTTACCTTCCCAGCAGGTTGGAGATAAACAAGGATGACATTCATTTCTGCTGTCTCAAAATATTAGGTAGCCCATCCTTTTCTTAATACAGATAAGCCCTTACACTTGCTTATAGTTTTTGAATAAAGGTAAACATTTCAACATAAGCTGGGAAAAGTTTTGGTTTGTCCTGGCCAAATAGAAAACTGGAAGAGGCGCATGGAATAGAATACACCAGTAAATTAAATAAAAGTTGAGATAAAAGCAGAATCAGATAAATGTATTTCTAAAACTTCTTAACTTTGATTTAAAGGAAATGTACAGTTTTGAAGATAGTTAACCATTCTTCTTTCCTCACCCTAGTTTGTATCCACAAACTATATTATATTAATATGTTATTATTAATATACAGTATTAATATAAAATAATAACATATTGGATATTATATTAAAATATATTATATCCAAGTATAGTATATGTGACCGAATACTGTGGACATTTCTTTGATTTTTTTTTTTAAATTGAGGAAACATTATATTACATAATTATAGTAATAGCATCTCCCTCCCTCTCAGTGAATTTTATTGTTTTCCTGGTACTTACTAATACTTTGCATTATAATGAAATCATCATCCTAGATATACTTTTGCTTTGCTGTGGTTTATCTCTATCTTTTCAATAACTGTTGCTTTTAATTGTGTCTTGCACAATATTTCTCAAGACTGCAAAGAAAAAAAAAATAAAGAGGAGGGAGGGCTTCAACATAAACTGCTTTAATATAATAAATGTTTATAAGCACTTGAAATATGATAAACTCTATAAAAGATAGTGCTATGACTCTAATTCTGATTTGTTGGAATTACAGAGTGAAGTGACTGAAAAAGGCGATGAATAAAGCATACAGTAAGGTTTATAGTTCTTTATCCTGCAGTTTTGCTTTGTTTCCTATTACAAATCTTCCCTTTATATCCTTCATAAAATAAAATAGCTTTAAAATGGAATTGAGATGGTATAGAGATGTTCTATTCAATTTGCTTTATCTTTGAAGCAGTACTACTGAGCAATAATTTTCTTTTTTTCTCTTCTGTCACTGCCATTGCCATTCACAATAAAATAAATCAATATGGATTTCAAGGATTATGGATTGATAGTTCCAAACAAAATGAAATGAAACTCACCAAAGATGATCTCTTCTGAGTTTATTCAGTAACATTAATAAAGAACATTTATGTACACTAAGTAATCAGGCAAAATGAACAATTGGATTTGTAAACGACATTCATGTTAGTTAATGGTAAAAAGGTAGTATACACTTTTACAATTTGTTTCTGTAACTGATATTAAAAATCCTCAATATTTCCTTTATCTTCTAATAGAGCCATCTAAACTTAATTTATTTTTCTATTCCTAAAGAAAATAGTTCTTTTGTTTCTTTCTTTTTTACTCCTATAACATTCAAAGTGTTACTTTGAAGGTTAGACAATAGTGGTCATGTTATTCATAGATATTGCGTGAATTTTCACAAACTAAATAAAGTAAAACTTAAAGAAAAAAGAAGTTATGCTATTACCACTGATCATAGTGAACTGATTCTTCAATAACTATTGAGAAAAATATGGTGAATTGATTGATGCCCCTGCCCAAGAATATAATGGGAAAGTTGAGATGTTATTTTCTTAGATTCCTTTGCTTATTTACTTATTTATAACTTAGGCTTGTGAACCCCTCAATGATTCTTGATGACTTATATCCACACAAACACACACATGCACACACATATATACATGTACATACAAATACCTATATAAGCTTTTCTCTACTTTCCATTTTGATTTGAAAATTAAAGTATAGGGGGTTCTTGACTTACAACAGTTTATTTAGTGACTGTCAAAGTTACAGCAGCATTGAAAAAAGTGACTTATGGCCATTTTTCAAACTTACAACCATTGCAGCATCCCCATGGTCATGTAATCAAAATTTGGGCATTTGTTAACTGGTTCATATGTATGATGATTGCAGTGTCTTAAGGTCATTTGACCACTGTTTGCAACCTTCTGACAAGCAAAATCAATGAGGAACCCATATTCATTTAACAACCATCTTACTAACTAAAAAACTGCAGTGATTCACATAACAACTGTGGCAATAAAAGTTTAACAACTTTTATTTGGGGAAAAAGTCACTTAACAAATGTCTCACATAGCAACATAAATGTTGGGCTCAATTTTGGTTGTATGTCAAGGACTACCTATACATAGTTTTGAACAGGGGTGGGTTCCAAATCCCATTGATACCGGTTTGCTCATGTGCGCATGCGTGCTCGTGCATGCTCATGGTGCTTCTGCACATGCACAGAAGCATCTAGGCGGATGGGCAGAGCCTCCCTTCACCGCCACTACTGGTTCTCCTGATTCAGTGCGAACCAGTAGCAACCCATCACTGGTTTTGAGGGGCATGGTGGCTCAGAAATGCTGAGCTTGTCTTGACAACCTAACTCAAGTCCCAAGTGCCATGTGATAGGGTGAATTTCCATTACTTGTTCCAGTTTGTATCCGCCAGTCATTCAAAAGCATGCAAATGCAAGTAAATAAATAGGCACCACTTCACTGGGAAGGTAATATGACCACAGAAATTTTGTCTGATAATGCTGGCTCTTGCAGCTAAGAAACAGGAATGAACACTGCCATTTTGAGTCAGAAACGACTGGATAGGAGAAATCTTTACCTTTATCTTTATACATAGTTTTAGTTGGCGACATCTTATTTATTAGCACTCTAAGGAACTATAAAAGCTACAACCAAGAACTGTCAGTTCTATTTTTGGCTACGTCACAAAAAGGTTTGAAATGTCTTTGAAGGCTCTGGATTTTTCACTCAGTCTACAATGCATCCTTCTGGCTGCAATATATATATATATTTATTTAATTTGTGTTTGAATTCAGTAAGAATTATTAAAGTTTAATCTTCTGCTTTGATTCTTGATTTTTCTCTCTACTTCAACATGTTTAACAACAGCTTTCCACAGATTTTGTGTGCCATTCCCAATTTCGCTGTCCTGGTTGTGGCAGAAAACTGGACAACAGAACCGACCTCAATTTTCTGGGTCAATTTCTATCCTATTCAGACCATTGATGCTAGGGCAATCTACCACAATGTTCTTACCTTACATTATCAGAGTGCTATAGAATGTATTTGTTTGGGTATACATTCCTACCTATTAGAATTTGATGAAATACTGAAAAATATAATCTAAAAAAACCCTCAATAATAATGAACCTACACAATTTAAGTGAATGATGCACATTCATAAGAATTTGTAAGCAGCGATCTAAGGTTTACCTAATAAGATACAAAGAAGATTCTACTTTCGAAGTCATATTTTACTTATGATGATTGGTTTCTGGTCAAGATTGCAGAGACTAAAGCAATGCTAACTGAGTGGAAACACAGCTTTCTACGAATACATTTTAAGTTTATTATATAGTTGTAAAATGGCACGAAGCCAATGAAACAAAGTAGACTCATTGTACCTGGCATAATTATTGCAAATGATAAGAACCACCAATAAGTTAAATTTTTGAAAGTGTGATAAAATACAACTTACTGTTATTTTACTACTGTGGATAAAAGGGCCCTTTAACATTTTTATAGATCAAATTTGCTTTTCAGTAGGATGTGTATCAGTAACCAAATGGTGAGCCTCTATATGAGATGTAACACTGTCAAATTTTGTCCTAAATCAAGAAAATGCACAATGAACACTCCATTTCATTGTTTCCTTTGGTGTAATATGTTTTTGCAAAATATAACATTTAATTTACCATTTCATTTTTTTCACTACTTCTCAAGAAGGTGCAGTTATAAGTTAATTGCTTGAGTACATTTAATTATTTTGTGGGGGGGAAATGCAAAAAGTAATTTATAGTTTAAAGCACACATTGAACAATGGGACTTAAATATTAATAATGATTACTCTTCTTTTTGAATTCTTCAGCTTTTCTAAAAATATTTCTTTGTATATGTAATACACCTAAGACACATAATTTTCTCTGAATATGACACAATGCACAGTCTATAGTTGTATGAAATATATAAACCCAATAACATTGAAACAGATTCATGTAACTAGCTTTGGAATCATAAAAATGCTACCATACTTTATTTACATTTATGCGGTGGCTCAGTGGCTAAGACACTGACCTTGTCACTCGAAAGGTCGGCAGTTCAGCAGTTCAAATCCCTAGTGCCACGTAATGGGGTGAGCGCCCATTACTTGTCCCAGCTTCTACCAACCTAGCAGTTCGAAAGCACGTAAAAATGCAAGTAGAAAAATAAGGCCCACCTTTGGTGGGAAGATAACAGTCTTTGAGGTTTAGTCATTTATTTATTTATTTATTTAATTTTATTAGATTTATAAAATGCCCTTCTCCCGAAGGACTCAGGGCGGTGTACAGCCAAAGTAAAAAAGAAACAATGTACAGTTAAAATAAATTAAAAAACTTAAAAAACAGTGTGGCCGAAATTAAAATAGTTAAAAATCTAAAAGACCTCAAGTTAAAACTAAAAAGAAATTTAAAATTTAAAACTAGACAATTTAAGAAAGCCCCGCACGAACAAACAGATATGTTTTCAGTTCGCGGCGAAAAGTCCGAAGGTCAGGTATTTGACGTAAACCAGGGGGAAGTTCATTCCAAAGAGTAGGGCCCCCCACAGACAAGGATCTTCCCCTGGGGGCCGCCAGCCGACATTGTCTGGCGGACGGCACCCTGAGAAGGCCCTCTCTGTGCAAGCGTACGGGTCGGTGGGAGGCATGAGGTAACACAGGCGGTCCCGTAAGTACCCAGGTCCCAAGCCATGGAGCGCTTTAAAGGTGGTAACCAAAATCTTGAAATGCACCCGAAAGGCAACAGGAAGCCAGTGCAGTCTGCGCAGGAGAGGTGTCACATGGGAGCTACGTGAGACTCCCTCTATCACCCGCGCAGCTGCATTCTGGACCAACTGAAGCCTCCGAGTGCATCTCAAGGGGAGCCCCATGTAGAGAGCATTGCAATAATCCAGGCAGGAGGTAACAAGAGCATGAGTGACTGTGCATAGGGCATCCCGATCAAGGAAGGGGCGCAACTGGCGAACCAGGCGGACCTGGTGAAAGGCTCTCCTGGAGACGGCCGCCAAATGATCTTCAAACGACAGCCGTGCATCCAGGAGAACACCCAAGTTGTGCACTCCCTTCTTTGGGGCCAATAACTCGCCCCCAACAGTCAGCTGCGGCTGCAGCTGACTGTATCGGGGTGCCGGCATCCACAGCCACTCCGTCTTGGAGGGATTGAGCTTGAGCCTGTTCCTCCCCATCCAGATCCATACGGCTTCCAAACACCGGGACAGCACTTCGACAGCTTCGTTGGGGTGGCCCGGGGTGGAAAAGTACAGCTGAGTATCATCAGCGTACAGTTGATATCTCACCCCAAAGCCACTGATGATCTCGCCCAACGGCTTCATATAGATGTTGAACAGGAGGGGCAAGAGTATCGGCCCCTGCAGCACCCCACAGGTGAGGTGTCTCGCGGTCGACCTCTGCCCCCCTGTCAACACCGTCTGCGACCGGTCGGAGAGATAGGAGGAGAACCACCGATAAACGGTGCCTCCCACTCCCAACCCCTCCAACCGGCGCAGCAGGATACCATGGTCGATGGTATCAAAAGCCGCTGAGAGATCTAATAGGACCAGGGCAGAGGAATGTCTCCGTGCTGTATCCGGGTCGGAAGCCAGACTCGAACGGGTCTAGATAGACAGCTTCATCCAGGTCTATGTGCTGGCCACATGACCATGGAGACCTTTTCGGACAGTGCTGGCTCTTCAGCTTTGAAATGGACATGAGCACCGCCCCCAACAGTCGGGAACAACTAGCACATATGTGCGAGGGGAACCTTTATCTTTAGCTTATTCTTGTTTTTCTCTTTGTAAGCAATAATAAAAGAAGTATTGAAGCAAGTAACAATGTTAACAGAGGAGGAAAATGTGTGGCAAATCATATGACAGTTGAAAGAATATGTGGATTTCTGTACTTTTTCAACTGTACAATGGATATCAACAAACAATTCTTCCAATAGCAATTAGAAAATGGCAAGATGCTTATACTCACTCTGAAAATGAATTATAGAACATTTTTGCAGTGTGTGTGGGGGGTGGGGGGGTGGGTTGCTTACCACTACAAATTTAATACATTATCATTATTTTTTCTAATTCTGTTATCATATATGCATATATGTTAAATCTCAACTGCCTGCTTTGTAGTTGGCCTTCATTTGCATCACGTTTTTCACATGAATCCAGCATAATATATGTTGGATCCAAGCAGTGTGGCCTTTTGTAATTTACAGATGAATAATTTTGTCAAGACACAGATTTTCTAAGTGCCATTTAACTTTTTGATATGACATCCAGTGTGCCGAAAATCACAGAGATTTATGCCATAATATTCCAATTTTGATTTGCAGATTTTGGTACTTCATGATTTTATCCAATTCTATATAGTCTTCTATTATGCCCTGGTAGTGCCCTATCATTTAAGCACATTTTCTTCTTTTTCATCACAGTTAAATCTGTTGTGTTATTTGCGAAGACTTTGTGAGTTTATGCTCAAAATATCAGTATCACTATAGGGATGAAATGCATAATGCATAATAATTAGTTATCTTAGTTTTCAATCCAAGCTGTCCATTTCAGCTTGTGTATAGTTAATATTGCCAGCAGATTATTCTATCACATGTGCAGCCCTGGTTATTGATGGCTTCCATGATGTTTTCCTCATTTAATTTTGTCTTTAACAATTTTGTCACACTTTGCATATATTCTTTACTAATCACATTTTAACTTGTCAATGCTTGATGATATTCATATATAAAATGCCCAGATACTTGTAGGATTTATTCTGATGGTTCCTCATGGTTTGGTAATTTGACATTTCAGTTTTTCATGATTTTACTTCTAATTGCCACTATAGCACAATTTTTAGGCTAAATTCCATTGGTATAACTGTGCTAAAAATACTTAAAATATGTTTTATGACTGGATTCCAATTACTCAAAATCAATGTTTTTTTTGTTTACTCCAATGTTTACTCAAACATTTCAGATCAACCATAAAAAGCAAATATGAGATTTCATTAGCATACTTATTGTTTGACAGCCAAAAATCTCACTGAAATTGGGATTGCAACAATGTAAAACAATAACTGTGATAATCAATTGTTTTGGAAGATGCCTTTTTTAATGTTGGGAAGCCAATATTTTTCATTTCCAACCACCAATTCTGTTTTCCACTTATTGTTTTCTTTTAATGAAGATTTTGATGTTTATACTATACCTGCTATTTCCAAACATTTGATGATCCAAATATGTGGTAATGAATCAACTGACTTTTTATAATCAACTCTGACCACACCTAAATTGGTTTTTCAGCTTTTGCAATTCTCAAAAACGATTTTTTTTATTTTTTTTATTTTTTTTATTTATTGGTCGTAACAATATATACAAGTATAACATAAAGGATTATATAATATATAAACATATATATGAGGAGAAACAAGGTACTATAAACACACACATATATAGGGGAAGAAACAATAGGACAGGAACGGTAGGCACATTTGTGCTCTTATGCACGCCCCTTAGAGTCCTCTTAGGAAAGTGGTGAGGTCAACCGTGGATAGATTTAGAATAAAACTTTTGGGGTTATGAGAAGAAACCACAGAGTCAGGTAATGCATTCCAAGCATATATAATTCTGTTACAGAAATCGTGTTTTCTGCAATCTAAACTTGAGCGGTTGACAATGAGTTTAAATCTGTTGGTAGCTCTTGTGATATTGTTATTGAAACTAAAAAAGTCATTGACAGGAAGGACATTACAACAGATGATTTTATGAGCTAAACCCAGGTCCTGTCGAAGGCGATGAAGTTCCAAGTTTTCTAGACCCAGGATATAAAGTCTGGTGGAATAAGGTATTTTATTGGTTTCGGAGGAGTGGAGAACTCTTCTTGTAAAATACCTTTGGACACGCTCAACTGTGTTGATATCAGATATATGATATGGGTTCCAGACAGGAGAGCAGCAATCAAGAATTGCCCTAGCAAATGTTTTATATGCTCTGGTCAGTAGCGTGGTGTTTTTTGAAAAGAAGCTACGTAGAATTAAGTTAACAACTCTTAGAGCCTTTTTTGCTATATAGTTGCAGTGGGCTTTGGCACTTAGATCGTTAGATATAAAAACTTCAAGGTCTTTGACAGGGTGGGGGTCATCTGTGAGGTAATGCCCATCAAGCATGTACTTTGTGATTGGGTTCTTTCTTCCAATATGCAGGACTGAGCATTTACTGGTTGAGATTTGTAGTTGCCAAATTTTAGACCAAGCAGTTAGATAATCAAGGTCCTTTTGAATTTTGGATGTATTGTCAGTGGTGTTGAAAAGTTTGACATAATCAGCAAAGAGAACACAGTTACTTGAGATATGATCACAAAGATCATTTATGTATATTATAAAGAGAGTTGGTCCAAGAACACTACCTTAAGGAACATCACTCTTGACAGGAACAGGATTTGCTAGAGCATTACCAATTTTAACTATTTGTTGTCTGTTTGACAGAAAAGCAGATATCCAGTTGTGTAAGGGTCCTGAAATGCCATAGGATTTTAATTTTAGGAGAAGTTTATCATGTACTACTGAGTCAAAAGCTTTACAGAAGTCTATGTATATTGCATCTATTGATTTACCTAGATCAAGATTTGTAGTCCATAGGTTTTTACAGTGGAGAAGTTGTAAATTGCATGATAATTTTTTTCTGAAGCCAAATTGTTTATTTTATCAGGCAGAATTTGATCTTTTGTACCTCTGTTTTCTTTTTATTGAATTTATGTTTTACTGAAACATTGTTATATTCTTCTAAATAATGTTGGATATTGTCCATTATTATGCCTATGAATAAATTAAATTTTGTAGGCAAGCATGCTATTGGTCTATAGTTTCCTAGTGTTGTCCCTTTCACTGACTTCTTGAATCAGTTATTGAATCACTTTTCCCAGTTATTATCCAGTTGCTTTATGCAATCCTTCATTAAACTGTATTGGATGTAAACAATGCAGATACTTGAGACAAAAGCCATGTGATTGGTCATTTCCAGGAATGTCTCATTTTTAATTTATTTTCACTCAATTTTAATCATTTCCACTGTTACTATTATTTATTATTATTACTAATGCTGCCAAACTAGTAATATTTGGGCCTCTGGTGGCTCAGCAGACTAAGTCTGTCTGTTATTAACACAGCTGCTTGCAATTACTGCAAGTCCAAGTCCCACCAGGCCCAAGGTTGACTCAACCTTCCATCCTTTATAAGGTAGGTAAAATGAGGACCCAGATTGTTGGGGGCAATAAAAGTTGACTTTGTATATAATATACAAATGGATGAAGACTATTGCTTAACACAGTGTAAGCCGCCCTGAGTCTTCGGAGAAGGACGGGATATAAATTCAAATTATATATATATAAACATGTACAAGGTTGCAGATCCTATAATTTACTGGTTTTTTTATTTCCAGTTTTTCCTTAGTCATCCATAATTCTAGGTAATATTTTTTATCAAGTATTTTTTGGTTTCCAGTTGCTCAGCTTCTTTTCTTTCATATGTTTCTAGCTTGCTTGCATCTGATCTTAGCACACTGATCTTATTTTCCAGCCTAATCATCCATTTTGGTGATGCACTGTTTGCCTTTTTGTCTTCTTTGTTGATTTGCATCTTAGGTATTATCCTCTTGCCCACCTAGCAAATCAAAAGCATGCAAAATATGAGTAGATTAATAGGCACCATTTCAGTGGAAAGATAATAGCACTGTGTGCACCTTTGGTATATAACCATGCTAGGCCCCTCAGCCAAGAAACAGATAAACACCACACCCTAGAATTGGACATGCAGGATCAATTAAAGGTAAAGTAAAGTCTTTACTTTTATCCTAGGTATTCAGTTACAACTTCACTTGTGTTATATATTAACTGGTTTGTTTATTGCAGTGAGATGGTGTTTATGAGTGGTGAAATTCAATTTTTTTTACTACCGGGTCTGTGGGCATGGCTTGGTGGGTGTGGTGTGGCTTGGTGGGCATGGCAGGGGAAGGATATTGCAAAATCCCCATTCCCTCCCCACTCCTGGGGGAAGGAAATTGCAAAATATCCATTCCCACCCCACTCTGGGACCAGTCAAAGGTGGTATTTACCGGTTCTCCGAACTATTCAAAATTTCCACTACCGGTTCTCCAGAACCTGTCAGAATCTGCTGGATTTCACCCCTGGTTAATATTTAATATTATAGTATTGACATCTTTTGCTACTTGTGCTAGCTTTTTCTTCTGAATGAGCTTCAATGCATGCAATTTTATTTTGTTAATTTTGTTCTTTTCTAGATGCTCAGCTATCATGATTCAAATCTGTTTTTGAACAAAAAGAGACCTTTGTTTTTTGTTTTTTGTTTTTCAGAAGATGGTAGATGATGGGTCCCTGTTTTTGGAATGAAAATGATTGAATAGCAGTGCTGACTTCCTCTATTGCCTACTCCCCCTCATTTGCCTTTACAGTCAGAGTTACTTCTGGCAAAGCTTTGATTACTTTGCTCTGGGGAGACCTTTACAATTCTTTCAGTTCTGCTTCTATAAATACTTTATTTCATATTATAAATTGATGTTGATCTGCTAGCCTCTCTTCTGTTATTTCTGATTCTGGTTATTGTTCTTTCTGGAAGTGGTATAGTTTTTTGTTATATCCTTTTCTTGTTGGACTCGATTTGTAATAATAGATTATTATTTTTTTCAATCCTTTTATATTTGAAATGGATAAGTACCTTCTTTTCCAACAGTCTTGCAGTTTCTCACCCTGTTTGCTCAGCCAACAATCCTGTAACCCATTTGTCACCAGATGTGCAAGAACTCCAACATCTAGCATAATCCTTTTTAACCCAAAGGATTACTAATCTGGCATTGGCTTCTGTAAATTACATCTCACCATATTATTATGGGATAGACATTCTTTATCTGACTCCTCTATTGAGACTTGTTCAATATGATTGAACCTCTGGCATAGCTGTCAGAGTATACAATTCGCACAAGCAAAGCTGCTGTTTGCAATTGACTGATGGTGATTTTGTCAATGTGAATGTTGTTGTTGCTGCTGTTATTTTAATTTTCTACAAATGAGAGAAAGATATAAGGGAAATGGATATAGTGGCATCCCTGTTGTAATGTATATTAGTATTCCCAGAAAGGCTCCATCCCGCTATATGATATTTTAAAGTTTCTATTCTATTCTTTTAAAAAAATGTAAGAAAACTGCCATCTACTGGCCTCCTGTTCTTCTTCTGATTTAAGACAATTACTCAGAAGATTTGCTATCTTACAGCAAATAGATATATGACATATCATTTATCATTTAAAACCAAATGGACCTAAATAATCAATTTTGTACAAAAAAGAATGTAACTACAAAGAGTAGCTATCATCTGCCAAAATGCTAAGGAGAAAATAAATTTCACTATGACCCATAGTGAACCAACAGTAATCAAATATTTGCTTCTTCTTATGATATATTAGCAAGCTAACTTCACGCCTTGATGTTTGTCTATGTATCGCTGAATTATGACATTTGCTACTGCAATTTTTCCCTTTATCTGAGACTTTACATCAGGGGTGTCCAAACTTTTTTGAGTGAGGGCCAAATACAGAAAAATAAGCAAAGGCCCGGGCCACGGGGGGGGGGGGGGGGGGGAATGGGCGTGGCTTATTTTGGGGTGTGGCTTGGTGGTCATGTGACTGGTGGGCGTGGCTAACTGCTCATGTGACTGAGTGGATGTGGCTATGGGCATAGAAACTACTCAGAGGGCTAAAAAAAGTAATTTTTGACCAGTCCTCACACTTATGACCATCCTCACATTTATGCCCATTGCAGCATTTTTAACAACCATATCACTCATTTCACAACTGCTTCTCTTCACCACGGTTACAAGATAGGGTGCAAAATGTAAAGATAGTTGTACGTGTGAGGACCAGTCAAAAGTGTGAGAACCTGTCAGAAATCACTTTTTTCAGCCGTCTGGGTAGTCCCTATGCACAGTTTAGGCTTAAGTATACTATATGTGTGAGTTATATATATGTGCATGTGTATCTCTATGTTTGTGTACGTGTGTGTTTGTGTTATGTTGATTTTAATGTAATATTTTAAATATAATTATTCAGAAAGGCATGCGGCCTGAAAACCTGGGACATTACAATACAGATGGATACAGTCAGTCTACTAAAAGCAACAATATGTGGATATCATCTTCATTTAAGGGAAAATGTTTCATATTCATTCATCTTGGCCAGGTGTCAAACTTGGTCCTTAAGACTTGTGGACTTCAACTCCCAGAGTCCCTCAGCCAGCAAAGCTGGCTGAGGAACTCTGGGAACTGAAGTCCACAAGTCTTAAAGAGACCAAGTTTGGACACCCCTGATCTTGGCTTTTGTTTTGTATTTGGTATGAACTTGAAACTCCCTTCGTTATTCCCTGCCCAAGGGGTGGAGGCGCGAGGAGCCTCACCAGGCGGCCCGAGGAAGGCGAGGATAGAACTGCTGGGCCGGGCACGGCCAGCAGCCTCTTTCGCGCTTGCCGCCGCCTCCTCCCCCCCTCCCTTCGTTATTCCCTGCCCGAGGAAGGCGAGGATAGAACTGCTGGGCCGGGCACGGCCAGCAGCCTCTTTCGCGCTTGCCGCCGCCTCCTTCCCCCCTCCCTTCATTATTCCCTGCCCGAGGAAGGCGAGGATAGAACTGCTGGGCCGGGCACGGCCAGCAGCCTCTTTCGCGCTTGCCGCCTCCTCACCTGTTTCTCGATGGCTGTCACTGCCGCCACGCGTGTCCGACATGGGGAGGCGCGAGGAGCCTCACCAGGCGGCCCGAGGAAGGCGAGGGTAGAACTGCTGGGGGCAGGCACGGCCAGCAGCCTCTTTCCCGCTCGCTGCCTCCTCTGCCCCCTCCCTTCATTATTCCCCGCCCATGGGGAGGAGCCGTGAGGAAGGCCATATTAAATTATACTTCCAGAATTTGCTGCGGGCCAATAAAAACTGACCCGCGGGCCGCAGTTGGCCCGCGGGCCGTAGTTTGGACACCCCTGCTTTACATGTATGTAGCAAAACACAATTGCTGTTTTTGTGTATAATGAGATATAGTAAATCTACAACAAGAATACTTGAGTAATTAACTTTATAATTACTGTTTCACAAAGAATCTAGTAACAATAATGTATTTTGAAACCCTGATTTGGATCTCCAACCAACCAATCTTCCCACTTAATTTATATTCTAGTTGAGGAAATGTGACTTTTATTTGTTTCTGTTGCTGAATTCTTACCAAAAATATGTTCTTACCTTTGATTTCAACCAATAAAAATATCTTTTGGATGTTAGTATATATTTTTTATTATTTATTTTATTTGTCTGGCAAACATGTACAAGGTAGCAAGTATAAGTGTGAACATAAACATGAACAAAGGAAGTAGATACAGATAAATGGGGACAGTAGGACAGTGGACATGTACGGTAGACACACTGTTGTGCTTATGCACATCCCCTATATGGACCTCTTAGGAATCGGGTGACGTCCACAATAGACAGTTTAAGGTTGAAGCTGTGATGGTTTGAAAATGTAACAACAGAGTCTGGTAGAGCATTCCAGGCGCTGACCAGTCTGTTGCTGAAGTCGTATTTTCTGCAGCTGAGTTTGGAGAGGTTTACCTTGAGTTTGTATCGATTGTTTGCCTGTGTATTATTTTTTTTTGTTTAAAAAAGTTTTATTTTAACATTCTTATCCAATAACATATCCAATAACATATTTAATGTACCATCATATACAATTAATCGGATCTGCCCGGTCACCACTCCCTTCCTTTTACTCTCCTTCTCTACCTTCTTTTACTTTCCACAACCATCCTCCCCCTCTCTTATCTACATCCTCTCCTCCTTCCTCCCTACTCCTTTCTTCTCCCTCTTCTATCCCTCTTCCTTCCTTTCCTCTTCCTCCTCTTCTCTTTCCTACCTCCTTGTCTCTTCTACTTCCTTCTTTCCCATCATTCTGAAGTGGTAGCCAGGCAGCTCCGATCTTACATTAATTATACATCTTCAATCATCTTTGTACATTAACTATCAATCCATTTTCTACCCTCATCCCCCCCCCCCCCCCCTTCCTCCCCACCCCCCGGGACTTCCGAGAACCGAATACAGAGTATAAAACTAACAACAAAAATTAAAATATAGCACAAATCATAATCCACAATCACTCCTTAAAACCTCCACTCCCCTTCCAGAGACAAAGAAGATACTTTTCTTCCAATCCATTATATATCAGACCATTCCACTCCTAGAGTTCTCAGAAATTTCCGATTGAGTTAGTGTTTGTTCTTGAATAAAGTACATAGTTTTAATCAATATCAAAACAACGTTCCATCTTCCAATATTCACCAAGGGTTCTTCTAAAATGTCTTTCTTCCTTAAGCAGTCTCTCAAGAATAGTTCATATTTCCAACTTAATTTCTTTAATTTTTCTGTCCAACCTTCAAGGGTAAACAATAGTCCATCTTTTCACATCTTTAACATTTATATACAACAAATAATATTACAAATATCCAATATATCAATTGTAATAATTAAAATCTTCACTTTACCTTACTTATATCAAATAACATTATTAAAATTACACCTATAACTTATCCAAAATATATCTATTATAACAATTACATTCTAATTAGCCATATAACAACATTACATCCATCTCTTAAATATAATATTTAATCCAAATTCCTAAATTTTACTATCTATCCTCCAAAGTTAAACAATATTCCATCTTCCTATTCCTTTATACCTCAAATATATCAAATAGTACCCCTAAAATTACACATTTATATCCAAAATAAATCATTTACAAAAATTAACCATAATCATATATAATAGAGTTAAACATTCTCCCTCCCCTTCTTCTGTCTTACACATTTTCCCAAAGAATTCCCAATCTTTAATATATTAGTGTAAAAATCTCGTGCTTTACAAATTGTATTGAGAAAATACTTTCTTCCTTTATAATTCACTGTTAAACCAGCTGGAACCTCCCATCTAAAATATATCTGATGTTTCTTAAACTCATCCACTAAAAAGGCAAATTCTTTTCTCTTTCTTAACATTTTAGGAGGAATTTCCTTCATCATTATTATATCTTGTCCTAATATTTGAAATTTATTTTTATAAAATGCTTGCAAAATTCCATACCTAATCTTCTTATTTGTAAAATAAATAACCACATCTCTCGGTAAACACTTCTGCCTTGCCCACCAAGAATTAACACAATAAATTTTTTCAATATTAACTTCAAAATCTTCTGGTTCCACTCCCTCTATCTGAGCAAAGGCCTGAATAAAAATCTCTTTCAAATTTTCTTCCTTACACTCTTTTAATCCTCTCACCCTTATAGCATATTCCATTAATTTATATTGTAATATAACCCTTTCTTCATCTGCCTTATCAACCTTAACCTGAATATCATCTATTTTATTTTCTAAATTCAGATTAATTTGAACTTCATCTATTTTCCTTTGCAAATCTAAATTAATTTGGTTAAATTCATCCAGTCTTTCTTCTGTCTGTGTGCTAGATAACAATAATGGGGTAATTGATTCCTTTAATTTTTTCATCTCCCTCCTCTGCTCTTCCACCAAATCTTTAAAATCCAGTATTTCTTTCTCCATTTCATTAAATTTTTGATCTATTTCTGAAAGATGAGCCTCCATAAGCTCCTGTAAAAAATTCCTTAGACTTTCTTTAATATCCTCTCTCAATTTCCGTACCTGAAGTGAAGAAATTTCCAATATTTTAGAAGTGGTTAAATATCTTTGCTTAAAGGCCATTTTTAAACTAAATAATACCATGAAGAAGAGAAAAAAAAAGGAATAAAAAAAATTCAATAAACTTTTCTTCTTAAACACTGTAAGAAAAAGATAATAAAAAAAGAGATTTAAAAAAAATAATTCCATTTTTAAAAAAAAATCTTGTTATATTCTTCTTAAAGGTTCCACGCCAGCAATTATAATCAGCAATTAAAAATGGCTTTCGCTTATCTTAGCTTTCACTTTCAAGACACAAAACGCCATCTTTCATCATCTCCACTCTTGAAAACAAATACCTTCTCTGTCAGGGAGTTAGAATCATCTTACAATCAAATGCCAGCCCTCCTGTTTTCGTCTCTTTCCGTGTTGGCAATCTATCAATAATCCTTTTCAGTCACGGAGATGGATGCTGCGTTTTGTTCTGCATTTGCAGAAGCGTTCTGGATTCTGGAGGTTTTTTCGAGCTATAGAAGGAGCGTTCCCAACAAACCACCAGAAATCATTCTGGGGCTTTCCTTGGGGGCTCTACTTCAGCCCAAATGCTCATCTCCCCCTCTTTGCCCGAGGGCAGAGATTTACGAGCTGTTGACAGCAGATTAACGATGTCTAAACAGCTCTACAGAATCACACAGAACTGGCGGACTGAGATCGCCCGCCATTAACGAAGATGAGCCACCCGGAAGTTCCTGCCTGTGTATTATTGAGGTTGAAGCTGAAGAAGTCATTGACAGGTAAGACTTTGTAGCAGACAATTTTGTGTACTGTGCTTAGATCAGACCACAGGCGGCACAGTTACAGATTGTCCAAGATCAAAATTTCAAGCCTGGTGGCATAAGGGACTCTATTGTGAGTAAAAGTGTACTCCACTCCTCTACTCAGAATAGAATCCCTTATGTCACTAGGCTTGGAATTTTGGGTTTGAAATATCTCTGGACCCACTCAATTGTATTAATGTCCGCTATACAGTGTGGACTCCAGGCAGACGAGCTGTATTCAAGAATTGGTCTGGCAAAGGTTTTGTGTGCCCTAGTTAACAATTTGATGTTACCAGATAAGAAACTTCGCAAAATAAGGTTAACAACTCTTAAAGCCTTTTTGACAGTGCTGTTACAGTGAGCTCTGGGGCTTAGATCATTTGAGATAAGTACTCCTAGGTCCTTGACAGAGTGAGAGTCATCTACGAGATCATTTCCACATAACTTGTATTTGATGTTCCGATTTTTATTGCCATCGTGTAGGACAGACAATTTGTTAGTTGAAATTTGGAGTTGTCAATTACGTGACCATTCTGACACATAGTCTAGGTTGCTTTGTAGGGTAGCAGCATTGTCAGTGGTGTTAAATAATTTTACGTCATTGGCAAAGCTGCTTTTAATGTGATCACATAGGTTGTTGATATAAAGCAGAAAGAGTGTGGGTCCTAAGACACTGCCTTGGGGGACACCGCTATTAACTAGGGCTGGATTTGATAGGGCCCTCCCTATTTTTACCATTTGCTGCCTGTTTGACAGGAACATGGCTATGTATTTGAGTACAAAATAAATTTTAAAAATGTTTCATTCTGATTAGCAGTGCATAATTTAAATGTCTTCCTACTAGCCAGGCTCCAAGCTTCCCCCCCCCTTTTTTTATAAATAAACATGTTTTAATTTCACTACAGAAATCCTGACATTACTTTGGAAACTAGGTATGTAGGAGGGTGATCTGAGTTGTGCAAAAGTGCATCAAATTCAATTTAAGTTAACAAGATAACATATTATGTGAATTCTGCTCACAGAGGACAAACATTCCCTCTTACCAATATGACTACAAGATATTTAATTGCAAACCCGTCTATATTTCAACAATTATGCAGCCTGTTTTAGCTTGAACCAATGCTACTCCTACATTATATCAATTGTCATGCAGTCTTAACAGATAATACTGTGGATAAAGTATTATAGGAGAGCAAGAGAGCAGCACATCCTGAATTAGCACCCATCAAGAAGCAATAAGCTGCCAAAAGTTATTATGTTGACATTTTGGTAACACAAAGATCAGGCTCAGAGCAGGGAAAATGGGTAGGAAAGCTATCAGTATATATGATGTAGTAGAAGGAATAGATGTTGCTGATTAGTTGTTGTTTTTTATCTTGAGTAGGTGGAACAAAAAAAAAATAGTAGCAGATGATATTTCTCGATTAGCTATAAGCATTCTTACTAAATTTGGAAGGACTTTGCTGAAATAATGTAATAATAATATGCTAGATTTTTTTTAAAAAATCAACGTAGCCAGGAATTATCTGGTTAAGCTGATCATTGGCTGTAGCATCTTACTTTGATTTCCTGGATTTTATTAAAATATTGCATCTGCCCAATGTCTCAGTAGGTATGACTATGCCTAGTGTAATTTTATCACATAAAATGTCAAGCTACCTTAATGTCAAACAGCTGCAGCATCCAATGACCTTCCTAGAACTACAGCAAAATAGAGATATTGATGCTAAACATATCCCAATGACAATGACAGCATTATCAACTGTGGACATCAATGCTATTGGCATCAAGTCAAATACTGAACTGCCTTCTTTGCACCATTTGCACCTGCCAGGATCTCAACAGCTGTAGCAAGTCCTTCATCCATCCATCACCACCTTCTGCCTCCATCTTGTGCCAAGGAAATACTTTTTCTGCATTTTGAAATAAAACATATATTTGGTCTTTACAAAGTCCACGTGAAATGATGCCAGCTGTGGGGATCAAAACTTTTGTTCTTTTTAAACCTTAAAACATGGTTCTGTATTTTAAAAAGTCTCTTAAAATATACAATGTCTACTTTGTAGTGAACCCTATGGAAACAGAATGAAGATGTATAAAAAGGTAATGGTTCAGACTTTGGTTCGAGTTCCTAATTAATTCAGCTATTTCATTTGGTATGCAAATGAATACAGTTAATTGAAATCTATACAAGATAATAGTCCTGAATTGTGATTAGAAGCTGTTATACTTATTAGTTAAAATTCTGATCTATTATCTGGAAGCCAATATATTCAACCAGCAAAGAGACAAGTTAATGTTCCAATACCCTTGAACATTGCCTAAATTTGAGAATTGTCCTGATTAGGAAGAACATATATAATTTTTATCCATTTAAGACTGAATATGCCGGTGATTTAGACTCAAGGACTAAAGTTTAGTCTGTTTGGGATGGGACTCTATTCCCTCCCTTGTTATCATTGAATTCGCAATTGATAGCTATAATGAGACCACTTTCACAGATTAGTATTACCCTTTCTGAGTAAGTCATATTTAATGACTTTTACATTATTTTTTGACAATTGCAATTGTGTCTTTTGGACCGAGTTTTTAGAGCCAGTTTGGTCTAGTGGTTAAGCACTAGGCTAGAAAGGGGGAGACCATAAATTCTGCCTTAGCCACAAAATCTAGTCAGGTGATCTTGGGCCAGCTACTCTCTCTTAGTCCAACTCACCCCACAAGGTTGTTGTTGCATGGAAAATAGGAAGAGAAATGACTGTTAGCTATGCTTGCTCCCTTGAATTATTTGTAAAAATAATAAGGGTAGAATACAAATAAATAACAAAAATAGCAAACAGTACAAACTGAAGCAGCTACTGTACATCAATACAATGTACAGTTGTCGCACGATGGCTTCATTGAAAAAAATTCCACTATACTGGTCAACAATACATCTTTAAGTATTACTATTAAGCCTTAAAATTTAAACTGCTTATGAAATAACTGCTCTAAGAAGCTTAAAACTTTACCTTTTTTTTTTAACTATTCACTGTTACAGAAAGGTAAATTCCAGCAGATTGGTAGGAGAAAAAAAAGGTTAAACAAAAGGTAAGAGGAGTTTGACAATGGATCCAATGGATCCAATTACCTAGAGAGATGGTAAGCCTCCCTTGATTGGATAAAAGGATATTTGAATAAAGTGTTTATGATCTGAATTATGATACAAAATTTGTCAGTTTTTTTTTATCAAACCTGAGCGCTGATGCTTTTGTGTTTGTTGTATGGAGTATTCAATTATTATGGATGTACATTCAGAGTTGATGGCACATTGTCTCTCTAGGCCCTTATTGTAAAGAACATTTTGAAAGATGTCTATCCAATTTGAAATAACTTTTGGTAGATTCTGCCATGTTTCAATATTGCAAGCAGGGGTAAGTAACAAAGGATTCTATGGTGTTCTATGGTGAATCAGAGAAATATGCCAGGTGAAGGTTAACATCTATCGATAGCTATACATAAGGAACAGTTCAGTGTCTATGTATATACCTGGATTAGACTAACTTCAAACATCCATTGCTCTGTAGATCTCTCCTTGTGCTCTAAGGGTGGCAGGTACAGGGGGCAGACAGAAGTAAACAAAGTTTTTCAGAAAGTCCTGGACATGAATAATATTTTTCAAAAAGTCAGTGCTAGAATATTTCTGAAGAAGAATTATCTAACTCTATGCTAAGTATTTTTAGAAAGTTAATTTATAGCAAATACATACCTTTATGGGTTGCAGCAGTTTGAAACTGCCAAAAACTGCCTTATGTTCCCTAGGATGTTTTTTTCTGTTTTAAAATATGATTTGATACATTATTTCAATAAAATATTATTAAAGTTCTGAACAATAACAAAAGAGATTTATTTTGGTATTGGCAATGACTCTCCATGTAGATGTGCAATAAAAGGAGCAATAAACTGAAAGTTATAAAATAGAAACAGTCTGTTAAAAACCAAACTTCAAAGATTATATCAGCTGCCATTAAACATCAACAGGAGTATACAAAAGAATGCTATTTTTAACATGTATTTTGAAGTTGTGGTTAATCAAACTTATTTTATTTGGAGAAAGGGGATACAATTACATTTGGTCTTCATGTAAAAGAAATAACACAACACATATAATTAAAAAGTGATATACCATAACTGCAAGGACTTCCATTTCCTTTGCTTGTATATTAAGATGGGGTAGTTATTACCAGCTATTATAATCCACATTTAGATCAAGGAGCTCTTGAATAAAATTTATCTCTTCATAAATACACAAAGTCAAACATATTTTTATTGCAGGTTTTTTTTTTTTAGATTTTCAAATCTAACCTAAAGCCCTACTATTAATGGAATTCTAGCAAGAATTAATTAGGCCAGACTCAGTTTATCTCCTGCGTTCAGAAGAGGTTATCCAGGCGCTTAGATTGGCGTGAATATTTTTTGCAGGAGCTTCTTTCTGAGCAAGTTATATGAAACATTTGAGACCCAAAGATCTTCTAACCAATGCTATTTTTTCAGCTGCATAGGAATGTTTATTCTTACATGGAATATTCTCATTTGAAATGAGAAAAAATGTCTTAAATAATTCTGGAATGTTATCTGTTAATTCAATTCAAAAAATTTTTGTCAGTGTTCAACATATGTACAATGAGATTGGTTGAGCTCCCTCAGTGCACCCCCCCCCCAACGCAATAGAATAGAATAGAATAGAATAGAATAGAATAGAATAGAATAGAATAGAATAGAATAGAATAGAATTTTTTATTGGCCAAGTGTGATTGGATACACAAGGAATTTGTCTTGGTGCATATTCTGTCAGTGTACATAAAAGAAAAGATTATGATTCTTCATCAAGAATCATAAGGTACTACACTTAATGATAGTCATAGGATACAAATAAGCAATCAGGAAACAATCAATATAAATCATAAGGATACAAGCAACAAAGTTATAGTCATACAGTCATAAGTGGAAGGACATGGTGATGGGAACGATGAGAAGATTAATAGTTGTGCAAATTTAGTAAATAGTTTGACAGTTTTGAGGGAATTATTTGTTTAGCAAAGTGATGGCATTTGGGAAAAAACTGTTCTTGTATCTAGTTGTTCTGGTGTGCAGCACTCTGTAGCGTCGTTTTGAGGGTAGGCGTTGAAACAGTTTATGTCCAGGATGTGAGGGGTCTGTAAATATTTTCACAGCCCTCTTTTTGACTTGTGCAGTATACAGGTCCTCAATGGAAGGCAGGTTGGTAGGAACCGTTTTTTTCTGCAGTTCTAATTATCCTCTGAAGTCTGTGTCCGTCTTGTTGGGTTTCAGAACCAAACCAGAGAGTTATAGAGGTGCAGATGATAGACTCAATAATTCCTCTGTAGAACTGGATCAGCAGCTCCTTGGGCAGTTTGAGCTTTCTGAGTTGGTGCAGAAAGAATATTCTTTGTTGTGCATTTTTGATGACATTTTTGATGTTAGCTGTCAATTTTAGATCTTGCAATACGGTAGAACCTAGAAATTGGAAGGTCTCTACTGTTGATACTATGTTGTCTAGTATTGTAAGAGGTGAAAGTGTGAAAGTGTTTCTCCTAAAGTCTACCACCATTTCTATGGTTTTGAGTGTGTTCAGTTCCAGATTGTTCCAGTCACACCACGAGGCTAGTTGTTCAATCTCCCATCTGTATGCGGATTCATCATTGTCTCGAATGAGACTGATCACTGTTGTGTTGTCTGCGAACTTCTGTAGTTTAACAGATGGATCATTAGAGATGCAGACATTGGTATACAGAGAGAAGAGAAGTGGGGAGAGCACATAGCCTTGCGGGGGGAGGCTCTGCTAATTGTACAAGTATCTGATGTGATTCTGCTTAGCTTTACCTGCTGCTTTCTGTTTGTTAGGAAGCTTGTGATCCACTTACAAGTGTATTCAGGTATCGTTAGCTGGTTTAGCTTAGTTAGATGAGTGTCTGGAATGATGGTATTGAATGCTGAACTAAAGTCTACAAAGAGGACCCTTGTGTAGTCTTTGGAGTTTCAAGATGTTGTAGGATGTAGTGCAGAGTCATGTTAACAGCATCATCTGTTGATCTATTTGCTCAGTATGCAAATTGCAAGGGGTCTAACAGTTTAGCTGTGAACCAAGGTTTGTTGTTACTGTATATTCACAAGTTCCTTGTCAGTACACATAGGTCTTCACAGAAGCTGACATATGATGTTACAGTATGTGTGAGTTCATCCAGGCCTGCAGAGGTATCTTCAGAAATATTCCAAGCAATGCAGTCAAAGCATGCCTGTAGCTTTAACTTTCCCTCCTCAGTCCAGGTCTTCACTGATTTAATTGTTGGTTTTGTAGTTTTACCTGTAAGCAGGTATAAGGTGAATCATGTAATGATCAGAGTGTCCTACAACTGCTCATGGTAAAGACCGATAAGCATCTTTTAGTGTTGTGTAGCAATGGTCTAGAGTATTCTTGCCTCTGATGGGACAATTGACATGCTGAAAGTATTTTGGTAGCTCTTTCCTTAAGTTTGCCTTGTTTAGATCTCCCAAAACAATGGCCAGTGAATCATGGTATTTGGCTTCAGCCTCCATAATTTGGTCAGCTAGAGTTCATAATGTCTTGTTTACACAGACTTATGGTGGGACATAAACAGCAATTAGAAAAAAATGAGGAAAATTCATGAGGCAAATAGAATGGTTGGCAGTTGATAATTAATGTGTCTAAGTTTTTGTCACAGAATTTATATATTATAGTTATATCCTGAGACCAGCTGTTGTTGATATATAAGCATAAGCCTCCTCCCTTCTTTTTACCAGATGTTTCTGCAATTCTGCCTGATTATTGAATCTGAAACCCTGGAATTTACATGCTGCTATCTTCAATTGATTCATTTAACCAGGTTTCAGAGAAGCATAGGGCTGCTGAATTATAAAAATCAGAATTGTATCTGTTTAAAAAGAGTATTTCATCTATCTTATTAGCAACTGAATGTATGTTGGTTAGGAAAATTGAAGGCAGAGGAGTTTTATTTCTCCTATTCCTTATCCTGTTTAGAATTCCTGCCCTTTTACCTCTCTTTCTCTGCTTTCTCCATTTGTTGTTGGTTTGTTTTTTTTTTGGTAATCCATGGCTCCAGGGAAATTGCTTCTTCCTGTGTTAGAATCTCCTCTGTGTTTGTAAACAAAGGGGGGGGGGTGAGATCACAGAAAGCTGCTCCTTTAAGAAATGTTGCTTAATTTTTAGCAGATGGTTTTGTGAGTAAGAAATCCATAGTGAGTCACAGAAAATAGTTAAAAATAAAGAAACCATTAGAGGCAGCTTTCAGTGGCACCATCTTGGAAAAGATCCAATACAATTCACAGTGAAGACAGAAAATCCCTAACACAATAAATCATATTAAAAAAACATCCAGTCCTATTGTACCAGTGTGAACATGTTGCAGGGCCAGCACAATGTGTTACTACATAGTTATGATATTATTTCTCATTCAGGAGTCTGACAGCCCACAGATAAAAACTGTTCTTCAGCCTTTTTGTGCTGCTGGTTCTACTTCTATATGTCCTTCCCAATGGTAGGAGGGTAAAGAAGTGATGTCCAGGGTGAGAGTCATCCCTGAGAATTTTCCTAACTCTTCTAAGGCAACAAGGCCTAGCAATCTCATCTAGTAGTAACAGGGGACAGCCCACAATGTTTTGTGCTGTACTCACCACCCTCTGTAATGTTTTTCTATCCATGGCTGTCAGACCAGCATGCCATACCGTGATGCTATAAGTGTGAATGCTTTCTATTGTGGACCGATAAAAAGAGGTAATCAGTTGTTGTTCCACCCTGTTTTTATGCAAGACCCTAAGGAAATGGAATCTCTGTTAGGCCTTCCTGGCCACTTAGATCATGTTGTATTTAAGTAGTTCTGGACCAAAAGTGCTTTTCCTCTGACATCTCTATGGATTTCAGAACTGGAAATACACTTTGCCATGTTTGAAAAGATAGATTGACGGGGGCGTGGCCATGACCGTGGTGGGGTAAGGACCTTTCCTTCACTTCACAGGGCTTAATAATGAAGATTTATGAGGATTAATGCTGTTTGGAATGCACCGTTATGGATGAAAGTTAATAAATCATGAAGTGGAAGTGTTAATAGCCCAGCAGACTGAATTTAAAACTGGTAGGTCATCTGAAACTGCTTGAATTAAGGAGTTTTTACTGCGTGGGATGACCGAACTGGCAAACACGATGAGTTTGGAATAAACTGCTGTCTTTTGCTTTCCTTATTATAATTATCGTGTTCTGTGTTAAATGCTGAGGCTAAGGAGGCTAAGGAGGGAATATCAAAGACTGAATTTGCTAATGAGAAGAATTTTAATTGAAGAGATCGATCTTTTGTGCTGGACTGACTGGCTGAAGAAGAAGATTTTATTAGGTGGATAATTTTTTTTATTTTTATTTTTCTTTTGAGAGGAAATTAATAGCTTGTTTATATTACAGAAAACAAAAAAAGGACTTTGTTTTGAAGTTCAAGCTGGTTTGTTTTTTTTTCTTCTCTGCCGACGTGGAGAAAAAATGGCGCTGATTAAGCTGTGAGGTAATTGTGTTTCTTTGTGGAGTGAATATGACTCATAAGTTACTGATAAGCTACTAACGAGTGCAAATAAGCCGTTTCGCTTCAATTAAAAGATTGTCGTCCCTTGATCTTCATCAAGACCCTCTGTAAAATTGGTTTGACTGCTGTCCTTTGATCTTCACTAAGACTCTTTGAAAAATTGGAATCCTAGTTTGAGAAATTTTTTGGTTTTTTTTACAAAATGACTCAACAACTTTCAGAAACGCAGCAAATTGCTGCAGCTTTAAATAAAATTGGGGAAAAAATAGCAGGACTATCAGAGCGTATAGATAATTTGACATTTAAACTGACATCCAAATGCAAAATTTAAAGCAAGAGATGAATGATAACTTTGCTAAACAAAAGAGGAAATGATAATGATTAAAGATGAAATGGAGCAGCTGCATGTGCATGAGGCAAAAGTAGATCGGCAAATTGGCAAAATATTTTATAAAATGAGCAGCAAGATAAGAGAATTTGTCTTTTGGAAGAAGAGATGAGGAAATATAATTTTGTTATCAGAGGAATCTCGGAAGAAAGGAGGATAAATTGAAACAGCGGGTTTTGAAATGGATTAATGATTTGGATACGCAACTTACGCTCACAATAGCAGACCTGGCAAGTGTTTTAGAATTGGATATAGAAGGCAAAATGGTTCTAACAGGAATGTGCTTGTCAGGTTCGCAAATCTTGGTGATAAGTTGGAAGTTATGGCCAAGTTAAGAGAGTTGGGAGATGCTTTGAAGTTTGAAGGGAAGACTATTCAAGTCTTCCCGGATATATCAAGAGAAGAAAGGGCATGGAGATTTTTTTTAAAACCAATTACAAAAGTTTTGAGAGATAATGGAATTAAATACAATTGGAGGCCACCACAACAATTGAAATTTTTTTATAAAGGAAGGATGCGTACAATCACCCCAGATATAGATGCATTATTATATTTACGGGAGCTTGGACTGATTGAGATGGAGGATTTAATGGAGATAAAAGATCAAATGCTTCAGATGGGTGGAACATACGTGGAAACATCAATCTCAGAAGAAGAAAAAGGGACTATTGGAGGGCAAGACTCTAAAGGGTTAAAGAGGAAAGAAATATCACCTGTGTTGGTTGAACAGAAGAAGAGTCGTGAGGATACAGTAGGAGAAGAAGCAGATAAGAGTCTTGGAAAATATGAAGCTGAATGCGGGTCATCGCTATCTTTTTTTTTGAGTGATGAATTTAAATAGACAGCCCGAAAGAAGTGCCCCGGGCATTGGCACGTCCCCTCTCCCCCATTCTCTTTATAGAGGCGAAACCGATGAGGATGTGGGGGAAGAAGATTGTTTGTACTTTATTGTTTGTTTTGTTTTTTGTTTTTTTTCTGTTTTCTTATTGTTGTTTATATGGTAGTTTAATGTCGGGTGGTGGGGGGCACAGAAAGGAAGATGCGGGGATAGGATTAAAAAATTTATATTTTAAATGGGAGTTATAAAAATAATGTCATGGAATGTGAAGGGTACAGGGAATCAGATTAAAAGAAGAAGATTGGAGCTTAAGATTAAAAGGGATTTACCAGACAAACAAAAAAAAAAAAAAAAGAAAAGATAGATTGACATTAGATTTTATTAGTTTCAAAATCTGGCAGTATAGTAGTTTACATAATTACTATAAGACGTTAAAACCACTAGCACCTGTAGAAATACCACAGTATTGTATTTAAAACATTTTTTTTACAAAGACGTTGTTAGAGAGTCCTCAGTTTTGAACCAAGATGCCCCTCAAATATTGGAACAGTGCTATCATGTCACACTTAGTCCTTCTTTTCACTAGACTAGACAAACTGAATTTCTGTAATTTCATATGTTTTAGCCTCAGGCTTCCTAATAATCTTTGTTGCTCTTTTCTGCACTCTTTCAGAATCTTTACATCTTTTTTATAATATGGTGACTAAAACTGGATGAAGAATTCTAA
Organism: Ahaetulla prasina; assembly: GCF_028640845.1. Classification (NCBI taxonomy): domain Eukaryota; kingdom Metazoa; phylum Chordata; class Lepidosauria; order Squamata; family Colubridae; genus Ahaetulla; species Ahaetulla prasina. Next base: position 40,510,280 of record NC_080546.1, read on the forward strand.
AGTGTGGTCTTACTAAGGCTTTATAAAATAGTACTTCATGTGATCTTGATTCTACCCCTCTGTTAATGCAAATTAGGATTCCATTGCCTTTTTTTTTTTTTGGCTGCTGCCACACACTGCTGGCTTGTGTTTAAGTGTTTGTTGCCAATCTTCTGGTGGGCTTCTCATGAAGGCTGCTAATGAACGACAGATGCAAGGACTTCTCGGAGTGAGAGCCTAGAGCATGTCTGGGATGAGAAAAAGCCCAGAGTAAATTCCAAAGCCCCCTTTTATTGTGTTTAGGTAAAAATGGGTGGTTACAAAAGGTAAGCAGGGGAGGTTACATAGGCATGTCTAAGGCGTTCTACAGTTACATTATTCAAGCTGCACATAAGTTTCATTTCTGAATATAAGTTTCACTTCTACTTAAGTTTCACTTTTGCTTAGGATTCACTTCTGCATAAGTTTCATTTCTGCATAAATACATCAGCATCTTGTTTTCTCATTCCTTGTGCATGTTTCAGCCGGGCAAGCCTGCCTGCCTGCACACACACACACACACACACATGGTCAATAATTCCTACAGTTTGTCCACTAGGATTTCAAAAGCTCCCATACAGTTACTGCTACTGTGCCAGGTTTCATCTCATCTGTACCTGTACTTTTTTTTTTTTTGCCTAAGTGAAAAACCTTACTTTTTTCCACATTGAGCTTTATTTTGTTCAATAGGGCCCAGTGTTCAAGTTTTCAAGATCCATCTGAATCTTTAGTCTTTTTTCTGGAGTGTTGACTTTTTTGCCAATTTAGTGTCATCTGCAAATGTGAGTGTTCCCTCATCTATTCCCTCATTTAAATTGTTTATGAAGATGTTGAAGACTATTGGGCCTAAAATGGAACCTTGGGGTATCCCACTGCTTTCTACCTTCCATGTAGATTTAATTCCATTAAATCTGTTTTATGTTTTTTCATTAGAATGTTTATGAAAGATTTAATTGGACTTCTTTTGTGACTATATTCAAAATAAGCCAAAATTAAAATCATAGCTGAATTCAAGGTTTTCCATTTCTAGAAGTTCTTTCCTAGGAACAAATGCTAAATAACTTCAAACATATTGAGCAATTTTCCTAATTGGAATGCATGCAGCACATTGTTAAAATAGAAAAGAGTAAACACTATTTCATTCTTTGAGTTTACATATACACGGATTTGCGTGCATCATTATTTCAATGTACAGTGTGTTCTGTTCCAAAACCTTCAGGCACATACACATTTCCAATGATCACAGAGTAAGGGTAACTCATATTGATAAATGCTGTTGCCTCAGGTTGCCGTGTAGAATAAACACCAGCAGTGGCTTTATTTGGCATCAGAGTGTTTGTTTTTTTGAAAATTACTCAGCAGTACTCTGCAATCAGAAGCTAAATGTTAGGCAGGACACTGAAAATGTGAAACACCACATTCTATTCTCTTTTATAAAATAAGTCAACAGTTAATCCATACTGTGAAGCTTAAAACTGGTTATCTTGCACCCACTTATGATTTTTTTTAATGTTTTTGGTAAAAGTTCTCTTCCACTACCCTGGTGTTAATCTTTTATATATGCAAATCTTCAAACTGCTGCCATTTTTTCAACAGCTACTCATGCTGTTAAACTTTTCAAAATCACGGTGTGTGATTTGTGTATATATTTGCATATATATGTGTGTGTGTGTATGTATATTTGTGTATATATGCACCATACTGAACTCAGTTTCATTCTCCTCTCCCACTCACATGCACACATTTTTTTTCGTTTCTATTATTTCAGAAGAACGTCTGAAATTAGGGTTTCTACACAGTTTCAGATGTAGATATGCTAGTGAAAATAATTATCTTTAATAATCTTTTCCCTTTGATTTAATTTCATAGAGAGAAAATAAAACAATGAACAGGATGGCCTTTCAAATGGAATGTTTATCAGGTAATTTCCACAAGATATGGATTTTAATATGGAAGCATTGTCATTCCACTTGTTTTCATTTTAACAGTTTAGACTCCAGCAAATAAAACAAGGAGGGCTATTGCTTTCACGGTTCTGCCTCACAAGAGGTAGAAAAAGGCAATATCAAGGTAGGCTAACAGAAAAATATAAAATAGTTTAGAGCAGAGGTTTCCAACCTTGGCAACTTTAAGCCTGGCAGACTTCAACTCCCAGAATTCCCTAGCCAGCTTTACTGACTGGGGGATTCTGGGAGTTGAAGTCCGCCAGGCTTAAATTTGCCAACATTGGAGACCTCTGGTTTAGAGGTATATACTACATGATAGAAACATAAAACAATTATTTATGGGGTTCTCCACTTTAAGATCTATATAGAATAGAATAGAATAGAATAGAATAGAATAGAATAGAATAGAATAGAATAGAATAGAATAGAATAGAATTTTTTATTGGCCAAGTGTGATTGGACACACAAGGAATTTGTCTTGGTGCCTATGCTCTCAGTGTACATAAAAGAAAAGATACATTCATCAAGGTACAACATTTACAACACAAATGATGGTTAATATATCAATATAAATCATAAGGGTTGCCAGCAACAAAGTTACAGTCATACAGTCATAAGTGGAAAGAGATTGGTGTTTTTTTTTGTTTTTTTTTTACATTTATATCCCGCTCTTCTCCGAAGACTCAGGGCAGCTTACATTGTATAAGGCAATAGTCTCATTCTATTTGTATATTTATATACAAAGTCAACTTATTGCCCCCCCAACAATCTGGGTCCTCATTTTACCTACCTTATAAAGGATGGAAGGCTGAGTCAACCTTGGGCCTGGTGGGACTAGAACCTGCAGTAATTGCAGGCAGCTGTGTTTAATAACAGGCTTCTTACAGCCTGAGCCACACCGCGGTGATGGGAACGGTGATGGGAACTATGAGAAGATTAATAGTAGTGCAGATTTAGTAAATAGTTTGACAGTGTTGAAGGAATTATTTGTTTAGCAGAGTGATGGCCTTTGGGAAAAAACTGTTCTTGTGTCTAGTTGTTCTGGTGTGCAGTGCTCTATAGCGTCGTTTTGAGGGTAGGAGTTGAAATAGTTTATGTCCTGGATGTGAGGGATCTGTAAATATTTTCACGGCCCTCTTCTTGATTCGTGCAGTGTACAGGTCCTCAGTGGAAGGCAGGTTGGTAGCAATTATTTTTTTCTGCAGTTCTAATATGAATAAATATGAAGTTGCAATAAATATGCAGTTGCAATATGAATAAAATATTGCAAATGAAGGCAAGTATATGTGTCCCAGGATAATGTTACAGGTTCCAATCTGGGTGAGTCCCTGGGACTGGAGATTTTGTCTTTTCAAAGTTCGGACTTGTGCTAGAGCCCATCTGCAGGGCTAGAATAAGATACTAGTATACCAACCAGTCAGTCAGTGCAATGGCAATTGTTGGATAAAGATTAAACAAAATGGCTGTTAAGTGACGTTGCAACTATGTGTATGATCTTACTTATGTACTACTGTTTACTATAATAATTGTGAATAGTTGCTAAATGAGAAAGTCACTAAATAAAGATTACCTGTAGATGCTAACTTGCAAATACTTCACAATCAATTCATGAACAATGTATCAATGAACAATGTATCATGAACAATGTATCAATTTCAAAAGTAAAAAAAGATATGGGGCACAATTATAAAGAAAATGTACAAAGTATAATATCCATAATGGATAAGTCATGTCTAGGTTGCATTAGTACTATAGAACAGGGGTGCCATACTCATGGCAGGCGGGCCAAATGCGTCATATGCTGGCCACACCCACCCCCAGGTTAGCAAAGGTGGGAAAAGTTGCAATACGTCACATGATGACGACATGACAATGCAAGTTTGACGCTTCTACTATAGAATATTTTTTAAAAAATAACTGCAGCTATGTCTCTGTTTCTACACATGCATATTTACTAATCTTGCACTTGAGAAATTCTTTATTCCATACATTCTGAGTTTTTTCTTTTCTTTTTCTTTCTTTTATTGTGAAAATGCCTAGTACTTTCAGCAGCTCAGGTTGTCCTTTCTGCATCTTGAGTTCCAGTTCTTGGGATTTAGTTGTTAATCTTGAGGATTATGCATTACCTCCATTACTTCTTTATTTATATTACATTTTAAATTCAAGCTGCTGCAGAGGTGTTGTAAAAAGAGGCTATCGTTCTCCATTGCAAGCCTTCTGAATATATCTATTTATCCTCTTTGCAACATGAAATGCTGGATTGATTCATTGATTTATTCAGCAGGATACTTTTCATATTTTTAAATATCTACTTCTCTTTTCACCTCTTTCAGTTTCAATCCTGCAGTGACATTATTCACTTTCTAACAAATACATGTAATTTCATCTTCTTTAAGCAGGCACTTACATTACAAGCAGTTTAGCTGCTACTGGATTTTCATTTTGATCTTTCTTCTTTCAATTAGCAAGAGGAGGAGGAGGAGGAGGAGGAGGAGGAGGAGGAGGAGGAAGAGGAGGGAGGGGAGGAAATTGCCACAGCATAGGCAACAATTAAAAATTGTAACTCATACCCATAGTTTGAAAAATAAAATGTTTCTTTCAAATGATATGTAGTTAAGACAAATTTATCAACCTAATTAGACCATTTAGGTCTTTTGAAGAATTACTCAACCATTCTTCCACTTAGAAAAATGTGAAATAGGGAAATGCATTGTGAATGTTGTACATCCCATCAGTGTGGAGATAAGTTAAAAAAAACCAGTTGTTTGAAAAGGGAATTTCTTATGACTATGCAGTACTTAAAATAATATAACAACTGTGAAGTAGGGGTGTGTGTGTGTGTGTGTGTGTTTCTATTTCTCCAAGGATGACAACTGTGGGTTAACCAGTAGCTCCCATCTCTGTGTTCATTTTGTAGAAGATTCCAAAGTGGATTCATTCTTCTCCATAAAATAGGAGTGTTAAGGAAAAAAATCATTTCACAAGATCATAACAAATTTTATTTTAGTCATATTGTATACATAGCACTCTAGGAAAAAAATCCATTCATTTTTAAATTGGGCAGGATTTTTTTTAATTTCTGTACAAGTCACATATTATTCATATGCAACATCTAGAAATTCTACCACTCAATTATCATTCTAGTGGGTAGAATAGCACTTTTTAGTATATAAATCAGTATCTTAGCAACCAAAACATAAGACTAATATATGTTATGTATAGCTTATAAAAGGTTTATTGGATTGGAATACTACCAAGCATCAAGTGATTAATGATTTGTTCTTTCTTAGGCATATTTCCAAAACTAACCACACACACACACACACACACACACACACATACCTACAATTTCTGTTGGGCACTAATTCATACAGTGTGAATCATGAAAGCTTAAAGGTTTTACTAAAAACAAACACTGAACTGATAAAAAAAAACCTACAAAAACTATTGTTCATAAGTTCTTGTGAATGGTCTATGAATTGTATTTGAAGAAAGAATTTTGGTAAATTTTGAGAATTAATAAGATAGCTCTTTCATTTAAATTTTTACATTTTAAATTAAATTAAACTTTAATTTTATTTCATTTTAATAGGTCTCAACTTTCCTGTGAAGTAACAGTCATGAGAGCAAGGGGCCCCCTACATTGTAGATGTGCTTTCAGGAGCAATTTCTCCATTCCAGATTTATTGTTGCAGAGAATAAATATTCTTTCTCTGCAAATAGTAGAAATGTAGGTTCAATTTCAGCCATTTTCCCATCCAGAGGAATCTATAATGAGATATATCAATGTATATATAGAAAACAAAACAGTTTTTTTATTATCACTGGATCAAATATCTAGCCTGATACTTGTTTAGGGCAGAACCATTTTCTTGCTATAAGGGAAATCAGAAAAACTACTCCATAAGTAAAATGGTATGCAAAACCATTGATTTTGAATTTGTAACACAGTGTTCCACAACTTGCCAGAAATGTTCCAAGTTTAAAATGGCTGCATATGAAATTCTAATTAGAAAGATCATTTTAAGCTTGGAAAATTTCTAATAAAGTCTGAATAACACATGTCAAACATAAAACAAGTTTAAAACTGTGTTTCCCAGAAAATAAGACCCTGTCTTATATTTTTTTGAATCTTGAAATAAGCACTTGGCCTTATTTTCGAGGAGGTCTTATTTTTGGGGGGCATGTGAAGCAAGATGGGGCTCCTCTTGCCATCTTACCTGATTTCCAGCTCTGTGTTTAAATGTTTTTGGGGAGGGCTTATTTTCGGGGGGGGGCTTATTTTAGCTCATGTGCGCAAAAGCCCGATTGAGCTTATTATCAGGGGATATCTTATTTTTGGGGAAACAGGGTATTTACCTCCTCATTATTAAATGTGCTTTGGTTTTCAGCTCAAACTATTTCAAATATATAATTTTGAATTCAAAAATTAGAATTTTCCTTTCTAGGAATATTAATATAGACACAGATAGCTAGAGTAGGATACCTGTAGTAAAGACTGATAAAAATAATTTATTCTGTCAATCAATAACATCTTCAAAGGAGTAAAATTCACAGGGGAAGTTCAAGAACACACTATACTTCCTGAATATCCTCATCAGCAGAGCAAATGATGATAAATTAGATAGCCAAGTCTATGGGAAAACAACCCACACTAATCAAGTGCTCCATTATCAAAGTAATAATCCAACTTCCCACAAAACAAATCATGTAAGACTTTGTGGACTAGTCCCTGCAGTTTCCTTGGCAAGATTATTTAGAAGTTTGAATATCCTGCTTCCTAGAGCTGACTGACCCAAAGACACTCAACTGGATTTGTGTCTAAGGTGGGACCAGAACTCACAATCTATCAATTTCTAGACTGGTACCAAAATGTCAAACACCATACTAGCTAGGAAAATGTTGGAAGCTTGGCACTCAGACATATCAGCCATCAATAGACATACAGATTTTTTTTTAAAAAAATTACATGGTATTCAAAAGAGATAATGAAAACCTAGGAATGAAACAACAATAATAAAACAAGAACCTAGAATAAGTCTTCCTTGGTAACCACAGACAAACAAGGATCAATACTAGACAAACAAACAGCAGAAAACAATACCATAATCAAGGAAGTACCAGAAGGAAAACCATGGTCCCACCAAAATTGGCCAGGTAGACTATTATATATAATGAGACTGTAAAAGATGTCTTCCAGGTCTGACAGAGACAACAAATCCATTCTCATACTGATGAGTTACCTAATTGGATAACTTAAGTCTGCAAGTAAACAACTAAACTCAGAAAACACCAAGAACTCCATAATTCTGTAGAGTATAAATTTCTTTAAATTCTTCCTGTATTCTATGAGCATCCTTTCACTCATTTGCCATCTAACTGTCCAACTATTTCCTTGGCCCAAAAATATTAAATATTCTATTATTTCCCTCAATGTTTCTTCTTTTTTGCATATTTTGTACTAGAATATGTTCTCATTTTATTTTCCTTTTTCTTAAGGATGACTTAACCTGTATAGCTTCACTACTGAAGCGTCAACCTATCATTTTCCTGGATTTAGTTGACTGTTTTATATTTCATAATAAATAACTTACAAAGAAAAGAAAATGTGTTCGCTGTCACGGTTTTTAAGCAATGTGTATTTGTTTCATATTTAGGAATTGCAATTAGTTAACCCAAAAAGTTAAAGTTGTTTTACTTCAGGCATACATGCTGAAAACTAGATTAACTTCATGTATTTACATCAAGCTTTTATCCAAAGGTACAATTGCACTGATTTCTTACACCTAGAAGCAAGTCATTATTTTGCGCTACTTCAATTAGGCATGATAGGTGGGTATTTGAGAATTAAATTGTGTGTTAGATGGTTGGTTTGCTTTCTACATTCTTTTTAGTATTAAGATGTAAAATAGCTTTGATATAATTGAATCCTAGTGCAAGCCTGAAAAATGTATATTGTATTTTATTTGGTTTTCTTATATCCATTTTTGATGTATGTACCAAAGCAGACTTCAACTAAAAGATTCCAAATCTTGAAATTTATTATTGTCAATAGACTGCATGACCTTTACTTAATGGCATCTCAGCTGTCAGTAATAATCCAAGGCTGTACTTCCAATGATAGAAGGAGATAGTTTGCATATTGAGTCTCTAGGTCTCCTTGAAATAGTTCAGAAATCATAGTCATTTATTCCTATTGTCAGAGCAAGGTCTGTTCTGAAAACCTATTAATCTTCACTTTAGTGTAAAGAATAAATAAACTCCAGTTTTGGTTTGTATCAAACACTCACTATATGAGCCATTGTATTTGTTGTAAATAAGTCAAGTGATACTTAAACCAAGAAGAAGGGGCACCTTTTTTATAGTTTCCTTCACCTAGGCTTTTTTATATCTATATAGTGCATAATAATTTTTACTGAATATAGAGAGTAAAGAGTTCTACACATGTCAAGAATTATTTAGAAGAAATCCTTTGGAACTCAGATAATACTTCCTTGCTGTTTATTGAAGTACTATGGCTATTTTTAGGTTTCCATGCCAAACAGCCATCCATTGGCAAGAGGAAGGGGTTACCTTGCTGCTATACTACAGGGGAGAAGCTTGGGAAAAAAAGTTGCTATAAAGTTGCTGCTTTAAATAGAATTAATATTAATGTAACACTAAAAGCCGCAGCACTTTTTTCAGGTTCGGACCGAACCCTGAAAAAAAAAATGGAGCTAACTTAATGAAGAATAAAAGGTGCTCAATTCAGGAGAAATTCAAAGCACTTCCTCCAAATCGTTTTTGTAGCATGCATAGTGTTAATAGTTAGAAATTCTATTTGCATATTCTGATAAACTTATTTTAATTTTGTAATTTAGTAAGCAATTTAAACTGTTATGAATTTAGGGGGCTATGTTGTTAACACACATAATAGTAAATCTTAGGTATTCTGCTTTTGCTCTTTTAGTTGTAAAATCACCATTATTTTTATTACTATTATTATTTTAAAGAGATGGTCAGATGTGAAACATGCTTGCACCCTAGGCGTGAAGTGAAACTGCTGCATATTTATGTATAAGCCTTTTATTTTTACCCATCAATTGCTTATTTATTATATGGAGATGGAAGAGGAAACAAGCAGGTTTGTTTTTCTTTTATTAAAAAAATCAAATGTTTTAAGTATTTTGTAATACTATTGTAAGATCGCAATCAGAATGTAGTAAGGAAATATGCATTGTTGTTTTTAGATGCGAAGTTGTGTCCAACCCAACGCAAGCCCATGGACCCCATCCTCCAGGCCTTCCTGTCCTCTACCATCCCCCGAAGTTCATTTAAGCTCACACCCACCGACTGCTTCAGTGACTCCATCCAGCTACCTCATTTTCTATCATCCCCTCTTCTTTTGCCCTCAATCTTTCACAGCATTAGGCTCTTCTCCAGTGAGTCCTTCCTTCTCAAGTGGCAAAAGTATTTCAGTTTCATCTTCAGGATCTGACCTTCTAAGGAGCAGTCAGGGTTGATCTCCTCTAAGACTGACTTGTTTGTCCGCCTTGCAGTCCAAGGCACTTGCAGGAGTCTTCTCCAGCACCATAGTTCAAAGGCCTCAATTCTTTGGCCTTTCTTACGGTCCAACTTTCACAACCATACATTGTAACTGGGAAAACCATAGCCTTGACTATACACACTTTTGCTGGCACGGTAATGTCTCTGCTTTTTAGTACGCTGTCTAAATTTCCATAGCTTTCCTTCCCAGGAGAAAACGTCTTTTAATTTCTTGGCTGCAGTTCCCATCTGTGGTGATCTTGGAGCCCAGGAAAATAAAATCTGTCACTACCTCCATTTCTTCCCCATCTATTTGCCAGGAATTGAGAGGACTGGATGCCATGATCTTAGTTTTCTTAATGTTGAGTTTCAAGCCAACTTTTGCACTCTCCTTCTTCACCCACATCAAGAGGCTCTTTAGTTCCTCTTCGCTTTCTACCATTAGAGTGGTATCATCTGCATATCTGAGGTTGTTGATATTTCTCCAGCAATCTTAATTCCAACTTTTGATTCATCTAGCCCTGCCTTTCTCATGATGTGCTCTGTGTATAAGTTAAACAGGCAGGGTGATAGTATACAGCTTTGCAGGACTCCTTTCCCAATTTTGAACCAATCAGTGGTTCCGTGTTCAGTTCTCACTGTTGCTTCTTGACCCGCATACGGGTTTCTCAAGAAACAAATAAGATGCAATTTTTAACTGGCAGTAAAATCTGGCAGTCTTCTAAGTAATGAAAAAAACTATTATTGGGAAATGAAAGTACACTTTAGGATGTTCACCGAAGAAAAGCATGTTCTTTATTTTAATGTTATTTTTTCTGTATTTAATATACTTGTTATATATGTTTTAATGTATATTGCTTGGTCTCTGACTATAAAGCAATTAAATGGTAAAATGCTGTTCTGTGCTGCATTTTATGGCAAATACATAAATAGCATGATAAATTTGAGGGTCTTCTTATCCTAACGAAATGAATACTTTTTTGCTGATCTTATGGGCAAGATGGGCAGAGAAAGGAAAGAAGGAAAGAAGGAAGGAAGGAAGGAAGGAAGGAAGGAAGGAAGAAGAAAGGAAGAAGAAAGAAAGAAAGAAAGAAAGAAAGAAAGAAAGAAAGAAAGAAAGAAAGAAAGAAAGAATATTGATGGATGATTCTATATACAGTGGGGTAAAAAAGTATTTAGTCAGCCACCAGTTGTGCAAGTTCTCCCACTGAAAAAGATGAGAGGGGCCTGTAATTGTTATCATAGGTATACCTCAACTAGGAGAGACAACATGAGAAAACACATCCAGAAAATCACATTGTCTGATTTGTAACGAATTTATTTGCAAATTATGGTGGAAAATAAGTATTTGGTCAATATCAAAAGTTCATCTCAATACTTTGTTATATATCCTTTGTTGGCAGTTACAGAGGTCAAACCTTTTCTGTACGTCTTCACAAGGTTTTCACACACTGTTGCTGGTATGTTGGCCCATTCCTCCATGCAGATCTCCTCTAGAGCAGTGATGTTTTGGGGCTGTCGCTGGGCAACACGGACTTTCAACTCCCTCCAAAGGTTTTCTATGGGGTTGAGATCTGGTGACTGGCTAGGCCACTCCAGGACCTTGAAATGCTTCTTACGGAGCCACTCCTTCGTTGCCCAGGCGGTGTGTTTAGGATCATTGTCATGCTGAAAGACCCAGCCAGGTTTCATCTTCAATGCCCTTGCTGATGGAAGGAGGTTTGCACTCAAAATCTCACGATACATGGCCCCATTCATTCTTTCCTTTACACGGATCAGTCGTCCTGGTCCCTTTGCAGAGAAACAGCCCCACAGCATGATGTTGCCACCCCCATGCTTCACAGTAGGTATGGTGTTCTTTGGATGCAACTCAACATTCTCTCTCCTCCAAACACGATGAGTTGAGTTCCTACCAAACAGTTCTATTTTGGTTTCATCTGACCATATGACATTCTCCCAATCCTCTTCTGCATCATCCAAATGCTCTCTAGCAAACTTCAGACGGGCCCGGACATGTACTGGCTTAAGCAGAGGGACACGTCTGGCACTGCAGGATCTGAGTTCCTGGCGGTGTAGTGTGTTACTGATGGTAGCCTTTGTTACGTTGGTCCCAGCTCTCTGCAGGTCATTCACTAGGTCCCCATGTGTGGTTCTGGGATATTTGCTCACCGTTCTTGTGATAATTTTGACCCCACGGGGTGAGATCTTGCATGAAGCCCAGATCAAGGGAGATTATGAGTGGTCTTGTATGTCTTCCATTTTCTAAGTATTCCTCCCACAGTTGATTTCTTCACACCAAGCTGCTTGCCTGTTGCAGATTCAGTCTTCCCAGCCTGGTGCAGGTCTACAATTTTGTTTCTGGTGTCCTTCGACAGCTCTTTGGTCTTCACCATAGTGGAGTTTGGAGTGTGACTGTTTGAGGTTGTGGACAGGTGTCTTTTATACTGATAACAAGTTCAAACAGGTACCATTAATACAGGTAATGAGTGGAGAACAGAGGAGCCTCTTAAAGTAGAAGTTACAGGTCTGTGAGAGCCAGAAATCTTGCTTGTTTGTTGGTGACCAAATACTTATTTTCCACCATAATTTGCAAATAAATTCATTACAAATCAGACAATGTGATTTTCTGGATGTGTTTTCTCATGTTGTCTCTCCTAGTTGAGGTATACCTATGATAACAATTACAGGCCCCTCTCATCGTTTTCAGTGGGAGAACTTGCACAACTGGTGGCTGACTAAATACTTTTTTACCCCACTGTAGGTTTGCCAATCATAATTTAAGTGGGAGAATTCTATTGTTTCATCTACCAAAGAAATTTCTGCTTTTCATCTTTACTTTCAGGTTCCCTTCAAAATGTGTATGGATTTTTCTTTGAGGTTTGTTTAGATTATTCTAGGATTAATTGTTCATGGAAGAGTCATGGCATTAATTTTTTGGGGAGATTACACAGCTTTCTAGTCCCCCAAAGCCTCTCTTGTAGCCCAAAATAAACTAAAAAGATCATGGTGTGCTGTGAGTTTGTTAACAAGGGTTTTCTATGACACGTGGAATTGGGAGAAATAATACTAGAGGGCTAAAGTTGGTCACCCCTTCATGAATTACTGCCTTGTCATGGCGAAGGGGCTTGCCAAAGAATGTTCAAATATCTCACCATTGCACTTATTTCACATGCTAGTAAGGTTATGCTTAAAATCCTACAAACTAGGCTCCATCAGTATGTGGATCGAGAACTACCAGAAATACAGGCAGGATTTCGAAGACAAAGAGGAACTAGAGATCAGATTGCCAACATATGCTGGATCATGGAGAAAGCTAAGGACTTCCAGAAAAACATCTATTTCTGTTTCATTCATTGACTATGCTAAAGCCTTTGATTGTGTGGATCACAACAAATTGTGGTAAGTTCTTAAAGAGATGGGTGTACCAGACCATCTGCTCTTTAGAAGGCCAGATCCTGAAGATGAAACTGAAATACTTTGGCCACCTAATGAGAAGAAGGACTCACTGGAGAAGTGCCTAATGCTGGGAAAGATTGAGGGCAAAAGAAGAAAGGTACGACAGAGAATGAGGTGGCTGGATGGAGTCACTGAAGCAGTAGGCATGAGCTTAAATGGACTCCAAAGGATGGTAGAGGATAGGAAAGCCTGGAAGAGCATTGTCCATGGGGTCACGATGGGTCGGACATGACTTCGCAATGAACAACAACTAGAGAATAGGAGATTAAATGGTATGCCTGGAAGGGGTCAACATGATCAGTCTGGCCTGACTATTCTGGTCATAGGAGGTTGCCAAGCAAAAGACAGGTTGAAGAACAAATATGGGCATCACACAAAGAAATATTTGTTCAGCCTCCATCCCATCCCATACAGCTGTTGCCCTGAAAGCATGTCTTGACATCTGTTGTGATTTTCTTTAATTATGTTGTTGCAGATCATCAAAAAGAATAATTATATAGTAAAAGCAGAATTTTTTCTTTCTCTTTTCTTTTGGACATCTTGTAACTGTCTCCAATAACTGTCTCTTGTAACTGTTGGGCTTTTTACCAAGTACGCTTGGTCCGCCAGTTGCGCCCCTTCCTTGACCGGGATGCCTTATGCACGGTCACTCACACTCTTGTCACTTCCCGTTTGGATTAATGCAATGCTCTCTACATGGGGCTGCCCTTGAAGTGCACCCGGAGGCTGCAGCTAGTCCAGAATGCAGCTGCGCGGGTAATAGTGGGAGCAACTCGTTGCTCCCATGTAACACCAATCCTGCGCGGCTTGCACTGGCTTCCTGTGGTCTTTCGGGTGCGCTTTAAGATTTTGGTCACCACCTTCAAAGCGCTCCATGGCTTAGGGCCCGGTACTTACGGGACCGCCTGCTGTTACCGCATGCCTCCCACCAACCTGTACGCTCTCACAGAGAGGGTCTTCTCAGGGTGCCGTCCGCCAAACAATGTCGGCTGGTGGCCCCCAGGGGAAGGGCCTTCTCTGTGGGAGCTCCTACACTCTGGAACGAACTTCCTCCTGGACTACGTCAAGTGCCTGATCTTCGGACCTTTCGCCGTGAGCTGAAAATGCATTTATTTATTCAAGCGGGACTGGCATAATATTTTTAATATTTTTAATATTTTAAATTTTAACTGGGGTTTTATTATTATATGGTTTATAATTTTAAATTTTAAACTTTTAAATGTGGCCATTTTTTTCTAATATGCTCGGTGTCATGGTTCCAGAAATACCTCTTCTGCGTAAAAGAGACTCGGAGGCATCTTTTCTTTTTCTCAAAGTCCTTTACTAGCATGAGGAGACTGGCACACGATGAGTGCAATTCCCAAAACTGAAGTTCCGGATTCGTTTCCCCAGTTATACAAACCCCAATCGTCCCACCCCCCTGACCCCTCTGACGATCACACGGTCCCACGTTCTTCCAGTTCATTCGAGTAACTTCTTGCCACTCTTCCTGCAGACGTGAACACCATCCGACCTTGACCGCTGGAAGAATGTTACCATACCCCTCAACCCCCCCTCCTCCCCTCAAGATAAAAATGTGGCAGCGTCTGGAAACCTAAAGTTTAATATGGTTTCCAGGCCTGACACTCGGTTTTAAATTGTCGTTTTAATTGTACATTTTTGTTTTTTACCTTTTGGCTGTACACCGCCCTGAGTCCTTTGGGAGAAGGGCGATATAAAAATTTAATAAATAAATAATAAATAAATAAATAAAAATCTAGTTCTACTTGATAGAAAAAAATCCAATTTGGAGTCTTTCCATCAAACTGAATGAAAAATGATGTGTGTTGTAAGAGAGAAAGAAAAAGATAGAGATTGTACTTATAGGAGTTTTTAGTCTGCTTGGCCTTCTCTTTTGAAAGTTAAACATACAGAGTTTTTTTTAACCATTCCTTAGAAGTTGTGGTTTCTAGTCTTTTCAACTTCTTGGAAGACTTTCTCTTCACATGTCTTTTTTCACCCAAAATGTAAAATTAATGGTGTGAAGCTGATTTGAGTGGATCTACTCAAAATATGAAGAAGAGTATTTTTAAAGGGTATTTTGCCTCCATCACAATAGGAATGCCATTGGGCTACAGCAGAGAAGGATATGGCCAGTGGTGGGATTCATAAATTTTTACTACTGGTTCTGTGGGCATGACTTGATGGGCGTGGCTTGACTTGGTGGGCATGGCTTTGTGGGCATGGCAGGGGAAGGATACTGTAAAATCTCCATTTCCACCCCACTCCACTAACCTGATTTCCAGCTTGTGTGCAGGGCAACAAAAGAAGACCTAGCTGATCAGCTGGGACTCTGCAGGTAGTGAATAGATGGTGTCTGGGCCACTCATTTGTCGGTTTTCCAAACTACTCAAAATTTCTGCTACTGGTTTTCCAGAACTGATCAGAACCAGCTGAATACCACCTCTGGATACGTCCCCTTTAAATCATTGGCCAAATATTCTCCTCTCTCCTTCCCCCAAAAGGAAAAAAAAATGAGCAAAAGAAACCTATTTATTTTATTTTCACAGAATGGTGGCTTTCCATCTGAAAACTGACCTGTCCCTCTCCCCTTCACATATTTATTTATTTATTTATTTATTATTTAAATTTATATACCGCCCTATCTCCCAAAGGACTCAGGGCGGTTCACAGGCATATAAAACATCAATATACAAAATTAAAATAATCTTTAAAAAACTTATTCCAATGCCCTATCATTAAAAATAGAAATATAAATATTAAAAATCAATTTAAAACCCCTATAAAATTTAAAATCTAAGCCAGTCCTGCACAGATGAATAAATGTGTCTTGAGCTCGCGACGGAAGGTTCAAGGTCCGAAGTTGACGGAGTCCTGGGGAGCTCGTTCCAGAGGCGGGAGCCCCACAGAGAAGGCCCTTCCCCTGGGCGCCGCCAGACGACATTGCCTAGCTGACGGCACCCTGAGGAGTCCCTCCCTGTGAGAGCGCACGGGTCGGTGAGAGGTATCTGGTCGCAGGAGGCAGTCCCAGATAACCCGCCCTATGCCATGGAGCGCTTTAAAGGTGGTCACCAAAACCTTGAAGCGCACCCGAAGGCCACAGGTAGCCAGTGCAGCCTGCGCAGGATGGGTGTTATCACGGGAGCCACGAGGGCTCCATCTATCACCCGCAGCCGCATTCTGACTAACTGTAGCCTCCGGATGCCCTTCAAGGGAGCCCCATGTAGAGGCGTTGCAGTAATCCAGGCGAGACGTCACGAGGGCGTGAGTGACCGTGCATAGGGCCTCCCGGTCCAGAAAGGCGCAACTGGCGCACCAGGCGAACCTGGTAGAACGCTCTCCTGGAGCGGCCGTCAAATGATCTTCTAGAGACAGCCGCTCATCCAGGAGGGCGCCTAAGTTCGCACCCTCTCCATCGGGCCAGTGACTCGCCACCGATGGTCAGCCGCGGTTAGCTGACTGTACCGGGATGCCGGCATCCACAGCCACTCTGTCTTGGAGGGATTGAGCTTGAGCCTGTTTCTCCCCATCCAGACCCGTCGGCCTCCAGACACCGGGACAGCACTTGATAACCGTTGGGGTGGTCCGGTGTGAAAAGTACAGCTGGGTGTCATCCGCATACAGCTGGTACTTCACACCGAAACCACTGATGATCTCACCCAGCGGCTTCATGTAGATGTTGAACAGAAGGCGAGAGAATCGACCCCCGCGGCACCCCACAAGTGAGGCGCCCGGGCCGACCTCTGCCCCCTGTCAACACCGACTGCGACGGTCGGAGAGATAGGAGGAGAACCACCGATAAACGGTGCCTCCCACTCCCAATCCTCCAACCGCGCAGCAGGATACCATGGTCGATGGTATCGAAAGCCGCTGAGAGGTCTAATAGGACCAGGGCAGAGGAACAACCCCTATCCTGGCCCTCCAGAGATCATCCACCAACGCGACCAAAGCCGCTCCGTGCTGTAACCGGGTCGGAAACCGGACTGGAACGGGTCTAGATAGACAGTTTCATCCAGGTGCAAGGGAAACTGATATGCCACCATACTCTCTACAACCTTCGCCGCGAAGCGAAGGTTGGAGACCGGACGATAATTACCTAAAACAGCCGGGTCCAGGGAAGGCTTCTTGAGGAGGGGCCTCACCACCGCCTCTTTCAAGGCGGCCGGAAAGACACCCTCCACCAAAGAAGCGCTCGTAATCGCCTGGAGCCAGCCTCGTGTCACCTCCTGCGTGGCCAGCACCAACCAGGAGGGGCACGGGTCCAGTAAACATGTGGTGGCATTCAGCCTCCCCAACAACCTGTCCATGTCCTCGGGAGCGACAGGGTCAAACTCATCCCATACAATGTCACCAAGACCACCCTCAGCCGTCTCACCAGATCACCGCAATCTTGGTCCAAACCATCCCGAAGCTGAACGATTTTATCGTATAGATAACCGTTAAACTCCTCAGCACGTCCCTGCAACGGGTCATCCCGCTCCCCCTGGTGTAGGAGGGAGCGGGTCACCCGAAACAGGGCGGCTGGGCGGTTATCTGCCGATGCAATGAGGGAGGTAGTACGCCTCGCTTCCCTCATTGCCACTAGGTAAGCCTAGTATAGGACTTCACTAGTGTCCGATCAGCTTCTGAACGGCTAGACCTCCAGGAACTCTAGGCGCCTTCTCCGCGCTTCATCCTCTCAGCTCCTCGGAGAACCAAGGAGCTGGTTGGGACCCGCGCCGGGTCAGAGGCCGCAAAGGCACGACCCGGTCTAAGGCCCCGCCGCGCCCGCTCCCAGGCCGCAACAAGTTCCTCAGCCGAGCCGTGAGCCAGACCCTCAGGAAATGGCCCAAGCTCCGTCCGAACCCTCCGGGTCCATCAGGCGCCTGGGACGGAACCAACGTGTCGGCCCGCCTCCCGCGGTGGTGAATGGCGGTCAGAAAGTCCAGGCGAAGAGAGTGATCTGACCATGACAAAGGTTCAATGACTATTTCCTTTAAGTCCAGATCTCTCAACCACTGACCAGAGACAAAATCAGGTCCAGAGTGCCACCCCAACGTGAGTAGGGCCATCAACTACTTGGGTCAGGTCCAAGGTCATGGAAGCCATGAACTCCCGAGCTACCGTCGATGACGAGCCGGACGATGGCAAGTTAAAGTCCCCATGACTAAAAGTCTGGGGTCTCAACTGCCACCCCAGCAAGCACCTCCAGGAGCTCGGGCAGGGCAGCTGTCACGTAGCAAGGAGCCAGGTACGCGACCAGCAAGCCCATCTGACATCTATGACCCCATCTCACAAAGAGGGATTCGCACCCGCAATCTGAGGTACAGTGGTCTCCTCGGCTCTAGACTCTCTAATCACAACCGCCACCCCACCACCCCTACCCTGGCCCTTGTCACTTCCGTTTGGATTATTGCAATGCTCTCTACATGGGGCTGCCTTGAAGTGCACCCGGAGGCTGCAGCTAGTCCAGAATGCAGCTGTGCGGGTAATAGTGGGAGCAACTCGTTGCTTCCATGTAACACCAATCCTGCGCGGCTTGCACTGGCTTCCTGTGGTCTTTTGGGTGCGCTTTAAGATTTTGGTCACCACCTTCAAAGCGCTCCATGGCTTAGGGCCCGGATACTTACGGGACCACCTGCTGTTACCGCATGCCTCCCACCGACCCGTACGCTCTCACAGAGAGGGACTTCTCAGGGTGCCATCCGCCAAACAATGTCGGCTGGCGGCCCCCAGGGGAAGGACCTTCTCTGTGGGGGCTCCCACACTCTGGAACGAACTTCCTCCTGGACTACGTCAAGTGCCTGATCTTCGGACCTTTCGCCGTGAGCTGAAAATGCATTTATTTATTCAAGCGGGACTGGAATAATATTTTTAATATTTTAAATATTTTAAATTTTAACTGGGGTTTTATTATTATATGGTTTATAATTTTAAATTTTAAACTTTTAAATGTGGCCATTTTTTCTAATATGCTCGGTGTCATGGTTCCAGAAATACCTCTTCTGCGTAAAAGAGACTCGGAGCATCTTTTCTTTCTCAAAGTCCTTTACTAGCATGAGGAGACTGGCACGATGAGTGCAATTCCCAAAACTGAAGTTCGGATTCGTTTCCCCAGTTATACAAACCCCAATCGTCCCACCCCTGACCCCTCTGGCGATCACACGGTCCCGTTCTTCCAGTTCATTCGAGTAACTTCTTGCCACTCTTCCTGCAGGCGTGAACACCATCCGACCTTGACCGCTGGAAGAATGTTACCATACCCCTCAACCCCCTCCTCCCTCAAGATAAAAATGTGGCAGCGTCTGAAACCTAAAGTTTAATATGGTTTTCCAGGCCTGACACTCGGTTTTAAATTGTCATTTTAATTGTACCTTTTTGTTTTTTACCTTTTGGCTGTACACCGCCCTGAGTCCTTTGGGAGAAGGGCGATATAAAAATTTAATAAATAAATAAATAATAAATAAATAAAAATCTAGTTCTACTTGAAAGAAAAAAATCCAAATTGGAGTCTTTCCATCAAACTGAATGAAAAATGATGTGTGTTGTAAGAGAGAAAGAAAAAGATAGAGATTGTACTTATAGGAGTTTTTAGTCTGCTTGGCCTTCTCTTTTGAAAGTTAAACATACAGAGTTTTTTTTAACCATTCCTTAGAAGTTGTGGTTTCCAGTCTTTTCAACATCTTGGAAGACTTTCTCTTCACATGTCTTTTTTCACCCAAAATGTAAAATTAATGGTGTGAAGCTGATTTGAGTGGATCTACTCAAAATATGAAGAAGAGTATTTTTAAAGGGTATTTTGCCTCCATCACAATAGGAATGCCATTGGGCTACAGCAGAGAAGGATATGGCCAGTGGTGGGATTCATAAATTTTTACTACTGGTTCTGTGGGCATGACTTGATGGGCGTGGCTTGACTTGGTGGGCATGGCTTTGTGGGCATGGCAGGGGAAGGATACTGTAAAATCTCCATTTCCACCCCACTCCACTAACCTGATTTCCAGCTTGTGTGCAGGGCAACAAAAGAAGACCTAGCTGATCAGCTGGGACTCTGCAGGTAGTGAATAGATGGTGTCTGGGCCACTCATTTGTCGGTTTTCCAAACTACTCAAAATTTCTGCTACTGGTTTTCCAGAACTGATCAGAACCAGCTGAATACCACCTCTGGATACGTCCCCTTTAAATCATTAGCCAAATATTCTCCTCTCTCCTTCCCCCAAAAGGAAAAAAAAATGAGCAAAAGAAACCTATTTATTTTATTTTCACAGAATGGTGGCTTTCCATCTGAAAACTGACCTGTCCCTCTCCCCTTCACATATCTATCCAAACACATGGGGTGGTAACAGCAAGAGTTAAAAAGAGTAAGATTCTGCCTGGATTCTGGATATTTTCTCTTCCTCTCTGCATGGGCCTTTTATTTTCTGGTTTATGTTTTGATCTATTCATAAAAGAAAAGAAAGGGAAAAGTAAGAATAGCAACATGTTTGCTGCTGTGAGCATCACAAGCGTCTTTCCCAAGTCTATTGAACTTTAAAAAATGTCAGTTAAAGGTTCACTGCCTCTTTTGCTCATTCCCTTCGAAAAAGTGTGGATACATGGCAGAGTGTCTTGCTGTTTTGTGTGCTTCATGTGCATCATGTTTTATAACCAATTTTCTTTTTATCTCTACCTGTCTTACTTTGTCTTTGATTTCTTTGAAACGTTGAAACTGGATTTACTGTACAGAACTAGAACCAATTACGCACAATAAAGAGTTACACTTAAGCCCTTTACCATCCCCACTAGACTTAAAGCAGCGTTGGGGGGAGAGTAAATCTTTTCATCAGGTGTCCATGCGGTGAAATAGATATGTGTGTATGTGATCTAAAAAGAAAATGTGTGTCATATTTTCCCTACCTGATTGCCTTCTGAACCTATAGAGGGAATTATGAACTTAACATTCTTTTGAATCAAAAACAACAAAGGGCGTTCATTAGCTAAAGTTATCAAATACTATGAAACATATTGCATGAATGTAACCTCATTTTTTTTTTCAAAAAATGGATAAGATTGGAAAATTGGCCTATTTCACAAAAACCACTAGACCAGATTGATTTTGTTAGAATTAAAAAGACAACTTCACTAATTACTATACAAGGTGGCATCTTATATGTGCTGAACATTTTAGGTTTATACAAAAGTCATAGATATTGTCATCATACTGGTTAATTACTTCTTTTCTACACTCTCATTTTTTTTTAGTATGCTTATCAATGAAGCTTGAAAAGTTACAGTGGAAAAAGATTGAATTTTTGAAACCTATGTATTGATTTAAATGCTAAAGATGTGTGTGTGGGGGGAGAACTTGAATTAATATAAAATATATAATTATTGACAGTATCACAATATGCATCACAAGTTATTTAATTAAAGAACATGTCCATCCTATTTTAGATTAGTATCTGGACATTATAGTAACAGCCAAGGCATGTTTAGCCCAGTGGGGGGGGGTGGGTTCAATTTTTTTTACTACCAGTTCTGTGGGTATGGCTTGGTGGGCATGGCTTGATGGGCGTGGCAGGGGAAGAATACTGTAAAATTTCTATTCCCTCCCAAATTCAGGGGAAGATTACTGCAAAATCCCCCTTTCCTCCAAATCAGCTGGGACTTGGGAGATACAAAATAGATGGGGGTGGGGCCAGTCAGAATTTTTACCACTGGTTCTCCAGAACTGGTCAGAACCTGCTGAAACCCACCTCTGGTTTAGCCTTACGTTGACTTGCAGCCTTTGGGTTGGATGTAAACCTCAGCATAATATTATCATCGCTACGAAAACATCAGACCTCATATGAGGTTGTTTGTAGCCTGCTATGTGCAATAGATAAAATTCCCGAAAGAAACAAATAAAGAAAATAAATTGTATCAGAAAGTGGTGAGTTCTATTTTGACTCTGCATCAACTCACTGTTTCTTTCAATCCAACTCACAGTGGGAGCAAGAAAAGGTTTAAGGACAAGTCCAAATCAGACCACTAAGTTTGGAGGCCTTCTAAGCATTTTCCTGATTAGCAACTCAATGGATTCCTATAAGAAAAAAAAAGTGGGGGAGGTAACAGGAGGAAAGTTTTGTGCTTTAGCTTAAAGGCTATAGACTTTTGCAGTGACAAAATGACCTGGAACCTAACAACCCACTTTCCACATACATACTACTTAGGGAATGATTGTCCCCTAGCAAAAATGGATCTATGTCAGCAATACTGTAAGTGGTCCCCAGTCAGATACATTCCTTATCTAATAGAACTGCATTAGAAATGCCCATCCAAAACTTGTTCACTCATGCTGAGCATGAGATGGAATCTTATGGGTAAAATTATGGATAGCATCACTTCTTTGCTTTTGTGCCTTCATATTATTTGTCCAATGCCTGCTTTTCTTTACCACTTTATTTAAGGGTTATTTTATGACCCAGCAGTGTACATCATGATTCCCTTAAACCAGCCAGAAACAACAACAAATTGCCAGTGAGTATATGTGGTGATTTGCAGAAGAAAATGCGAGACATAAATTAGAGAGGGTTTATTTTGGATTTCCACAGTGAAAGAGGTTTTGGACTTGATGGCCTAAATAGATTTTGCTAGCTCCATAGTCCTCCTCCTATAATAGAGTAGATACAAGTTGGAAATATCAGCAGACTTTTTAATCAAAGCTGCCTAATAAGGATTGAGTGTGATATTAATAAGATAAAAACGGATGGAGTTTTATTAAGAGCAAACTGAAACGAAGTTTTAAATCTAATTAATTTTAGGAACAAAAAGCATAAAATCCCCTTTAACCCTAAACCTACTACTCAAGTCTAACTAAAGGGCTTATAGGAGACGATGAAGATGAGCCGAGGGCATGGTCTAATACAGAGGTGAAATCCAGCACCAATAGCAGAAATATTGAGTAGTTCGGAGAACCAGTAAAGGAAATTTTTAGTAGTTTGGAGAACCGGCAAATACCATTTCTGGCTGGCCCCAGAGTGGGGTGGGAATGGAGTTTTTGCAATATCCTTCCCCCAGAAGTGGGATGGGAATGGAGTTTTTGCAGTATCCTTCCCCTGCCACCCCCACCAAGCCACCCCCACCAATCCACAACATGCCCACAGAACCAGTAATAAAACATTTTGAATTTCACCACTGGCCTAACATAATATCAGTCTGGAGTCCCTACACCTCTGAAAGAGTCCATGCCCCCACCTTGAAGTCTACTAACTTTTATCTGGTGCCAATTTGCCTTGACCATTAGCAGCTCAGATTCTTGTGTATAGATTGCACGGAATAAACTTGTGTTTTTTGAACTCTGTACTGACCCCTGGTTTCTTGTGGCTGAGAGGACTTTGGAAAACAGTATTTCTATAACCATACTCTATTTAATTGTATCTCAGGCATAATACATTTTTGCACTCATTTAGCTCAGATCCTGAATTCAGCACTAAATCAAGCTGATCATGCAAAGATTCAGAAAATGTTTGAAATAAATAATTCTTCAAAATGTATTTAATCATACTCTGAAAATTCCTAAAATTTGTCTTGTATTCTCAGAGAATATTTTATAGGCAACATTTTTATAAGGTAGATAATATTTCTACCAAGAAAATTCAGCTGTTGAAAAGCGGGGGGGGGGAGGAAGTAAGCTATAGTGAAGGAAGCACAAAAAATACAAATTTTTGAACTGAATTTCAAATTTCATCTTGAGTTTGTGTAAACAATTCATATGGCTGGCCTTCTGAGCTCCTGTTTTAGAAATATTCTTTAAGGGTAGGATGGCATAGAGTATATTACAGTAATCAGTAATCCAGACAAGTAACTAAGACATGAGTTACTATGAGCAAGACTGGAGTCCTGAAATTGCTGCAACTGGTGCTCAAGATAAACCTGTGCAAAAACCATTTCAGACCCCCAACTTGCAAATCATGTCTGCCTGAGGTGGTTCCACCCCTTCAGAATTCAGAATTAAAGATGGAAATTCTTCTAATCAGGTGCCTCAAAATCTACAACTGCTTCAACTTCCCAGAATTTAGCCAAATCCTATTCTTTCGCATCCAAATCCTCACATACTCCAACAGCATCACTTGGTTAACAGTGTAGAGAGATACAGATGAATTTCATAGGCATACTCATGATACTTTATGCCATACTAGCAGATGACCTTACCCAATGATTTCATTTAGATATTAATTAGGATTGGAGTGAGCATTAAGTCTTGGGACAGCCCTTAAACTTGATCTCTCCCCTTTATTACCAATAACCAAAACCAAGTGCAGAAAATGAAAGAGAACCTCTTCATAACTGTTTCCCTGGTGTTCCCTCTTATCTAGGAATCTCTGAGTTATCCTCAACACAGCTAACAATTGGCTCTATGTGGATGCAATATCAGTTTTGCATATCATTTTTAATAAAGGCTCTTACCTGTGCGCAGTTGAATTTTTTTCTTTTTTCCACTTTTCATCAGTGATGCTCTAGGCAACACTTATGCTGCTTCAATATCTGGGATTCATTTGAAAACTAGAAACATGAAATTGCATTAACAATACATACCACTTCATAGTACTTTACAGCACTCTCTAAGCGGTTTACAGAGTCAGCATATTGCCCCCATCAACCCTAGATTGATGTTGTCATAGCCCTGACATAAAACTCAGAATTGCAATGTAACCCCACTATGGTGTAAGTCAAAGATAATAGGATATGTCCATGGTGCCCATCTAATCTTGTCTATATCCAGAGGCATCAAATTAAAGTTCAGTAGCGTCATAAGTTGTTTTATCCCAGTTGAGAAACACACAGACATGATAAGAAGTTGGATGCCTTTATTCACACAACTGATCACACAACTAAAGCCTCGCTATGCATGTAAAGTCTTATAGCTAGTCCTGTTTAAGTCATTTCCCAAGGTCCCAGTGCAACAAAAACAACCATGGCTCCACAACAGTTCAAGGGAATGCAGAGGCAAACATGGCTCCAGCCAATCCAAAGCAGGATAGATTCTAATATATGTGAAGCAAGAGAAAGACAACTGTGATTCCCAACATGTTCAATGCAGGATGAAGACAAGCATGACTCCAACTTCAAAATGGAACAAAGGCAAAACATGACTCTCAGTTCAAAGCAGGATAAAGGCAAAATGTGATTCCAACAGATTTAAGACAAGATGAAGGATCAAAGGGTTCCAAACATCCACAGCCGGTTGGATTATGGATTGTCTCTGGCACTGACCAAATTAAATGCCTATTCAAATAGATATTTATTGGTGCACATTATTAAGAGGAGTGAGGCTGTAACTTGCTGATCTCCATTGTGCCTCTTTCCATTTGGCTCTACACATCTGGATCATGCAAGTGAAGCAATTCCTCCTTGTTGGTGCTGACCAGCTCAGCTGCATCTCCTCTCTAGACTACACAGCTGACTGTTCATCCAACCACTCTTTCCCAGATTTCCCCAATATTCCTGGGGCTGCTTCATTACAACTACTAATCTCTGCTGTTCCTTTTTTTGACTCCAACACGGATCCTTCCATGCTCCTATGATGCTCCATAGTACTTCTTAGATGGCTCTGAAACTCATTCTTCTTCTTCATCTCAGCTGGTGTCTGATGAAACGGTCACATAAGCTTGGAGACCTCCACTGCAAGTCCATCCACATATTAAATTGCTTTAATAGGAAAATGGCCACACAGCAGCAGTGGTGGTATTCAGTCAGTTCTGTCTGGTTCAGGTGAACGGGTAGTGCCGACTGCAGTAGGCCCTGCCCACCTGCCCAGATGTAATGCCATCCTATTTAGCCACATTTTGGAGACCGTGTGCATGCGTGTGAGTCATGTGCATGAGCAAAGAGCATACACAGAAGGCCACACTCACATTTGTTAACCTGTAGGGGAAGTAAGTGAATCCCACCTCTGCACAGCAGGGATACAAATATATATATAACAGGCTGTTCTGAACTCAACAGCCCAACTTAACAAACAGAGCTTTATCACTGTTGTATCTGTGGAACAAAGCATCTAGAAGTCACTAAATTTTATCAGCTAATAATTGCCGTAAGGAGTTGAATTGGACAGTTTTCTAATTTATTCTGTGAAATGTAAGCTGAATTCAGGATATAAAATTCAGTATGTTCAGTATGAAATATCAATAATGTGCATCTCTGGAATAGATAGGAAAGCAATTTTAAAAAAGCAAAATTATAAGTAAGACTTAATTACTTACCATCTTGCATTAATTTTTCATTATAGTTGAAGCAAACATTCTATAGAGTATATTTAGATCAACTCATGAAAACCCAAGAAGGTTCTAGGTATAAAAGCCCACTCAAGCTCTTTGTATGCTTGTGACATGCAAAATAAATAAAATAAAATAAAACTTGTACAAATAGAAGCAGCAAAATGAGTTAACAAAGAAAAAAAGAAGTGAGTAAGCAAAAGGAAAGATAAAAATATCATTAACTAAACAAGAAAAGCTGGACAGAAGACATTGTAGCTATATGAAAAATAGCCAAAAAAGACTTTATAAAAATGAATACTGTGCATTATAAAGACAAAAAAAGATCCTGAGAATATGTGCTCTATGTTAAAATGCTTTTCAAATAACCAATAAAGCTGAAAATTTGTACAGCATTAGCCTCCCCCTAACTAATGCATGCAAATGAGTTACTATTGTTATTTGAAGAAAGCAAAAATCTAAAAATACATGTGTATTTTAAGCCTTTACTGCTTCCTTGATCAGCATTAAAGGACAGCACTTTTGCATGCAGAAAGAAAAGTTTCATATAGCTAAGTATCTACTCTAAGTCATGAATGCAAAACAGTCTAAAAGGAATGGAAACATACCAAATCAATTGTACTGAGATGAGTTTGCAGGCTGCTCCTGATCTCTGGTCTTCATAAGCATCCCATTGTAAACAGACCAGGAATGCTTCATCTAACAGTTCTGCAACAGCCTTCCCACTTCCCACAGTAGCTTTGCCATAGAATGTTGAAAAAAAATCTATTAGAGGCTTCAAAAACATAAAATAGGTTGTAGCTTGTATAATTATGATTTGGAAGGCAGCTAAAGTCATCTATTCCAACTCTTGCTCAGTGAAGAAATCCACTAAACCAGTATTTCTCAAGCTCAGCAATTTAAGATGCATGAACTTCAGCTTGCAAAATTCCCCAGCCAGCATGGCTGGCTAGGGAATTCTGGGAGCTGATGTCCATACATCTTAAAATTGCTAAGGTTGAGAGTCATTGTGCTAACTATCTATTGCAGCTGCTTCCAACATCTAATTTGAAAATGTTAAGTCAGGGTTAGGGTTAGGGTTAGGGTTAGGGTTAGGGTTAGTCAAACTGGATGTCCAAGGGCCAAATGCGTCATGCACAGGCTAGGCCCACCCCAGCTCCATGAAGGGAAAAAAAATCATGATATGTCACGTGATGACAGTGTGACATGGTGAGTTTGACACTTGTGCTTTAAGTGATTCCATCACTATTATAGCCAAGACTTACCAAGTCTTGCCATCAGGAAATTCTGCCTAATATCTAGACTGGATCTCTCTTTAAAATAAATAAAACAGTCTCTTTGACTTGCTCTGTTTTCTATTTCTACTGAAAACCTAACTTCCCTCTTTTCCATATGGCAGGCCTTTATTAGATATTTATATACAGCTATCATAATTCTCCCTAGTCTTCTCTTTTGGAAGCTAAGTGTACATAACTGATTTAACTATTGTTCACACGGATGAGTTTCCAGAATGTTTATCATCTTGGAAGTTGTTCCTGTGAACCTATTTCTACTTCTCCATTTCCCTTTTAAAATGTAATGTCATAATTAGACTGCATTCAAATGCAGAGTGCAGAGTACAATGGGACTATTAATTTCCATCACCTGGACACACTCATACCATTAATGCAATCCATTGCAGCAAAATGACTTTCTCCATATGTTTTTGCCTCATGTATGCAAAATTAAATAAATAAATCACTCCTTCAGGTATTGTTTCTCATATGTGAAAAACTGATGATAATATAGGTAATAAAGGAAAAATTATTCTAATAATAAAAAGAATCAGAAAAAAATGGTTTAATTAAAAAAAATCGTCAAGCCCTACTGGTACCCATGCATTAATTACTGTGTTGCCCTTAAGAAAAACAAACCAAAATAAAATAGAAGAGAGGGAAACCTCTAACAATTCATTGTATTCTAGAATGAGCTTCAGAAATACAGAAATAAATATAATTCTGAGCAGTGGTGGGATTCAAATAATTTAACAACCGGTTCTCTGTCCTAATGATCAGCTGGGTGGGTGTGGTTGGGTAGGCATGGGTGTGTGACAGCACTCAGCCTCCTGCAGCACTCTGCCAGCCAAAATGGGGTGTGGAGGTTAATTACAAAATGTGGGCTTTGCTTTGTGATATCTAGATCCAGCTTTGCCGAAACCAGTGCAAACTGGCTGAATCCCACCTCTGATTATGAGAAGTTACTGTGCTGATATAAGATCATATATCTTATATGATAAACTTCAAAACTTAACATTCTTAAAATTAGTTAAGAAAGAAACAGCAGTGATGTAAAGCTATCCAAATCATACAGATAGCTATTTCTTCCTTATTCAGTCATTCATTTAATTATGGATCAAAGGCCCAAACAAATATACCAGACCAGAAAGGGTATGCAGAAATACATGTAATGTTCATAAGAAAGTACCTAATATGATAGAAAGTGCTGCTGTTGTAGACAACATCCTTTTTGACTTCTTGTATCTAAATTATGTATTCAGTGAAATATAAAACTTACTGTCAACATAGATCATACGTTACTTTTTTTAAGAGATATAACTGGTCCATTTGGCTATATAATGCACAAATTGTTTAAGGAAGGGCCTGAACATAATGAACTCGTAAAACATCTGTAGTTACATATTCTTTAAAAGTTTCTAATTGTTTTAAAAAGCAAACAGGACTATAATAGTGTGTAATAAAACAGACATTCTTCTGTGCTACATAGCATAATATTTTACGGAAAGTTTTATAGTGCATATGTGGATTTTCTTTCTCTATGTCATATGTGTTGAAAAAAATGAAGACATGGATAACTGGAGAAAGCAGAAAACAGGAAATAAAAATTGTACTAAAATAAAGAATTTTATGTGCAACTTGAGAGCCAGGAAATATATTTAAGAATTTTTAATATCTTGTTCTTATTTTTATGGCATACCATTGCTGTACTATCAGATTTATCATTGTCTAATAATCAAGTAAAACGGTGCTCTATTCTCTGCTGAATAAGTATTGAAAGAAGAGATGAAAAACAATAAAATCATTTATATTAGTTCTGTGATAAAATTGGTTGGTTCTACAATAAAATAGCCTAATTTGTATATGACTGTTTTGGAAGGAACATAAGATGTCCACAGATGTGATATACTTCCTGCAATATCTTGCAGTTACTTGTATATTCTACATATATGAAATCTGATTTTTTTTCCAGATGGATTCAATCCATGAAATTACCTCTGTATTTTAAGCCTTACCAGCAACAGAAATCTTTTTTATGGGGTTGTCAATATTCAGTATAGAAATCAGAAAGGTAGAGATGATAGTCTATATGTGGCACCTGGTTCATTTCATATGGCTTCTGGAGCAGTTTTTTTTGTAATGATGTTATAAAATATTGTAATTATATGTATATTATAATTACAATTCTTAAAAAGTTAATGTAAACTAAAAAGAAAAATAGAAAGTGCAGAAAATTTAAGAAAAAAAAAATAGAAAATGGAAAAAATAAGAATATAGTCCAGAAAAAGGAATAGATAAGTAATCATTTTCTGGAAATCTCTTCTTTCCATATCCCACTTCTTATCAATAAATGATAAGATGTCAGCAAAAGTCCATTAAGGATGACCAGAAATAAGAACGTTACCTATTTTAATCAAATAAATCAGTATATATTATTGGTTATATTAGTTCCTTTTACTTTTTAAAAAACTTTATCTTTATTCCCTTCAAATAATGTCCTAGAACTTTTTACTTTTTTTGTTCTTTTTCACAAAATTCTTCAAAGTTTAGCAAGCCTCTTTTGTAAATCCAGTTCAGAAAAGTAATCCATGTCATTGTCTTAATTTGTAATTTGTATATATATTTTAATTACTGATGTTCATCTAGTGTAATATCTTTTCCATTTCATTGTTTAAAATCCACTTTCATATCAATTTCAGTCTTGTCAGGTAAAACTTGTTCTTTTCCATAAACACTGTTTAAGGCAGAAACTCTTAAAATTAACTTCTGGGTCCATTGTTTAAATATATCTTTAAATATGACTAATGTTAAAATATTTTGCTTAATTCTGTGTTTGTCCGTTGAATTTGAGTGTTCTTATACTTTAATTGCAATCTTTAGTTCCTTCTATCTCTCTCTAGTGTCTAATTTTAGTAAGTCTTATGTTATGTTATTATTGTTTCTGGGGGCGCGCGCTCGATGTTTACAGGCGATTGCGCGCCCCGATCCCTCTGACTTGTCCCGTTCCCTGGATGGTCAAGATCCTCAGAGCCTGGGCCTTCGGCTTATGTTATGCAACGCACGGTCCGTGGTCAATAAGGCCCCCCTAATACACGATCTTATTCAGGGGGGCGCCGCGGATCTTATAGGCGTTACGGAAACCTGGTTGGGCACCGAAGGGGGCGTGCCCCTTGTTGAAATGTGCCCACCGGGTTTCCGTGCATTCCATCAGCCGAGGGCTCAGGGTAGGGGTGGGGGGTGGCGGTTGTGATTAGAGAGACCCTGGAGCCGAGGGAGACCACTGTACCTCAGATTGCCGAGTGTGAATCCCTCTTTGTGAGATGGGGTCATAGGTGTCAGATGGGCTTGCTGGTCGCGTACCTGGCTCCTTGCTGCGTGACAGCTGCCCTGCCCGAGCTCCTGGAGGTGCTTGCTGGGGTGGCAGTTGAGACCCCCAGACTTTTAGTCATGGGGGACTTTAACTTGCCATCTTCCGGCTCGTCATCGACAGCAGCTCGGGAGTTCACGGCTTCCATGACGGCCTTGGACCTGACTCAAGTAGTTGATGGCCCTACTCACACTGGGGGTGGCACACTGGACTTGATTTTTATCTCTGGTCAGTGGTTGAGAGATCTGGACTTGAAGGAAATAGTCACTGAACCTTTGTCATGGTCAGATCACTCTCTCCTTCGCCTGGACTTTCTGACCGCCATTCAACACCGCAGGGAGACGGAGCCAATACGTTGGTTCCGTCCCAGGCGCCTGATGGACCCGGAGAGGTTCCGGACGGAGCTTGGGCCACTTCCTGAGGGTCTGGCTCACGGCACGGCTGAGGAACTTGTTGCGGCCTGGGAACGGGCCGCGGCGGGGGCCTTAGACCGTGTCGTGCCTTTGCGGCCTCTGACCCGGCGCAGGTCCCAACCGGCTCCTTGGTTCTCCGAGGAGCTGAGGGGGATGAAACGCCGGAGAAGACGCCTAGAGAGTTCCTGGAGGTCTAGCCGTTCAGAGGCTGATCGGACACTAGTGAAGTCCTATAATAGGACCTACCTAGTGGCATTGAGGGAAGCGAGGCGTTGCTACGCCTCCTCCCTCATTACGTCGGCAGATAACCGCCCAGCTGCCCTGTTTCGGGTGACTCGTTCCCTCCTTCACCAGGGGGAGCGGGATGACCCGTTGCAGGGACGTGCTGAGGAGTTTAACAGTTATCTATACGATAAAATTGTTCAGCTTCGGGACGGTCTGGACCAAAATTGCGGTGATTCAGGTGAGACGTCTGAGGGTGGTCTTGGTGACATTGTTTGGGATGAGTTTGACCCTATGGCTCCCGAGGACATGGACAGGTTGTTGGGTAGGTTGAATGCCGCCACGTGTTTACTGGACCCGTGCCCCTCCTGGTTGGTGCTGGCCACTCAGGAGGTCACACGAGGCTGGCTCCAGGCAATTACGAGCGCTTCTTTGTTGGAGGGAGTCTTTCCGGCCGCCTTGAAAGAGGCGGTGGTGAGGCCCCTCCTCAAGAAGCCTTCCCTGGACCCGGCTGTTTTAGGTAATTATCGTCCGGTCTCCAAACTTCGCTTCGCGGTGAAGGTTGTAGAGAGTATGGTGGCATATCAGTTTCCCTTAAACCTGGATGAAACTGTCTATCTAGACCCGTTCCAGTCTGGTTTCCGGCCCGGTTACAGCACTGAGACGGCTTTGGTCGCGTTGGTGGATGATCTCTGGAGGGCCAGGGATAGGGGTTGTTCCTTCGCCCTGGTCCTATTAGACCTCTCAGCAGCTTTTGATACCATCGACTATGGTATCCTGCTGCGCCGGTTGGAGGGATTGGGAGTGGGAGGCACCATTTATCGGTGGTTCTCCTCCTATCTCTCCGATCGGTCGCAGATGGTGTTGACAGGGGGGCAGAAGTCGGGCCCGAGGCGCTTCACTTGTGGGGTGCCGCAGGGGTCAATTCTCTCGCCCCTTCTGTTCAACATCTATATGAAGCCGCTGGGTGAGATCATCAGTGGCTTCGGTGTGAGGTACCAGCTGTACGCTGATGACACCCAGCTGTACTTTTCCACACCAGGCCACCCCAATGAAGCTATCGAAGTGCTGTCCCGGTGTTTGGAAGCCGTACGGGTCTGGATGGGGAGAAACAGGCTCAAGCTCAATCCCTCCAAGACAGAGTGGCTGTGGATGCCGGCATCCCGGTACAGTCAGCTGAGTCCACGGCTGACTGTTGGGGGCGAGTCATTGGCCCCGATGGAGAGGGTGCGCAACTTGGGTGTCCTCCTGGATGAACGGCTGTCTTTTGAAGATCATTTGACGGCCGTCTCCAGGAGAGCTTTCTACCAGGTTCGCCTGGTGCGCCAGTTGTGCCCCTTTCTAGACCGGGAGGCCCTATGCACGGTCACTCACGCCCTCGTGACGTCTCATCTGGATTACTGCAATGCTCTCTACATGGGGCTCCCCTTGAAGGGCATCCGGAGGCTTCAGTTAGTTCAGAATGCGGCTGCGCGGGTGATAGAGGGAGCCCCTCGTGGCTCCCGTGTGACACCTATCCTGCGCAGACTGCACTGGCTACCTGTGGCCTTCCGGGTGCGCTTCAAGGTTTTGGTAACCATCTTTAAAGCGCTCCATGGCATAGGGCCGGGTTACTTACGGGACCGCCTACTGCTACCGAATACCTCTCACCGACCCATGCGCTCTCACAGAGAGGGACTCCTCAGGGTGCCGTCAGCTAGGCAGTGTCGTCTGGCGACACCCAGGGGAAGGGCCTTCTCTGTGGGGGCTCCCACCCTCTGGAACGAACTCCCCCCAGGATTTCATCAACTTCCGGACCTCCGAACCTTCCGTCGCGAGCTTAAAACACATTTATTCATCTGCGCAGGACTGGATTAGATTTTAACTTTGTATTGGTTTTAAATGGGTTTTATTATTTATATTGTTTTTTAATAATTCGGCCTTCTAGAATAAGTTTTTTAATTGTTATTTTAGTCTGTATTTATATGTGCTTTTTACTTGCCTGTGAACCGCCCTGAGTCCCTTGGGAGATAGGGCGGTATATAAATGTGATTAATAAATAAATAAATTAAAAAAAATTATGCTTAAAAAAAGAAACTCAAAATAAAATATGAGAAATTTGTATTATTTTAAAGACACTACCCGCTGTCCCTCATCTCCCAGAGCTCCAACCTTACCAGAAACCACAGTCCTGTAATCTTGTTATCAGCAAATGTCTAAAATACTCTCAAGTAATCTCAACTCTTCTCCTTGTGTAGAGAGGAATTATTGAAGGACCTGTCTGCTCAACAGCTTTCATTCTTCATTGGTCATCTCTGCTTTTCACCAAGCTATCTTCAGTTTACATTTGTTTCCCAGAAGATACTTCCAATAACAATTGTTGAAATCTACAAAATCCCACCAAATTGAAACTGAAAACATAAGAAAAGTAATATAGTGTAAATATAGCATGCTGTTTTACAATGCAACACTAGTATAAAACACCCCTAAATGTTAATGTCTTAACATTAAACTGACTCAATCTCTATATTGTTTTGTCAAAGCATCAGTTTGCAGTTGGTTTCTTCTGGGATGTTTTCTGTTTCCCAATCTAGTCTAAATAAGGTTCAGCTCTGTTAAGTTTTTTCTAGATCACACAAGGTGCTACCACAATAATAAAAATAAACAATAAACAAATCTAAAACAATAAAAGCTTAGCAAAAATGAAACAAAGCAAAACAAGTGAAACAAAACAAAATGTAGTGTGTATGCATGCATGTATCTATCTATCTATCTATCTATCTATCTATCTATCTATCTATCTATCTATCTATCTATCTATCTATCTATCTATCTATGAAATATAAATATATGGAAGCGTAATCCTCATTTTGTACTGAAGTGTTAATATTCCAAGGGGACTTATTTCATATTTCCTAGAAATGTGAAATTCAACAAAATGTCTAGTTGATGTGATCATTAAGATGTGATCTGCTCACTTCTATTTTTTTTTAATGTATATGAAATTTGGTTTCAGTTCAAAATTACAGGACATTTTCCAGTGCCATAGACAAGTCAGATTTTCTTCCTAGTAACCAATCAGTTACTTGCAGTTTCTGAGCAGAGCCTTAATTTGTGTCACAGTTGGAGATGCTCTTAATAAGTAAGAGTAGGATCTTATTCAAAGGAAAGTAGCATCATATAACACATCAGTCTTAATTATGAAATAGTTTACAGCAGGATAAATCCAGACAGAAGTACAGGGCTTGTAATGGAAGAATAAATGTACTGTCCAACTAATCAGAATTCCCCATGAGTTTAATTGAGTTTATTATAATGAGCATTTACAGAAATCAGTAGAACTGATGCAGATAAATCTGCTAGGAAAATGTTAATACAAAGTAAATGGTAAATGAGTCTCCCCTAACAATCTTATTCGCCAATATATTTCTGGGTCAATGAATGTAATTTACTACACATTGGTTTTAAAAAAACCTATGTATCAGAGATTTTCAGGGATTTCTGTTGTAAGTTGTAATGTCATGTCCGACCTATTGTGACCCCATGGACAACATTTCTCCAGGCCTTCCTGTCCTCTACGATCCTCTAGAGTCCATTTAAGCTCACACCTACTGCTTCAGTGACTCCATCCATCCACCTCATTCTCTGTCGTCCCATTCTTCTTTTGCTCTCAATCTTTCCCAGCATTAGGCTCTTCTCCAGTGAGTCCTTCTTTCTCATTAGGTGGCCAAAGTATTTGAGTTTCATCTTCAGGATCTGGCCTTCTAAAGAGCAATCAAGGTTGATCCCTATTAGGACTGACTGGTTTGGTTGCCTTGCAGTCCAAGGGACTTGCAGAGTTTTTTCCAGCACCATAGTTCAAAGGCTCCATTCTTTGGTGTGCAGCCTTTCTTATGGTCCAACTTTCACAGCCATACATTGTAACTGGGAAAACCATAGCCTTGACTATACACACTTTTGTTTGGTAGGGTAATGTCTCTGCTTTTTAGTATGCTGTCTAGGTCTACCATAGCTTTCCTCCCCGGGAGCAAGCATCTTTTAATTTCTTGGCTGCACTTCCCATCTGCGGTGATCTTGGAGCCCAAGAAAATAAAATCTGTCACTACCTCCATTTCTTCCCCATCTATTTGCCAGGAATTGAGGGCCAGATGCCATGATCTTAGTTTTCTTAATGTTGAGTTTCAAGCCAACTATTGCACTCTCCTTCTTCACCTGCATCAAGAAGCTCTTTAGTTCTTCTTCACTTTCTGCCATTAGAGTGGTATCATCTGCATATTTGAGATTGATATTTCTCCCAGCAATCTTAATTCCAATTTTTGAGTCATCTAGCTCCGCCTTTCTCATGATGTGCTCTGCATATAAATTAAATAGGCAGGGTGACCGTATATAGCCTTGCCGGACTCCTTTCCCAATTGGGAACCAATCAGTGGTTCCGTGTCCAGTGTCCAAGCATTTCTGTGGCAGCCTGAAAGAGCTTCCACAGGTTACATACACTTAAGTTCTAAAATATAAGCTTACTCTATCATTCTACCTAGCTGAAAAATAAGGACTTGCATCATTCGTAGTGGACATAATATTCAGTTGATTACAAGATTTTGAAATTTGTCAGGCTTTTTTGAAAAATACATACAAGTTCATGTATCAGAAATGTGTTTGATGTGTTTGATCAGCATTATAAAAGACTCCAATGAATTTATTTATTTTTTTCCTTTTTTTGGTTTTTATATGAGTATGGCCATATGCCGTTCTGATAACAGTGGCAAAGATATGGAAAAAAATTAAAAGTCAAATGTAAGTAAAAACTCTTTCATATGATACATTTTGTTTGAATGGTATCTTTCTTTTATGTTGTCAATACAAAATATAAGATTTTAGCAGATTTCAAATACCGTAATTCTTCAGTACAACAAACATAGGAAACCAATGGTTGGCAGAGGGAAAGTATAAAGCTTTCAGTGTAATGCTATTTACAGATCACTTCATTTTTTGGGAAGAGATATATAGGAAATATTAAAAATATTTAAATATAATTATTTATGAAAATGGACATAATATTCAGTTGATTACAAGATTTTGAAATTTGTCAGGCTTTTTGAAAAATACATACAAGTTCATGTATCAGAAATGTGTTTGATCAGCATTATAAAAGACTCAATGAATTTATCTTTTTTCCTTTTTGGTTTCTATATGAGTTATGGCCATATGCCGTTCTGATAACAGTGGCAAAGATATGGAAAAAATTAAAAGTCAAATGTAAGTAAAAACTCTTTCATATGAATTTCAGTCTTGTCAGGTAAAACTTGTTCTTTTCCATAAACACTGTTTAAGGCAGAAACTCTTAAAATTAACTTCTGGGTCCATTGTTTAAAATCCACTTTCATATGATACATTTTGTTTGAATGGTATCTTTCTTTTATGTTGTCAATGCAAAATATAAGATTTTAGCAGATTTCAAATACCGTAATTCTTCAGTACAACAAACATAGAAAACCAATGGTTGGCAGAGGGAAAGTATAAAGCTTTCAGTGTAATGCTATTTACAGATCACTTCATTATTTGGGAAGAGATATATGGGAAATATTAAAAATATTTTGCTTAATTCTGTGTTTGTCCGTTGAATTTGAGTGTTCTTATACTTTAATTGCAATCTTTAGTTCCTTCTATCTCTCTCTTTGTGTGTGTGTGTGTGTGTGTGTGTGTGTGTGTGTGTGTGTAGGTCTTTGGTTATTCGGGTTTTCTCCCGCGTAAAATTAGAAGTGTCTTGGTGACGTTTCGACGAAGTCTCATTCGTCATCTTCAGGCTTCAGCTTCGTGCTTCTAGGAGCAATGTGTGATCGCAGCTGTTTCTTCCTTTTAACTGGTAGTGGGTGTTTGAACTGATTGGGTGGGAGCTTGGCTGTGCTCTGATTGGATGGGGGGTTTTTTGTGCTCTGATTGGCTCGGGGTGTGTCCAGTTTGGGTGGGGGCTTGGTTGTGCTCAGATTAGTCTGAGTTGCAGGGGGATTTGAGCTGGTGAGCTGCATTGCTGTTGTTTGGCTTTGTGGTCGTGGTGGTGCTACATCTTCATAGTGGGTGTCAGTCTGCTGCATGTATGGATTGGAGGGGTTTGAAATGGCTAATGTTGCAGCTGCGGTCTGGCTTCTGGTCCTTGGTTGTGCTTCATGATTAGTGTGGGTTTGGGTCTGCTTTCTGGGTGGATGTGGTGGTGACATCCTGTGTGGACCTCGTGAGTGTGGGTCTGGTGTCATTCCTCGTGTTAGGGACTCGTTTGTCAATAAGGGCGGTTTCCAAATGGCTGGTAGGCGGAGGTATCATCTCGTTTGTTCATGCTGTGTGGGCGTTTTCTATCTCGATGGCTTCTCTGATTATTCTGTTGTTAAAGTGTTCAGTTTTGGCGATAGTTCTGGTCTTTTAAAGTCAATATCATGTCCTGTGACTTTAAAGTGTTGGACCATGTAAGATTGGAAGTATTTAGGCAACGCTTTTGATGATTTCATTGAACGTTGTTGTAAATACTTCCAATCTTATATAAAAGATGAATATATATATATATGTGTGTGTGTGTGTGTGTGTGTGTGTGTGTGTGTGTGTGTGTGTGTGTGTGTGTGTGTGTTTTAAGCTCGCGACGGAAGGTTCGGAGGTCTGGAAGTTGACGGAGTCCTGGGGGGAGTTCGTTCCAGAGGGTGGGAGCCCCACAGAGAAGGCCCTTCCCCTGGGCGTCGCCAGACGACACTGCCTAGCTGACGGCACCCTGAGGAGTCCCTCTCTGTGAGAGCACGGGCGGTGAGAGGTATTCGGTAGCAGTAGGCGGTCCCGTAAGTAACCCGGCCCTATGCCATGGAGCGCTTTAAAGGTGGTTACCAAAACCTTGAAGCGCACCGGAAGGCCACAGGTAGCCAGTGCAGTCTGCGCAGGACTGGATTAGATTTTAAATTTATTCTATTTTTGCTTTTGCCCTTTTTTGTTGTACAGTCACTTGCATGCCACTTAAAAGCCATATGCAGCCCTTTCCCCCATACAAGTGGCAATCACTCGGTGTATTTTGGTATGTTCGGGTCTTTTCCCATGTAAGATTGGAAGTATTTAGGCAACGTTTTGATGATCTCATCGAAACGTTGCCTAAATACTTCTAATCTTACACGGGAAAAGACCTGAACATACCAAAACCTGCATATAGAATAGAATTTATTGGCCAAGTGTGATTGGACACACAAGGAATTTGTCTTGGTGCATATGCTCTCAGTGTACATAAAAGAAAAGATACGTTCATCAAGGTACAACTCTCATATCTCTCTCTTTGTGTGTGTGTGTGTGTGTGTGTGTGTTTGTGTAGGTCTTTGGTTATTCGGGTTTTCTCCTGCGTAAAATTAGAAGTGTCTTGGTGACGTTTCGACGAAGTCTCATTCGTCATCTTCAGGCTTCAGCTTCGTGCTTCTAGGAGCAATGTGTGATCAGCATGGAAAAGACCTGAACATACCAAAACCTGCATATAGAATAGAATTTATTGGCCAAGTGTGATTGGACACACAAGGAATTTGTCTTGGTGCATATGCTCTCAGTGTACATAAAAGAAAAGATACGTTCATCAAGGTACAACTCTCATATCTCTCTCTTTGTGTGTGTGTGTGTGTGTGTGTGTGTGTGTGTGTGTGTGTGTGTGTGTGTGTGTGTGTGTGTGTGTGTGTATATGTAGGTCTTTGGTTATTCGGGTTTTCTCCCGCGTAAAATTAGAAGTGTCTTGGTGACGTTTCGACGAAGTCTCATTCGTCATCTTCAGGCTTCAGCTTCGTGCTTCTAGGAGCAATGTGTGATCGCAGCTGTTTCTTCCTTTTAACTGGTAGTGGGTGTTTGAACTGATTGGGTGGGAGCTTGGCTGTGCTCTGATTGGATGGGGGGTTTTTTGTGCTCTGATTGGATGGGGGTTTTTGTGCTCTGATTGGATGGGGGGTTTTTTGTGCTCTGATTGGCTCGGGGTGTGTCCAGTTTGGGTGGGGGCTTGGTTGTGCTCAGATTAGTTTGAGTTGGAGGGGGATTTGAGCTGGTGAGCTGTATTGCTGTTGTTTGGCTTTGTGGTCGTGGTCGTGCTACATCTTCATGGTTTATTTATTTATTTATTTATTATTCATATTTGTATACCGCCCTATCTCCCGAAGGACTCAGGGCTGTTCACAGGCAGCTAAAAAACATATATATACAAATTAAGAAAACCATTAAGAAACTTATTCAGAAGCCAAATTATTTAAAAATAGTATAAATATTAAAACCAATTAAAACCCCTATAAAATTTAAAAAACTAGTCCAGTCCCGCGCAGATAAATAGGTGTGTTTTAAGCTCGCGACGGAAGGTTCGGAGGTCTGGAAGTTGACGGAGTCCTGGGGGGAGTTCGTTCCAGAGGGTGGGAGCCCCCACAGAGAAGGCCCTTCCCCTGGGCGTCGCCAGACGACACTGCCTAGCTGACGGCACCCTGAGGAGTCCCTCTCTGTGAGGGCGCACGGGTCAGTGGGAGGGATTCGGGAGCAGTAGGCGGTCCCGTAAGTAACCCGGCCCTATGCCATGGAGCGCTTTAAAGGTGGTTACCAAAACCTTGAAGCGCACCCGGAAGGCCACAGGTAGCCAGTGCAGTCTGCGCAGGATAGGTGTCATACGGGAGCCACGAGGGGCTCCCTCTATAACCCGCGCAGCCGCATTCTGAACTAACTGCAGTCTCCGGATGCCCTTCAAGGGGAGCCCCATGTAGAGAGCATTGCAATAATCCAGGCGAGACGTCACGAGGCGTGGTGACCGTGCATAGGGCATCCCGGTCTAGAAAGGCGCAACTGGTGCACCCGAACCTGGTAAAAGCTCTCCTGGAGGCGGCCGTCAAATGATCTTCAAAAGACAGCCGCTCATCCAGGAGGACGCCCAAGTTGCGCACCCTCTCCATCGGGGCCAGTGACTCGCCCCAACAGTCAGCCGTGGACTCAGCTGACTGTGCGGGATGCCGGCATCCACAGCCACTCTGTCTTGGAGGATTGAGCTTGAGCCTGTTTCTCCCCATCCAGACCCGTACGGCCTCCAAACACCGGGACAGCACTTCGATAGCTTCGTTGGGGTGGCCCGGTGTGGAAAAGTACAGCTGGGTGTCATCAGCGTACAGCTGGTACCTCACACCGAAGCCACTGATGATCTCACCCAGCGGCTTCATATAGATGTTGAACAGAAGGGGCGAGAGGATCGACCCCTGCGGCACCCCACAAGTGAGGCGCCTCGGAGCCGACCTCTGCCCCCCTGTCAACACCGTCTGCGGCCGATCGGAGAGATAGGAGGAGAACCACCGATAAACGGTGCCTCCCACTCCCAATCCCCCCAACCGGCGCAGCAGGATACCATGGTCGATGGTATCGAAAGCCGCTGAGAGGTCTAATAGGACCAGGGCAGAGGAACAACCCCTATCCCTGGCCCTCCAGAGATCATCCACCAACGCGACCAAAGCCGTCTCAGTGCTGTAACCGGGCCGGAAACCGGACTGGAACGGGTCTAGATAGACAGTTTCCTCCAGGTGCAAGGGAAACTGATATGCCACCATACTCTCTACAACCTTCGCCGCGAAGCGAAGGTTGGAGACCGGACGATAATTACCTAAAACAGCCGGTCAGGAAGGCTTCTTGAGGAGGGGTCTCACCACCGCCTCTTTCAAGGCAGCCGGGAAGACTCCCTCCACCAAGGAAGTGCTCGTAATTGCCTGGAGCCAGCCTCGTGTCACCTCCTGAGTGTCCAGCACCAACCAGGAGGGGCACGGGTCCAGTAAACATGTGGTGGCATTCAGCCTACCCAACAACCTGTCCATGTCCTCGGGAGCCACAGGGTCAAACTCATCCCACAAAATGTCACCAAGACCACCCTCAGACGCCTCACTTGAGTCGCCGCAATTTTGGTCCAGACCATCCCGAAGCTGAACGATTTTATCGTATAGATAACCGTTAAACTCCTCAGCACGTCCCTGCAACAGGTCATCCCGCTCCCCCTGGTG
Source organism: Ahaetulla prasina (assembly GCF_028640845.1). Lineage (NCBI taxonomy): Eukaryota > Metazoa > Chordata > Lepidosauria > Squamata > Colubridae > Ahaetulla > Ahaetulla prasina. The sequence goes on from NC_080546.1 coordinate 40,551,703, forward strand.
AAAGAGGGAACGAGTCACCTGAAACAGGGCGGCTGGGCGGTTATCTGCCGATGCAATGAGGGAGGAGGCGTAGCTACGCCTCGCTTCCCTCAATGCCACTAGGTAAGCCCTATTATAGGACTTCACTAGTGTCCGATCAGCCTCCGAACGGCTAGACCTCCAGGAACTCTCTAGGCGTCTTCTCCGGCGCTTCATCCCTCTCAGCTCCTCGGAGAACCAAGGAGCCGGTTGGGACCTGCGCCGGGTCAGAGGCCGCAACAAGTTCCTCAGCCGTGCCGTGAGCCAGACTCTCAGGAAGTGGCCCAAGCTCCGTCCGGAACCTCTCCGGGTCCATCAGGCGCCTGGGACGGAACCAACGTATCGGCTCCGTCTCCCTGCGGTGTTGAATGGCGGTCAGAAAGTCCAGGCGAAGGAGAGAGTGATCTGACCATGACAAAGGTTCAATGACTATTTCCTTCAAGTCCAGATCTCTCAACCACTGACCAGAGACAAAAATCAAATCCAAAGTGCCTCCCCCAATGTGAGTAGGGCCATCAACTACTTGGGTCAGGTCCAAGGCCGTCATGGAAGCCATGAACTCCCGAGCTGCTGTCGATGACGAGCCGGAAGATGGCAAGTTAAAGTCCCCCATGACTAAAAGTCTGGGGGTCTCAACTGCCACCCCAGCAAGCACCTCCAGGAGCTCGGGCAGGGCAGCTGTCACGCAGCAAGGAGCCAGGTACGCGACCAGCAAGCCCATCTGACACCTATGACCCCATCTCACAAAGAGGGATTCGCACCCGGCAATCTGAGGTACAGTGGTCTCCCTCGGCTCCAGACTGTCTCTAATCACAACCGCCACCCCCCCACCCCTACCCTGAGCCCTCGGCTGATGGAATGCACGGAAACCCGGTGGGCACATTTCAACAAGGGGCACGCCCCCTTCTGCACCCAACCAGGTCTCCGTAACGCCCATAAGGTCCACGGCACCCCCCTGGATAAGATCATGAATTAGGGGGGCCTTATTGGCCACGGACCGTGCGTTGCACAGCATCAGCCGAAGGCCCAGGCTCTGAGAGTCTTGACCATCCGGGAAACGGGAGAAGTTTGGGGGCTCGGGGCGCGCGGTCGCCTGCAGACATCGAGCGCGTGCCCCAAAGAACGATATGAGCCCCCACTTCTGTCATATCTGCCCCTCCCACTTACCGTGCAAATAGAACCACCCTCAACCGATGGAACACAACCCCCCCCGTGGCCTCCGAACCTATTAACTTACCGCCGCGAGCGCTCGCAGGAACTGGACCCCTCCCCAACGGGTTTCCCCCAACACCCGTCCTCGCCCTCCCACCCCTTAAAAATGCCCTGTCTAAAAACCCCCAAAGGCTCCTCCTCTTCGCGTGCCACCTCTGTGGGTCCCAAGACCCGTCATAGAGGCCGGCCTTCGGTAATGTAACCGGCCATTCCCGCGAGGCGGGGGCACCTCGCAGGTGCAAGAGTTCAGTTCTAGAATAGCGCATGCAAAGTAAAAGTCAGCAAAAGATAGATCGTCCCAGGCTGGCAGAGATGTTAACAGGGATGTTCTCCTGAGGTAGCTCTCGAATTAGGATCCAGATATAAGATGACATAAGATGTAAAAATGGACAGTCGATCTCCATGGTACAAGTGAGATATAAGATGTAACATATAGCATATAAGATGTAAAATATACTCTAACCATCAAACCCATGGTACAATCTTAGTAAGTCCATAATCGGCGACTAATAGTCCAGGACTTAAATAGCACAATCTGTCCAGAAAAAACATCCGGGTCCCAAGAAGAGGGGGGGAAAGGGGAAGCGCTCCATGGCTGCCATCCAAGCCGCCCTCTACGTCCATCGCTGTTTCCAGATGGCACTCCCATCCGCTCCTAGCAGCTCCCAGAACTCCAGTCCGACTCCAATACAGCCCATCAACTCCTGACAGCTCCCCAAGAAATCAAAAAATGCCCAAGAGTTGGTATACGTCCCAAAATCCCCAACACACAGGGGGAGGGCGGGCGCGGCCGACATCGCCGCAATTAGGGAGCCAAGCCAGACCAGATCAAAAGGCAGACCAGAAACGTCCTCCTCCTCTCTGATATCAAAGGGATCACAGTTGTCCTTGTGAGAGGGAAGATCTTGTGCTTGCGACAGGAGAGATCTTGTAACAGAAAAGCCAGGAAAGCAAGGAAAGCCAGGCCAAATAGGCCACACCGCCCTCCTTACCTCCGGTGTCCTCCGGTGTCGCCCCCACCCTCTGATATCGAGGGGGCCGCAGTTGTTAATCACAGGAGAGAGTCCTTGAGAGTCCTTGAGAGTCCTTAGAGTCCTTAGAGTGGAAAACGTGGGGAGCAAACCAGGAAGAGCTGGGAGGGGCGGCACACTAGCCGAACGCCGACCAAAATGCCACCTCATCCCCGACACCTAAAATGGCCGCCGTCATTCGCCGATCGCCCTCCCGGCCCGTTCTCAGCAGCCGCGGGTCCTAAAAGGTCCACAGACCTCTCCCGCGGCTGCGAGGAAGATCGTCTACCGGACCGGGGGTCAAAAACAGCTAGACGAGCGGCCACGATGATGCCATTCGCCGGGCGAGCTCAGATCCACCGAGCCGAGTTTTACAGCAGCGCCATCTTGCGCACGCGCAGGAGCCTAAGGTGGGTGTCAGTCTGCTGCATGTATGGATTGGAGGGGTTTGAAATGCCTAATGTTGCAGCTGCAGTCTGGCTTCTGGTCCTTGGTTGTGCTTCATCATCGGTGTGGGTTTGAGTCTGCTTTCTGGGTGGATGTGTGGTGGTGACATCCTGTGTGGACCTTGTGAGTGTGGGTCTGATGTCATTCCTCGTGTTAGGGATACGTTTGTCAATAAGGGTGGGTTTCCAAATGGCTGGTAAGCGGGAGGTATTATCTCGTTTATTCATGCTGTGTGGGCGTTTTTTTATCTCGATGGCTTCTCTGATTATTCTGTTGTTAAAGTGTTCAGTTTTGGCGATAGTTCTGGTCTTTTTAAAGTCAATATCGTGTCCTGTGGCTTTGAGGTGTTGGACCAGGGAAGAAGTTGGTTCCTCTTTTTTGACTGAGTTCTTGTGTTCTTCAATGCGTGCACTTATTCTTCTGTTGGTTTGTCCAATGTATGTGGTGGGGCAGGCGGTGCATGGGATTTCATATACTCCTTGATTTTTTAACTCAATTTTGTCTTTGGGGTTTCTTAGGATGGTGGATATTTTTCGGTTTGTGAAGAATGCTGTCTTGATGTTGTGTTTGTGGAGGATCTTGCTGATTCTGTCTGTGGTGCCTTTTATATATGGGAGGAGGGCTGTGCCGTTTTCTTGTTCTCTGTCTTGGATTTTAGTGGGAGTTTCTTTTTTGATTGGGTTGGTAATCTTATTTCTTTGGAATCCATTGGATGTTAGAATGTTAGTGAGAGTGTGTAGTTTGGTTTTTAGGTGGTGTTCCTCAGCTAAGTGTTTTGTTCTGGAGATGAGTGTCTTGGCTACGGAGTTGATCTGTGCTGGGTGGGGGCGTGAGAATGTATGCAGATAGCGGTTTGTGTGTGTTTTCTTCTAGTAGATGGTGTGTCCTAGGGAGCCATTGGGTTTCCTGTAGACTAAGACCTCCAGGAAGGGAAGTTGGTTGTTAGCTTCTATTTCCATGGGGAACTGTATTTTGGGGTGTAGGCTATTGAGGTGTGTAAGTTGTCAAGTTTTTCTTTCCCGTGTGGCCAGATTATGAAGGTGTCGTCTACATATCTGAGCCAGAGTTTGGGTTTATGATCAGATTTTTCTAGTGCTTGGGTTTCAAAGTGTTCCATGTAGAGGTTGGCAATGACAGGTGAGAAGGGTGATCCCATGGGTGCGCCTTCTATTTGTTTGTATTTTTGTCCATTATAGATGAAGTATAGATGAAGCTCCCACCCAATCAGTTCAACCCCCCACTAGCAGTTAAAAGGAAGAAACAGCTGCGATCACACATTGCTCCTAGAAGCACGAAGCTGAAGTCTGAAGATGACTAATGAGACTTCGTTGAAACGACTCCAAGACACTTCTAATTTTACGCAGGAGAAAACCCGAATAACCAAAGACCTATGTACAAACACCCGCAAAAACCTCAGAAAACGTATATATATACACACACAGTATATATGCTAAAAATAGACTATGCAACGTGTGTGTGTGCATCATCATCATCATCATCATCATTTTAGTGATTGTCTATTCAGTGCAGGATGAAGGACTCTTCTGCATGGTCCTGAGCTTTCTTTTGCCAATTGGGCCTGCAATACTTGATGATGTCATCAATCCATCTTGTTTTAAGTCTCTTTGGTGGATGCTTTTTATCAAGTGGGATTCATTCTATGACCCACATGCCATCAATTCTTCTTGCTATGCGGCCCAATTCCATTTCAATTATTTTACTGTCTTGATGATATCATATATTTCTTTGTTCTTTAATCCATGTGCTGACTTTTATCTTGTCTTGTAATGTCGAGCATGTATTTTTCCACGTCTCTTTGACCCACTCTTAACTTTTGTATTGATTGTAAGGTTTGTATCATGATTCACATATATTAGAACAGGTAGCACACACTGATTAAAAGTTTTCTCTTCAGGCATAAGGGGAAAATTATGCTTAGCCTGTGCCTGCCAACACATTTAACACACCATTCAATTTCCTTTATTGTATCACCTTCCATTGAGATCCTTAAGCCAAGGTATATGTAGGGTCTATTACATCTATTTCTTCTTTAGATATAACAATTTTTCTTTCTTTGGTGAATTTATTAAATGTAACCTGACTCTTTTTCAGATTTGTTTTTAAGCTGAATGGTTCTCCTGCTTTCTGCAGCTCATGTATGTGTCCTTTTAGCTCTTCTGGGTATTGTGACAAGAGAACAACATTATCTGAAAATCTTAAGTGATTTAAATAGACGCTATTGACTTTTATTCCATCTTTTGCCCAGTCTAGTTTGTAAAATACTTCTTCAAGGCAGACTGAGAAAAGGATAGCCGATATTTTATCACCTTGTCATATCCTTGTTTTGTGTTGATTTCCATGTGTGTATGTGTATGTATATATGATAAACATATATGTATCATATGTACAAACATCAATATTATATTTTTATGGTAGCTTTAAGTTCCATGCTGTTTAAGAAAGGCAGAAAGAGACAAAGCTGGTTGATTGATTGATTAGTGGGTTAGGTTTTTGCTCCAAGCATCATGATCCATAAGAACAGAGCATAAATTGGTTTGATAAGAATCTTTAAGTATTTATTTGATTAGACAGGAAGGTTCTCTGAGTGGCATGATGGCCTAGTGATGAAGATGCTTGCCTGCTACTCAGAAGATTGAAAGTACAATCCTAGGTACAGTAGTTGTCTATGGAGATTGTCTCCATAGATTGTCTATTCAAGATGAGAAGCGAAACATCTTCAAAGCGAAACAAGAAAGTCCAGTTGCATTCTGAAAAAGCACCTTTGGGACAATCCTGGGTAATGGCATATTTTTTTGTCCTAGGGCAAAAAGAAAAAATATATCTGCTGTGAATTCCACATAAGTATCAGGAAAGGTATCTGCCCAGTAAATGTTTATCACCCACTCTGTTGTCCAAACCATTGCACTAACAATATTAGAACTGGGAGAATGATCATGTGGAGTTTTTCTGTTTCTTCTATCAGTTTCCATGCTCAGATGTTTTTTTTTTGGTAGGCCAAGTAAAATAATATAATTTCCTTATTAAATGTATCTCATTGTCCATAACAAAAAGGAATCGATGGGATAGATATGAAAGTAGAAATGCTTCAAACCTTGTGGTTTGCTGATTTAGATTTTGCTGCTTACCTGTCTGCTACGCATTGCTTCAAATCACTAATCCTACTGCAACAGATCAAACTGTCATTTGAATGGATTTTGAGATTTTCGCAATAAAAACCTCCTTTATCATTTAATATTGCAGCCATGACAATAATGTTGAGGCCCAAACCAGAAAGACTGAAAAGTAATTCTGTGAAACTAAAAATATTTTCTTATATGAAGAAACAGAATGAATGTTTTTAAATAAAAATGGGGCACTTTTTCAAGTTTCGGTAAAAAGTTGAAATATGCCTACTTTTTTATATGCAATGTATTCATTTCTTTCACAGAAGGCTGCATATCAGACCAAATTATCAAACTAAACTAATCTCTAAAAGCATTTACAGCCTTGCCCATGAAATGCATTCAGAAATCTTCATGGTATGCTACTTTTTTTTGTTTTGCTTTGTTTTTATTCTTCCCATTTTCTTCAACATATTTTAAAAGTGTAACCATGACATTTTGAAGGTAATAACTGTACATGAACTTTTCACATAAGGGAATGGCTTCTTTTCTATGAAAGAAATGAAGTCATTGTGCTCAGCAAAAGGATTGTCTTTCTCAACCCCTTTTAAGGTCTACCATTAAATTAAAAGTGAAAAGTCAAGTGTAGTACTTTCACCTCATTCTGCATGTGATTGAGAGTTGGCCATTCACATTTTGAAGGGCTAGGGAAGATTATAAAGATAGCACCATGAGACGTGTCTATTTCATCTAAAGTGTATCTATTCTTTTGTATTATACATTATAAATCAGAGTGATATTTGAAGGAAGATTTATTATAATCTCTGGCAGGATGCTTTGTCCATTTATAATGCAAGCTTTTATCTCAAATCCAGAGCACTAGTCTTGAAAAACATGTACACTGTTTCAGAAAGATAAGATTTCTCTTCAACAAAAAAATGAAAGCCTAGGCCAAAGTTTTTAAAATGGGCATCCTCCAACTGTGTTGGGATTACTTTAATGATGAAGACACATGGTACATGGGGTGTGTGTGTGTGTGTGGGAGGTAATCATCCTTGAGGGCAAATCAAATTTTTGTCAATGAGAGAATCAGTTGCTTAAATACTTGTACATATATGAGCAAACTGGTAGTTAGTATGTTTTTATCTAAGAAATATTCATTGGAGATTAACCAGGACAAATACATACCGTATTTTTCAGAGTATAAGACTCACTTTTTCCTCCCTAAAAGAGGGTGAAAATTTGGGTGTGTCTTATACACTGAATGTAGCCCCCCCCCCACTTTGGCCTTTGTCTCCCAGCAATTTACCTCCTTGCAGCAAACAGCCCGTTTGAGCTTCAGCACAGCCTGATTAGCAAGCAGTTGATTGTCGGTTGGATCGGCCTCCCAACCCTCAGCTATTTCAGGCTGCAGGGATTGCCATTGCCTATTGCTGCACGCCCCATTTGCTGCAAGGAGGCAAATTGCTTGGAGACAGAGGCAGAATTTTTTTTCTTGCGCTAATTAGGCTGTGCTGAAAATGAAAAGGAAACTAAAGCAGGCTGTTTGCTGTTTGCTGCAAGGAGGTAAATTGCTGGGAGGCAGAGGTGTATTTTTTTTCTTGTTTTCCTTCCCCAAAAAGGTAGATGCGTTTTATAATCTGGAGTGTTTTATACATATATAAAAAATATGGTACATACATAGTTGTGTGTGTGTGTGTGTGTGTGTGAGAGAGAGAGAGAGAGAGAGAGAGAGAGAGAGAGAGAGAGAGCGCTGTATATATCAGTAAAGTAATTCCAATAGAGATATAAATTATAATAATTTTTGCTGAATAGCTTCTGTTTGCAGCCATAGATCAGTAGGATTCTGAAGGTATGATTTTGAAATATTTCAATATTTGGCAATATCAGTGCTTAAGCAAATATTTATATTAGACATCTGTGTCTAGAATTGCATCCTGGTTATTTATCTTGTGACCCTTAGATCTCTCCATACCCAATTTTTGGAGGCATGCACAAGTGACTCGGTAATGTGATTTAGGGAGGTGTCTTTTACTCCCTAAATCAGAGGTCTCCAACCTTGACCACTTTAAGCCTGGCAGACTTCAACTCCCAGAATTCCCCAGGCAGCAAAGCTTAGTTTTGTGGAGTTGACTTCATGGTCTGGTCTATGCAATGGCTGACATGAATCTTGCAAGTTTATTTTACTTCCCCTGTCCCACATCACTTATTGAATTAGGGAGGTATCAACTAAAGTCCTTTGTAAATACCCTCTTATTTTGGACTTAAACCATGTTTTCTCTTGTTGCTCAGGTAGCTGATCTGTCTATCTCTGTCCAAGTTATCTTCCTTCTTGAAAATTTGGCCGGAGCTTTTCAAAACAGGAGACCAGTTGCTTCAACATTTGAATGACCTCTGCTTTCATCTTCTAAATTATACAACACAGACTAGTATAGGCATAGATCTTATTCAGGGAAGGGCAGCACACCCCTTAATAACATATCTATCTATGCCCAATTAAAATTTTGAATAGTTCTGTAATTACATATTTAAAATATGACCAATGAACCTTTTTCTGTCCCCTGAGTTCTGATTTGGACTAAATTTTGATGTTGAAGAGTTCCTGGAAACTGCTTTTAATTGATTTGTAAGGCCAAGGACAAAGAGAGGATAGGTATTAAAGCAAATTGGAAAAAGGCAAAAGAAAATTCTGTTGAGTTTATAACAGAAGTCTTACTTGATTTATTAGCCCTTAAGTCACATATTACTTTGAAAACTTTTCTCTCTCCTGAAAAATATGTATGTGCAGTAACCTGGAATGAAACCTTTTGTACCTGCTCTAGAGACTTAAAGTTGGAACATCTACACATTGTTCTAATTTGCTGACAGTTGAATGTCTATATAACTTTTAAAGAGATTAAAATAATGATAATTAATGTCCTGGGAGATTTAAGAAGGCATATGCCCATATTTGTAGATGCATTAATATTGGTTAGCATTGTTTAACCACTTCCAGTAAAGTGAAATATAATTTAAACCATATGTTTCCAGGTCTCTTAATTAGTAATCAGTCTCATTGAGAATAGGATTTATATTCCGGTGAGTTGTCAAGGGACAGAAGGTAAAATGCTTATGAGGAAGACGCATTAGAGAAGATGCTTCTTATGATACATATGTACAGTATATAATCCTGCATAGCTGTGATTCACAGCATTATAGAGGAGCAGATGGTATGTCTCATCTGCTTACAACATTTTCCTCACCTATGCAACGTGTCACAGGAATTATTATTCTGTGCCTGCTGAAGATATATTGTTACTAAACTCTTTGTCATTAATAGGATTAGGGTTTCTGAGTCCCTACACCTTCTCATATTTCCATTTCTTCAGCTGAGCGGACCTCTTGTTAGACAGTCTTTGTAGCCAAGTGATTTGACAAGGGGAAAACTGCTTTGTGAGAAGGGGATGACAAGAAGCTATGTGATGGGATTGTTTTATGAGTGGGTTTGGCAAGCTATTCACCCAGAAGGAATAATTTTCAAGACAAATAAAAAGTGACTAACTGTAATGCCACTTCAGTAGAATTCAAACTATTATATCTGATTGTTCTTGTCCAACTGAACACTGTGATTTCCCCTTTTCCCTTGTAGAGACAGCAGGGAATCCAAAGGAAAATTCTGCTTTAAAAGGAATAAGAATTCTCTTATTTCATTAACAAAAGAAACAATAAAATATATTCTTACATATGAGTAACTCCTTTGGTGTTCCTCTTTTAATTCTAATCATTATTTTCTTCCAGCAAAAAAGCATACCAGAAAGACAAATATACATGCTAAAAGACTAAAATAAAGTAATATTGTAAAATAACATACCATATTTTTTAGAGTATAAGACACACCCTAGTTTTTGGGGAGGAAAATAAGAAAAAAAAATCCGATTGGTAGGTGGATTGGCCTCCCAGAATATCCCCAATCAGCTGTTCCCAGAGGTCAATTTCAGCAATAGGTTCCTTGGTTGTGTGCTCTGTGCCTTGCTTTTTTTGGCTTTTTTTCCCCCTGTCTCTGAAACTCTGTTTCAGAAAAAACTTTTTTCTGCCTCTGAAAGAAAAAAAGCCTCTGAAGCTCTGTTTGGGAGCTTCTTTTCTGAAGCTCTGTTTGGAACTTCTTTTCTGAAGGTCCATTTGGAGCTTTTTTCTAAACTCGGTGAAACTCTTCTGTTCCTAATGCTTTTTTCAGCCTCTGAAACCTCTGTTTGAGAAGCTGGGCGGACCTACATTTGGAGTGTAAGACGCACCCAGATTTTCACCCTTTCTTGGGGGAAAAAAGGTGCATCTTATAGTCTGAAAAATACGGTAGCTATTGTTAGAAATCACTGTCAATGTGTATTGTTCATTATTAGAGCCTAAATTCATCCATATAGTACCATTGGTGACAGGGTTCAATATTCTCAGTTTCACTTTTAATATAATAAAAAACTAATAAAATCATATTAAGAGGGAAAATATTTTTAATTTATAGTTGTTTAGATAGATATGTACAATGTATAACATATGAACATATCACAAATGTACAACTATGATATATACAGGTCATCAAATAGAGCAACTGTACCTTACTGCCACAATATATATATCAGAGGACTTGTAATTTTAATCTTATAAATTTCTAGAAGAATAATCCATTTCATATTATCTAGATAGTTAAGCATCAGTTTTTACCCTTTGGTGACTTGATTGTAACATAACAACAAATGTTGGCAGGTCTTCCTTGACTTTAATTTCTGCCTACTGGCTCATGTTCAAAATTAATTACTTAAAATAACTTACATTATTTTTCTACTTGGGCACAAATGGCTAAATAAAAAATAATAAAAATAAACAACCATAACAACAGCATATACAAGATCTAAAAACTTCAATCTAGGAATTATAAATTCATGAAGATGCTCCAAATTGTCTACCAAACTCTGAATGGGGAAATGCCACTCCATTCAGATATGAAGAAGGAAAATTTGAGTCCAAGATGCTCCAAGGCCCAGAATTTCTTAGACTGACTTGTGCTTTCCCATTTAGGCTTCCACATTTTCTAGATATTGGAACAGAACCTCAATGGCTTTGCTGGGTATAATTAGCAAAATAGTGCTATCTTACCCAGGTTTGTTTGTTTGTTTATTTAAAGAGCATATATGGACACAGATTTCAGTTAAAGCTCCTATCTGGCTCTGAACAGCCATTGAAAACAAGATAGAAAACAGAATAAATCCTCCCCATCGAATACCAGACCAACCATACTATTAACTGGCTCAACCCCATCCTATCCCAATGCTTGGGAGAAGAATTAGGTTTTCATGGCCTTCTGAAAGGCTAAAATTGGTCAATATGATGTTACCCTTGAACAGTATCTGGAAGCTGCAACTGGCAAAGAATGCAGTAGCATGAGCAATTTTGGGTGCGTGTAGGGACAGGGTGGTGGCTCAGTGGCTAAGACACTGAGCTTCTCAATTGAAAGGTCGGCAGGTCAGCGGTTCGAACCCCTAGTGCCGCGTAATGGGGTGAGCTCCCGTTACTTGTCCCAGTTTCTGCTAACCTAGCAGTTCAAAAACACGTGAAAAAGCAAGCAGAAAAATAGGGACCACCTTTGGTGGAAGTTAACAGCATTCTGTGCACCTTTGGAATTTAGTCCTGCCGGCCACATGACCATGGAAACATCTTTGTACAGTGCTGGCTCTTTGGCTTTGAAATGGAGATGAGCACCGCCCCCTAGAGTTGGGAATGACTAGTACATATGTGCGAGGGGAATTTACCTTTACCTTTAGGGTAGCACAGGTAATACCTCTGCTATATGCCAGTTTGGTTCTCGAGCAGCAGCCAAGATAAGCAACGCTCTAAAACACAGGTGGCTTTAACTCTTACTTCAAAACTAAGAAAGCTGGCAACTGAGCTACAGCAGTCTCTGATACTGACGCCTCTTTGAACTAAGTTTGGAACTTAATCTCCTAAGGTTTAAAATGCTTTTATTTCTTTAAAGTACTTCACATGAACCTCAGATATTATTTTCCCCCCAAAGACAAATACTTAATGGAAAGTAGATGTAAAGAGAAGCCTTTTTGGTTTTGCACCATGAAGAAAAATTGGTAAGCAGAAATGATACAGCCAACAGATACTAGTTAAATTGAGATGGGATTAGATATTGTTTTAAACTGATCATTATTCGATTTTTCTGTTGATGTTTATTTATACTACATGATTTTCTCATTTTTCTTGCACTTCACATTGATATAAGGGCATATAAAGTAAAATTATTGTTCTTATTGTTTATTTGATTTAGAGGCTGTCTGATTGCTTAATAGCTCTGGGTGGTTTACAATTAAAAGGAGGAAAAACATACATCAAAATGCCCATAGTTGTTATGGTATACATTGCATGCATACAAATGTCCACAGACTCGTATGCCAAATAGAGTCTGGCTTGTATTTAGTTTCCAATGCTTAAAACCACTATATCCCAAAAGCCATGCAGTGGCTCTGCAGTTGTTTTGGACACTAGGTATTTATTCATGATTGCCAATATGACAATGCAAACAAGAAGTTTTTAATCTACATTGAGCTATCATAGGACTTGCTTGACCGGATGTCCTAATTTCTTTTCATTTCCTAGTTAATACTACTTTATAATACCTTGGTAAGACCACACTTGGAATACAGCATCTAGTTTTGGTCACCACAATGTAAAAAATATATTGAGACTCCAGAAAGAGTGCAGAGAAGAGCAACAAAGACAATTAGGAGACTGGATGCTAAAACATATAAGGAATAGTTACTGGAATTGGGTATAGTCAGTGGTGGGATTCAGCCAGTTCGCACCATTTTGGGAGAACCGGCTGTTAATTTTCTGAGCAGTTTGGCAAACTGGTTGTTGGAATAAATCATTAGGGCAGAGAACCGGTTGTTAAATTACTTGAATCCCACCACTGGGTATAGTGTGTCTAGTTTACTAAAAAGAGAAGGAATAGAGGTAACATGATAGCAATATTCCAATATCTCAGGAATTGCTCAAAGAAGGAGTCAAGCTATTCTCTGTAGCACCTGAGAGCAGGACAAGAAGCAATGGGTGGAAACTAATCAAGGAGAGAAGCAACTTAGAACTAAGGAGAAATTTCCAGACAATTAGAACAATTACTCATTGTAATAACTTGTCTCCAGAAGTTGTGAATTGTCCAATACTGGAAGTTTTTAAGAAGAGATTGGACAATCATTTGTCTGAAATGGTATGGGGTTTCCTGCCTAAGCAGGGGATTGGACTAGAAGACCTCCAAGGTCTCTTCCAACTCTTATTCTATTCTAAGCATATCTATTCCATAAAAATAATGGTGCTTTCAGATTTCTTTCTTTCTTTTTTTCTTTCTTTCTTTCTTTCTTTCTTTCTTTCTTTCTTTCTTTCTTTCTCTCTCTCTCTCTCTCTTTCTCTCTTTCTTTCTTTCATCCCAAACTTAATTTTTAAAAAAAGATTTTAAAACTTCATTCCTTTTTTCTACTGTTGTTTTTGTATCATTACTACAACCATTGCATCTTTCAGAAGCCAAAGAAATAAAACAAAGGATGGTATACATCCAAAGAAAGATTGTGTGCTCTGGGTCTCGGGATAAGAGAAGAAATACTACAGATCCTTAAAATAAAGGGCCTTTGAGAGGAAGAGCAGATGTGTAATGTTTTAGTTTTAGTTAAGAAAAGATGCTTTGGAATGAGCAAGAGCATGAACATAGCACCTTTCTGCAATTCATTAAATCATTCACATATGCTGTAGCTATGTGAGAGCAAATTGATTCACACATAGATGCTGAGTTCACACATTCCCAGGTACATTTTCTAAGACAAAGCTGAAACATTTGCACAGCCTAATACCAAGTACTTATCATGAATTTCCGAGAGACACCACAGTTCCAAAGTGCAGATCTAGAGCAAAATTCAGTCTCAAAGTAGGATGGGGAATTAGAGGGGGGGGGAAAAAGAGTTGACTGTACTTTGAACTGTTTTGCCCTGGTTTTCAAGATGATTTGTGTTTCTTTGAATAGTACTTTGCTACTTTGTGAATGCATTAATACAGTGGTGGGATTCAGCCAGTTCGCACCACTTCAGGAGAACTGGTTGTTAACTTTCTGAGCAGTTTGGCAAACTGGTTGTTGGAAGAAATCATTAGGGTAGAGAACCGGTTGTTAAATTACTTGAATCCCACCATTGCGCATATATAAAAAGTTATATACATACATACATATATACATATATACATATATACATATATACATATATACATACATACATACATACATACATACATACATACATACATACATACATACATACATACATATATATATATATATATATATATATATATATATATATAACTTTTTAAAGGAAAAGTCCTCTCAAAGGTCCGAGGCCGGTGAAACTGAAGCAAGTATCCTCAGGAACCATCATTGCCAGAGAGCAATGGACCATGATATAGACAAACGTTGACCTATTCGCCACCCCATCCCACCCAGGTATAATGAACCCCGGACTGGGGTTTGACAGGCACAGCATCTTAAAAGGCTATTATTTATGTTTTCTCTTGTAGGAAGGAGTCTGGTCAGCTGCAGTGCCAATTTGTGCTTTTTTAAAAAAATTTTTTACTACTGACACTTATTGCAACCAAAACTGCTAGGAAGAAAGAGGTTTGCATAGGATTAATTAGTTTTAGGTGCAGAAGAGATAACTTCATTTTTTTGTGTAGCTTCCTTAGTTTGTGCTTATGATGGGGAAGCCTTGTGCTTTCCAGGACACTGTCCTCTGAAGAGATGATGTAAAATAATAATCTGGGATGAATCCAATTGGGACTTTGGGAAGGATATTTGATAGCAGGCTGACATCTTTTTTTTTTTTTAAGGCAATTTTTTTTAAATTTACATTTATATCCCGCCCTTCTCCGAAGACTCAGGGTGGCTTACATTGTGTAAGACAATAGTCTCATTCTATTTGTATATTTTACAAAGTCAACTTATTGCCCCCCCAACAATCTGGGTCCTCATTTTACCTACCTTATAAAGGATGGAAGGCTGAGTCAACCTTGGGCCTGGTGGGACTCGAGCCTGCAGTAATTGCAAGCAGCTGTGTTTTAATAACAGGCTATCTTACAGCCTGAGCCACCCACGGCCCAGGCTGTAAGATAGCCTGTTATTAAAACACAGCTAAATGTGAGTTAAATGTGAATAGGCTACTCCAGCTACATCACAATGATTACCATAGTTGTGTACAAACCCAATCCACATCTCTGCATTTCTGCAGCTTTTAGATTAGCCTCAGTTAGGGAATAAGGTCAAAGCTGTCTTTAACAGAGTGACTTATTAAAGAGTAGAGCAATTTTATTCAAGGGGTTGGAGAACCTGCACACAAATCCATTTATCATTTTAGGGGTCAAAGCACTGAAAACCTCCAGAGTATATCGTTTTAGAAAACCAAAATTACTGTCCACATGAGTTATGCCAAGGGTTTCAATACTTTTAATGTTAAGAAAAGGCAGAGGTAATATGTAGGTTTGATTGTTATATGTAAGGTCCCTTTTTTCTCATTTTTATGGGGATTTGTCCTTGTTTCCTACTTTCTGGTGTAAAAACTGATGACATTACATGTTGCAATTAGAAGAAGGGTTGGTCTCCAATTTTCTCATTATAAATGGAAGCAGAGACTTTTTAAAAATACATAATATTAATATATGTTGCATGGAGTCACCTTAATGATGGACAGGGCATGCAAGTTATTAAATAAATAAATTACTGCATAAATTAAAGATAGTTACTATCATACATTTCTAAGCATTTTGTTAATGGTGAAGAAGCTTAATTCTGGATATATTTATCATCTTAAATGTTTAAAATTAAACATTAAAATGTTTTTAATTAAATTAAGCTTATTCCTAAAGGAAATTTGATAAACTATGTTAAAATTTACTGCCACTCACCATTCTGCTAGTCAGAACATTAGAAAGAAAGTATGGATGACAAATGGACATCTGCCTTAAAACTAGGGATCACAATGCTATGAGCGCTCTTATCATTTAATATGCTTTCTAGAAATACTGGGAATTAAAATTCGGCAACATCTGGAGAGCCCTTGGTTGCCCATTATGTCAGCATTGATTCACTGTTGTGAAGAAAAAGAAAGAGGGAAGGCGTTGAGAAAATAGATGTGGATATTGCAAAAGAATTTGTATGGTATGTTTTCGAATCTTCATTTTTACTCAAGACATTGTTCCAAGATGGCATTCCTTGTGAAATGCTTAGATCAAACTAAAGGAGGTTTTGGAGACCAATTCTACTGATAGTCTAATGTGGCAAGATGTCTGAAGGCATTTTGGACATTTCATTTCAACTGTTAAAACAACCTTGCCTAGGTACATAAAATGGACTTTTTGCCTATTGCAATAAGCATAACTGTGTACTGTACACATCATAATCACAATTCTACCTTTCAAGAGGGTCGAATATTCTGAACTATTCATTCAGAAATTTGGAAATTTAGAAATAACAGTTGGAATTGCTTCCAAAGCAATTCATATTTGATTACCTTTTCTCGTAACTTTTCTACCCATCTTGCTTCTCTTATCTGTTTTCCTTTTTCCTTTACCTGTACATAAAGTTCCCCAAGTTCTTCTTTCTTGCCTTCAAATATTAAGCAGTGCCTTTTGAATCTTCATATTGCTGTTGTCTTATTTTTCTTTCACACTAGCTTCTAAAATCCTAACTTGCTAAGGAAGATATGAGTTTAGCATAAGAACTAAAATCAAAGTACATCACCTAAGGACAAAGAACTCAATGTGGCCCTTGAAATGTTGGGCCAGCATCCACAAACCTGGTAGGAATGTATAAAGTGAACATTCCTCCTAATATCACATAGCATTGCCTGGAACTGTCAGATAAGGTGCAAATTGACTGTAATCCTAGAAAGTTTCTCTCTGGAAATGATAGATTGATGACTGTCATTTGCCATTCTATGGTGACAAATACTTTTTGGCTGTACACAGTCCTTTCCCCAAAGCTTTCCTATTTCTGAGCTTAACAGAAATATTTCAATACTTCAAAGCTAATAGGTGTTTGTCTCAGGAAAGCAAGCTTCTGCCTTTGATTTTTCTAATATTTATCTGTCCATCAGAAAGCAGATGGTGAGAGGTAAGCCAGATTATTTCAAACTTCTTGTGATGTGCTTAGTGGCACAGACCCAACAAGCATAGTACGAGCTAAGCAAAGTTCCTATCCCCTGTCAGCCAAATCTTTTCCACTTGAGTCATTTTTTTCCCTTGGAGCTGAGCCAGCCCAGTTCAGCTCTTTTGTAGGGAATGAGGAACCGGTATTGATTTCCCATTTAAGCCAATCTTGTGTGAGCCCACTGCTGCCTCCCTCACTATGAATGCAGGGAGGGGGGAAACCAGCTGCAGCATTTCCAGCAGAGAATTGCTTCTTTGAGAAGGACCTGCACAGAATTGCAAATCAGGCAAATAAAAGGAGAAAATGGAAGGGCAGATAGGCTTTCCTTTCAAGCCACATATAGGGACAGCACTTCCTTTCTATAAGAGGAAAACAGGGAATTTGCTTGTTAGAGCAAGTGAAGGAGATTCTTATTATGGGCTTCAGTGCAGTTGTCAGCTATAATAATGAATTCTTATACTGTCTTGCCTTGGAACAGGCAAAGCCGATGGAGATACATATTTATTATGTGAAAGAGTGATCACAAAGATTTCCAAAGCAGGTGGAAATTTGCTGTGGTGGGTATTTGTACAGAGTTTAGCTGCAGTCTTTAATGAGCTGTGCAGATTAGTAAACTTGGTGCAATAATGACTAAGTTACCAAAATCCATGGGTGTGTTTAGCTGACAGCCACTTTCAATTGATTTCATATTATCTCTACTGTGAGTCTGAACATTCTGGATGCTCATACTGTGAGTGATGTGTTTCCCCAGAAACTTCAAATATTAATTTTAAATATGTTCACAGCCTGTTCCTATCATCACCTGCCAGTTTTGCAGAATAAACGAATTTGCGCACCTCAACAGCTATTGCTTTAGCTCTCTAAAGCAGGCGTTCTACACCACTACACCTCTTAAAAGCAAGGGAGAATCTCTCATTGTTTTCTCTGTAAAATGTAAGGATGTGTCAGCATCACAAAATATACTCTGTGAGCTGAATAGTATTGGCTATAAGAGGTTGATGTCCCACTCTGAGAAACATTAGTAAACCACTGAGGCAATTACACACTTTTTTTCTACAGAAAAAAGCCAGTGGAGTTCTTTGGATAACACGCTAAATGCCTGTCTAGGAATAATAACTTCCTCAAATGATTTCCACAAATGGAAGTTCCAGTGGCAGTGATTTCCAGACCTCAGACTATGAGTCCTTGCAGAGTGCTTTTGGAATGTTCCACACTTCTTCTGTCCTGGGGGAAAAAAGATACATGGTATCCTACATTAACTTACCCTGATTATATTAATTGAAATTAGATTATCTATTCAATTATTTTTGTAGCCCTGGTGCTCCAGAGACTTTGTGAGAAATAACTTCACAATCAGTACTGGAAGCCCATTATCCTTATGATGAAGAGTAAACACAGTCTCCTTGTGATACACACTTAACTGAATGTGTGTCTATGTACCAAATGTTTTCTGAGCATAAAGCTAGATGTCAGTTTATCAAAGAATAAGACATACAGTTAAAGAAAGATGAGATAACATAAAGGTAAAGGTTCCCCTCACACATATGTGCTGGTCGTTCATGACTCTAGGGGGTGGTGCTCATCTCCGTTTCAAAGCTGAAGAACCAGCGCTGTCCGAAGACATCTCCGTGGTTATGTCGCACAGAACACTGTTCCCTTCCCACCAAAGGTGTTTCCTATTTTTCTACTTGCATTTTTTACGTGCTTTCGAACTGCTAGGTTGGCAGAAGAAGGGACAAGTAACAGGAGCTCACCCCGTTATGCGGCACTAGGGACTCGAACCGCTGAACTGCTAACCTTTCGATTGACAAGCTCAGTGTCTTAGCCACTGAACCCTAAGAATGAGGTGATACATGGTAAAAAGAAACTTACAAGAAGAGGGGGCATTCATGGGAGTGATAAGCAAAGAACATCAGGAATGTATGTATAAGTATATATTTCTAGCAGAAACATCTCAACTGCCCAGCGAATCAAGCAGCAACCTCTATTGGGAAGCAGCAATATAGGAAGATATCTGGAGATAGATGATCACTTTAATGACAATGGTCAATTCATACTGGACAGGAAAAGGCAATTGTAAACCACCTCTAACCAATGGATAGAAAATATAAAAGTATTGACAGCATAGTGCTGAATGATGGGTCCCTCAGGTGGAATATACTCCACATGCTACTGAAGAAGAGGTGAGAATCTTTTTAATGGTGTTTAAGATTAAAGCTTTTGTGAGGTCTAGTTGCTAATGTTGCCATGCAGGAAAATAACATCTGAAGTACACAAATTCAGAGTAGGAATATGGAAGATAAGAAATATGAACATAGAAAACACAATGAAATAACTATAAATTGATATCTCAGGCATCAGTGAATTGAGATGGACTGGAATCAAACATTTCAGTCAGAAGATCCTACAGATGCCATGCAAAATAAACAAGAAAGAACATTGCTTTTAATAATAGGAAGGTACAGCAAGACCAGTGCCAGTACGTAATCAATGACCAAAAAACATTGTTTAAGCTTTATTGACAACCTTTAATATGATGATCATTCAGGTTTATACTTCAACCACCAATGCAGAAGAAGGTGGATAAATTTTATCAAGATCAGTTTGAAAATAACAGGACATGCAAGCAAAATATGCTGCTTTTGATTGGAGTCTGTAATGCCAATGTTAGAAACCCGAAAGAGAAAAATGTAGTTGAAGGTACTGCTTAGGAAAATGAAATGAAGCAGGACAGGTTCTGACAGGTTCTGGACAACCAGTAGCAGAAATTTTGAGTAGTTCGGAGAACCGGCAAATACCACCTCTGGCTGGCCTCAGAGTGGGGTGGGAATGGGGATTTTGCAGTATCCTTCCCCCAGGAGTGGGAGGGAATGGGGATTTTGCAGTATCCTTCCCCCAGGAGTGGGGTGGGAATGGAGATTTTGCAGTATCCTTCCCCCTGGAGTGGAGTGGGAATGGAGATTTTGCAGTTTCCTTCCCTTGCCACCCCCACCAAGCCACGCCCACAGAATCGGTAGTAAAAAAAATTGAATTTCACCACAGATAGATAGATAGATAGATAGATAGATAGATAGATAGATAGATAGATAGATAGATACACACACACACACATGTAGAAAAATCTCAGTTATAACATAAAAGATATGGTCAGCTGTTAAATGTGGACCAGATCATGAATTGGACATGTGCAAGTTGAGAGCCAAGCTAAAGAAGAAAAATAATCAGTTTACATGATACGATCTTGAACATACTGTATACAACCATTTTCAAGAAGAGCATCAGAAATCACTTTGAAATCCTGTACTTCATTGATAGAAAATCAGAGGAATTATGAAATGAACATAAATAAGTTGAGCTTTAATGTGAAAAGACACTGCCAAAAATCAAAAAAGAGAAAAATAACAACTGGATGTTAGAACAACTGTAGAAATTACCAAGAATATGACACAGACAAAAAAATACAACCCATATTAGAAAGGAATTTAACAAATAGTTTCAGAGAACTGTTAGAAGAGACAAGAAGCATTTGTAAAGATATTGAAGAGGTAAAAAGATATGTAAAACTAAGGTAAACCTTCCAAAAGATCACTGAACTCAGTAAGATGTTACAATTGGTATGCTAAAGAATGCCAATGGATAGATACTAATAGATTCTAAGGAGTTAAAACTAAGATGGAAGCAGTATACTGAAATGCTTAATAGAAATTTCAAAATTCAAGATATTTTATAAGGTATTCTCTTCTTACCATAATCTATAATATTAGAAGTACTCCATTCACTGCAAATCAGAAGACTAGAGGAACTGATATCCTATCCACTGAAATATAGCAAGCAATAGAAGAAGAATTAATAAAGGTTATCACAAATGAAGGCAAATGTATGTGTCACAAGATAATGTTGCAGGATCCAGACTGGGTCATTCACCAGGACCACAAGTTTTTTCTTCCAAGCTTTTGTACTTGTGCTGGAGCCCAATCTTCAAGGATATTCTCTCTCCTGGAGTATATCAGTATACCAGTCTTTGTCTCTACTGGAATGTGTGCTTTGAGCTATTCTTTGTATCACATTTATGTTAGGTGTGACTTCCTATTGGAATAATCAACCAAATAGAAAGCCACATACAACCAGGCAGCACATAAATGGAATGCATAAAACAGCCCAAAGCACACATTCTGGTAAGGAGAATTTCCCTGACAATGGGCTCCAGCACAAGTCGGAAAGCTCAGAAGACTAAATCTTTGGTTTGGTGAAGAACCCAGATTGGATCCTGAAGGTTCTAACTAAGCTATTCCAGCAAATGACACAATGGCCAACTGATCTATCTATATTAAAAATAAGATGGGCAAACCATTATATAATATTTTTCACTTGCTAGTAAAATAAAGATTAGGATCATCCAACATAGATTAAAGCGGTACATAGAAAAAAAATATATTCCTGATACCAAACTGGTTTTAGGAAAGACTGAGCAATGCAAGACATTGTTGATGCATGCAGGATCATTGAGAAAGCCAAAGAATACCAAAATGAAGTCACTGTGTTCTTCATCAGATATAAAAAGGCCTTCCATTGTATCAATGATATCAAGCTGTGAATGTGCTCAGAAAAATAGGAATCCCACAACAACTCACTGTAGACTTGCAATGAATATGCAGTTCAGGAATCCACAATGCATATAGAACATGGCAAAAATAGATGGTTCCATATTGGCAAAGATGTGACAAGGCTGCATACTCTACCCTTATTGATTCAACCACTATGCTAAATATATATTAATGAAAGCTGAAATGAAAGGAGATGCATGGTTTAAAAATTGGAGGAAGAAACATCAATAACCTGTACACTCACTCTTTGTTTAATGACTACCGTAGTTAGTGACCATTTCAAAATGTGATGGTAATAAAACATTCATTTTCTGACCAATGTGCATATTTATGATGAGATTCATGTGCCTGAAAACAGCCCTTTCAGGTACAAAGATAGGAAGAGTATTGATGCTGAATTGTTGTATTGGACAATACTCTTGAAAATACCATGGACAGCTAAGAAACCAATGAATCATTTAAAAAAATCACTCTAGAGTTCTAATTGGAGATACAAATGACCAGGCTTGGAAATTTTATGAAAGACCTATCTCACAGGAAAAGGCTGAAAAAGCTGGACAACCAGCAGCAATGATTACTGTACCATTGAAAGATATGAAAGACCAAGTTGGGGACAGATTGTTACGGAGAAAATCTATCTATGTGGCTGCCAGAAGTTGAAAATGACTTGATGCCACATAATCAATCTATTGATTTTGGACTGCTTTGTTTCTGAAAAGTCTTTAGTCTTCAAATCCTGTTTTTAGTGCTCAGAAACTGAGGAAAATACACTTCATCAAATGTACTTCACTATTCTTTTAGAAATCCCAGCATTTGCTTTCAGTTCCATGCTACTCAGTTGCCTACCTGTCTTTCTGCCACTACTCAACCATTTTTGCAGGTATTTCCAAGCAACTTCTGTTCAATGGGATCTTGCTTTGAACCTAAGGTTAGCCATTTCCAACAATATTGATCAATGTTCTGAGTAATGTACCCATTGAAAGCAGAACTCTGAGGCAGGTAGATTCCTGAAAGAACATGTTTATTGGATACATCATATAGGCACAGCCACTGAAAACCAACTCTACAAGTTCCTGTAGTTTTCACCTAATTAAAAGAGTAACAATCCTGGCTTCTGGTGGCTCCGCTCTCTCCGAAGGACGCCCTAAGGGCGCCTGTGCTGGGATTCTGTAAAAGCCGGCGAAATCAACGGCTGAAAGTACCTTCCCCGGTAAGGAGAAGGGAAAGAGCAGAAGAGGAAGGTAGAGCTCTCTAGAGGCCCCGTTTGGGGAACTCGAAAGGGAAAGTTCCCTGGAATTCCTTCTGCAAAGCTCCAGCCCCAGTGTGTTTCTGCTTTAAGCAGACAGAGAAGAGAGTGACCACTTCTGCTTCAATTGATTGTTATGGATATTTATAAGCAGACGGAATAAAACACAGGAGATCAGTCATTTAAATTGCAAGTATTAAATCTGACTTCTATTTTTTCTTTTAAAAAAATAATTTTTTTTTCTCTCATCTACAATCAACACAATGAAATAAAATGGCGTTTACTTGTTGAGAAAGTGAAACTGAATGGAGATTTTATCTTATTGTACTGGACTGTGGATTGTTGGATTATTTTAGTTTGTTTAAGTATTTCATAAGGGGATTTTCAGCAAGAACTTTGCCATGAAGGTTTTTTCAGAAGAATGGATTCGTGACTTTATACAGGATTATACAGAAAGAATGTATTTAATTATTCAACAATACGAATTGGAAAAAAATGGAGGCGTTTTGGATGAGAGTTTGGAGGAAATTAACCAAAGTAATCAGGACTTGGAATATGGAATGGATGTAAAGAAGCCTTTTTTAAAAAGTTTGGATGAAAAGCCTGAAGTTGTGCTACAGGAGGCTGTCTCCCGAAATGGAAAAATTCACAGGGTTAATGCTTTCCAAGAGTTCTCTTTTCGGATTGAGGGAATATACGGCAGTAACTCGTGGATTTTTGGACATAAGGAACTATTAGGAAATATTGTGACTGACTTTTCAAAAGGAGTAATGAAGGAAAGACAGAGACTAATGCATCAAAAATGGCAAGAGACAAAAGTATCATTTTTGAAAGAATATTTTTTTTTTGAAATATTAACAGAAAAAGATTTTAGCCTTTCTGAAAGACAATATGTAAGGAAGATTTGGAAGAAATGGGTTGATTATATGTTTTATAACCATCATAAAAGACTAGATATTTGGATTTATACTGGATTTTGATGAGGAAGGACTAAAGTTGAACAGATATTGTAATTTCCCTGTATTGAAATTCTATAATCTGTTGTATTGAATTTTAAATAGAATATTCTCGAAAGATCTTATGTAAGAAAGACTTGGGGGGAAAATTATATGGTTATAGAAGTTATAAGGGAGATATTCTCTGAATTGGATTGGATTTTTATGCTTTAGCTGGTTTTAAATATTTTAGGATTAATTTGTTCTACTGATCTATATATTTTATTACTGTTTATTGTTAATTTTTTGAAGGATTTTGGTTATGTAAGGAGGAAGTCAGAGCTAGAGAGGGAGATTTGGTATAATAGTTTTGGGAAAAAATTTTTTTTTAGCATATGGTTGTTTTATTTTTAACTATACCTTGTGTTTGTTCCGGGAAGCCAGGGGGGGAGGGGGGAGGGGGTTTGTGAAGGGAGAGGGGTTGGGGGGAAAGGGGAAAAAAAATTTTTTTGTAAAACTTTTTGAATAAAAAAAAAAAAAGAGTAACAATCCCCCCTCCCAGGTGTCACCAATTACATTGTCCAATGAATATAGTTGGCAGGCTCCTGTCCTCCTTCATCAACCACCTGTTACGATGATCTTGGTTCCCACAGGAAAACTTTTTGTTTCGACTGTTAGCTGGGCTATCTACTTTTTTCCTCCCTGACATTGTGGCAACTAGGAGGCAGCACAAGATGGCTTTGGCACAGATTTGCTTCAGAGTTGACAATATCCCTTAATAAAATAAATTGAATAAACACAACTTTCCTATTTTCCTCGTGCTCTTTGAAATCTGCAATATTGTCCAATTATACACCATCCCAGAAAAAAATAGAATATTATTGTGAAAACACTACCTAACCTAAAAATAATCAGTCAGTATATAGTATAGTATATAGACTCCTAACAGTATTACTGTAATTGTGGGAACAACTTCCTTTGCTCAGATATAATGTGTGACCACAATGCAGATTTATGGAGAATTGAAAAATCAGAAGTTGAAAATATGAACATGCTGGTGAGAGATAATATCCACAAACTATAGATTGTATGAAAAAGAACTGCAACAAATCTTTTGTGTCTTAGGTAAAAAAATGATGCATGAACAGGGAAGCAAGCCTCAAGGCTTTTGATGTCATTGGCAAAACAGAAATAAGGAACAAAGAATGTCACTAGATACAAATCGTTTTGAACACTTATTCATAAAATTAGTGTACTTTGGTGAAGCACGAAGGGTATTTCACAGTTAAAAATTAACTCAGTTAAGAAGAAGTTTACTGCCTACAGCTATGCTAATACTTTAATGGTGATGACATTCAGGCTGTTATACACTTTCTAGGCTGCCACACACATTTGGCATCCATTTCTTTATTCAGCTTTCCCTGAAAGGCTCTTCAGTACATTTTCATTTTAATGTGTTCCCAAGCCAAGCATATATGGCAAAGTTACCATGCAGAAAAAATGAATGAGATCTCATCCAGAGGATAGTGACATCAATAGAATGAAAACCATTCTCATGATTGAAAAACTAATGATTGTAAACTGCATGTTGTAAATATGGCAGGACTATAAATATAGTAAATATATTTGTCCTATCTCTTCTTTTCAGCACTAAAAATAAAATTGGTTCAATAAGTAATCTCAGTACAATTGTCTCCCATTATCTTCCATTTATGCTGGTGGAATATTTTAGTCCTGTCTGATAGGTTTGTTTCTTTCCCACTGGATTTTTTCCTCTTTTAACATTCTCAGCAGCATCCATGAGTGATGAACTTATGAACACAAATAAATAAATAAATGCTTGTTTCTTTTGGAACAAACCACATTAATGAATAGATCAAATAGCTGATGTATTATGGTATTCAGACAAAGAGAAAATATGGAAAAGAACTCCTTTTTTTAATTAAGAGAAGGTAAAATATTGGGTTATTTCATATTTTCCCCAACACCATTTCAGTTAGTGATCAAACAAGTGTTTGCTAATGCATTATAGGCTGTTATACACTATACTAGCCTTCTTCAAGTATGTTTACCTGCTATGAATACAAAGTATACTAGGAATGACAGGTAATGCAGCCAATATTTCTACTTTCTGGAAACATCTGTGTACAATGAATTATAAATTAGAATCCAAAAGACACTGGGTAATACAGATAATGCCATTATAATAAACCAACAAAAGGGAAACAGCTGCTTATTGCATTCAGAACATAAAGCTACATTAAAGAAGTCACTGGGACAGATTGTAGAAGACTGGCACAACAGTTGTGTTCGTAGGTAAAAAGTGTGCCCATCTTCTTCTTCTTCTTCTTCTTCTTCTCCTTCTCTTTTCTCTTTTGTTCATAAGTTTCAAGAAGAGATGAGATGTAGCAATAGGAAAATTCTTGATCTGACCAGACAACCATCTGTTGTCCTCAACCTTTGATGAAACTTCAAAGCAGTCAGCTTTTAACGTGTTGCTGTTTTTCAGGCTAGAGAATGCTGTATTTACATTTTAAAAGTAATATTTTCTTATCCCATTTTCTGTATTGGTTATTAAGATTTTTTTTAAAAAAATCTATATTTTTTATTTAAAAAATCTAAAAACTATAATATACTTTCCAATGTACATAAACAAAATAATTCGTAAATATGAATTTTATTATACATTCTTGCCAATCATTTTTCTCAGGGGAACAACATTACTTTCTTCTACCATCTTACTTTCTCAAAAAATGAGTTTTATTTTATTATTTTTATTTTAATATTTACATTTACATACGAACATATATATTTTACTAATTATTCAAAATGTGGAAAACAATGTTTGATGGAGGCTGGACATGGTGATGATTATTTGATTTTATCACTTTCGTGGATTAAAAAAGTCAGTCATTATGGCTATTGTATTGGATCATTGATTTATACATATTCAGTTTTATTGTCTACAGGTAGACCTTGACTTATCACAATTGAGCCCCGAATTTATGTTGCTAAGTGACACAGTTGCTAAGTGAGTTTTGTCCCATTTTATAACTTTTCTTGCCAAAGTTGTTAAATGAATCAATGCAGTTGTTAAGTTAGTAACACAGTTGATAAGCAAATTTGCCGTCCCCATTGACTTGCTTGTCAGAAGGTCACAAATCTGGAGTTGGATCTTGACAGACCCTCTCCATAATTGTGGGGACCAGAATATTTTCTGCCTCCTAGATCTGATGGGATACAAAACATCTAGAGAGAACCAGGCTCTCAAATATCTCAGCTCCACGCCATTAAGGGCTTTGTAGAGTACAAGCAGCACTTTGATTTTATTTATTTTATTTTATTTATTTATTTATTTATTCTTATTTTTCAAACAGAAACAAAAACAGGAATAATATAAAAATGAAATGACAGGGACAATAGGCACGTTACGCACACCCCCTCTACAGACCTCTTAAGTATGAAGAGAGGTCCAAGGAAGTCAATTTGTGGCTAAAACTGAACATTTGTAGCTGAGACAACTGAATCAGGTAGAGCATTCCAGACTTTGACAACTCTATTACAAAAATCATATTTTTTACAGTCATCTACCAGATAACTTGCTGATTCATTCGTTTGTTTATTTAACTTATATGACAACCATATCATTTTAGAAGTCTAGGGGGCTCACAATCATCAATTAAAACAGATTGAAAAAACCATACCCTTCTCTCAAGGCACCAGATCAAACAGCTTCCCAGGTCAACAATCATTCTAACCAACACCAGGGAGAAAACCCTGGTTTTCAGAGTCTTCTGCAAGGCTAGAAAGGTAGGAATTTCTCAGGTACTAGGTTGGAGGTATTCCAAAGGGCTGGAATGGTTATCAAGAAATGTGCCTATGATATCCCATTGGGTGACAACATTAAGTGAGAGCAGCTGGAGCAATATCTATACTAAACTAATAGGATGGGCAAATACACCCAAAAAGCAGATTCACAAATAACCTACCTCTATGACATATATGGTTTTAAAGCTGATAATTAGCACCTTGAATTTCACCCAGAACACAACTGGAGTCAGTGCTGATCATGTAGCAGTAGTGGAATTTGGGTGAATCACGGGGCATCCAAAATGCATGTACTACTAAATTCTGGATAAGCTGCAGCTTCTGGATAGTCTTTAAGGGCAGACTATGTAAAGCATGTTGTAGCAATCCAAACAGGACTTTACTAAGGTATGAGTGACTGTATGACTGTATGACTGTATGACTGTATGACTGTAATGACAAAATTAGTAGACCAGAGGAATGCTGTTGATATAATTTACTTGGACTTCAGTAAAGCATTTGATAAAGTAGACCATAACCTACTACTAGATAAAGTAGAAAAATGTGGGTTAGACAGCACCACCACCAGATGGATTCGTAACTGGCTGACCAACCGCACTCAACGTGTAGTCCTCAACGGAACTACATCCACATGGAGGGAAGTATGCAGTGGAGTACCCCAAGGCTCTGTTTTAGGCCCAGTACTCTTCAACATCTTCATCAATGACTTGGACGAGGGATAGATGGGAACTCATCAAATTTGCAGATGACACCAAGCTGGCAGGAATAGCCAACACTCCAGAAGATAGGCTCAAGTTACAGAAAGATCTTGACAGACTTGAACATTGGGCGCTATCTAACAAAATGAAATTCAACAGTGAAAAAGTAAGGTTCTACATTTAGGCCAAAAACAAAATGCACCAGTACCGTATATGTGGTACCTTGCTCAATAGTAGTACCTGTGAGAGGGATCTTGGAGTCCTAGTGGATAACCATTTAGATATGAGCCAGCAGTGCAGCAGCTGTTAAAAAGCCAACACAGTTCTGGGCTGCATAAACAGAGGATAGAATCAAGATCACGTGAAGTGTTAATACCACTTTATAATGCCTTGGTAAGGCCACACTTGGAATATTGCATCCAGTTTTGGTCGCCACGATGTAAAAAAGATGTTGAGACTCTAGAAAGAGTGCAGAGAAGAGCAACAAAGATGATTAGGGGGCTGGAGGATAAAACATATGAAGAACGGTTGCAGGAACTGGGTATGTCTAGTTTAACAAAAGAAGGACTAGGGAGACATGATAGCAGTGTTCCAATATCTCAGGGGCTGCCACAGAGAAGTGGGAGTTGGGCTGTTCTCCAGAGCACCTGAGGGTAGAACAAGAAGCAATGGGTGGAAACTGATCAAGGAAAGAAGCAACTTAGAACTAAGGAGAAATTTCCTGACAGTTAGAACAATTAATCAGTGGAACGACTTGCCTGCAGAAGTTGTGAATGCTCCAACACTGGAAATTTTTAAGAAAATGTTGGATAACCATCTGACTGAGATGGTGTAGGGTTTCCTGCCTGGGCAGGGGGTTGGACTAGAAGGCCTCCAAGGTCCCTTCCAACTCTGATGTTATGTTATGTTATGTTATGTTATGTTATGTTATGTTATGTTATGTTATGTTATGTTATGTTATGTTATGTTATGTTATGTTATGTTATGTTATGTTATGTTATGTTATGTAAGCAAGGCCTTAAGATAAAGGAAATACAATTGGCCATTTGAGTAATGGCTCCCTAGTCACAGCTACCATTTAGACTTTTTAGAAGGAACTCAGTAGATGTGGGTGAGGATCATCCTGACCAGAGTCAAACACTTCAACTGTTCTGACCCTACTAAGCCAAAGACTCATTGTTCTTGTTGCAATGTCGGGTCCGACAACGTCCCTCCAGGCCTTCCTATCCTCTACCATCCTGTGGAGTCCATTTAAGCTCACACCTACTGCTTCAGTGACGCCATCCAGCCACCTCATTCTCTGTTCGTTCTTCTTTTGCCCTCAATCTTTCCCAGCATTAGGCTCTTCTCCAGTGAGTCCTTCCTTCTCATTAGGTGGCCAAGGTATTTCAGTTTCATCTTCAGGATCTGGCCTTCCAGAGAGCAGTCAGGGTTGAGCTCTATTAGGACTGACAAGTTTGATTGCCTTGCAGTCCAAGGGACTTGCAGGAGTCTTCTCCAGCACCATAGTTCAAAGACTCCATTCTTTGGTGTGCAGCCTTTCTTATGGTCAAACTTTCACAGCCATACATTGTAACTGGGAAAACCATAGCCTTGACTATACACACTTTTGTTTGGTAGGGTGATGTCTCTGCTTTTTAGAATGCTATCTAGATTTGCCATAGCTTTCCTCCCCAGGAGCAAGTGTCTTTTAATTTCTTGGCTGCAGTCCCCATCTGCTATGATCTTGGAGCCCAGGAAAATAAAATATGTCACTACCTCCATTTCATTCCCATCTATTTGCAAGGAATTGAGAAGGCCAGATGCCATGATCTTAGTTTTCTTAATATTGTGTTTCAACCCAACTTTTCCACTCTCCTTCTTTCCCGCATCAAGAGGCTTTTTAGTTCCTCTTCACTTTCTGCCATTAGAGTGATATCAACTGCATATCTGAGGTTGATATTTCTCCGGGCAATCTTAATTCTAACTTTTGATTCATTTAGCCTCGCCTTTCTCATGATGTGCTCTGCATAAAAATTAAATAGTCAGGGTGACAGTATACAGCCTTGCTGGACTCCTTTCCCAATTTTGAACCAATCAGTGGTTCCGTGTCCAGTTCTCACTGTTGCTTCTTGACCCGCATATAGGTTTCTCAAGAGACAAATAAGATGGTCTGGTGCTCCCATCTCTTTAAGAACTTATCACAGTTTGTTGTGGTCCACACAATCAAAGGCTTTAGCATAGTCAATGAAGCAGAAGTAGATGTTTTTTTGGAACTCCCTAGCTTTCTCCATGATCCAGTGTATGCTGGCAGTTTGACCTCTAGTTCCTCTGCCTCTTTGAAATCCTGCCTGTACTTCTGATAGTTCTCGATCCACATATTGCTGGAGCCTAGCTTGTAGGATTTTAAGCATAATCTAACTAGCATGTGAAATGAGTGCAGTGGTGCGATAGCTGGAACATTCTTTGGCATTGTCTTTCTTTAGAATTGGAATGTAAACTGACCTTTTCCAATCCTGTGGCTACATTTGAGTTTTCAAAATTTGCTGGCAAATTGAGTGTAGCACTTTTACTGCATTGTCTTTTAAGATTTTGAATAGCTCAGCTGGAATACTGTCACCTCCACTAGCTTTGTTGTTGCTCAGATTTTCTAAGGCCCATTTGACTTCACATTCTAGGATGTCTGGCTCAAGGTCAGTGACCACCCCATCGTGGTAATCAGGGTTGTTAAGCTTGTTCTTGTATAGTTCTCCTGTGTAATTTTGCCACCTTTTCTTAATCTCTTCTGCCTCTGTTAGGTCCCTGCCATTTGGTCCTTTATCATGCCCATCTTTGCATGAAACGTTCCCTTCATATCTCCAATTTTCTTGAAAAGATCTCTGGTCCTCCCTATTCTATTGGTTTTTTTTTTTATTTCTTTGCACTGTTTATTTAAGAAGGCATTCTTATCTCTTCTAGCTATTCTCTGGAATTCTGCATTCAGTTGGGTGTATCTTTCTCTTTCTCCCTTGCCTTTTACTTCCCTTCTGTCTGAGGAAGCTTTGCTTCCTCAGACAGCCATTTTGCTTTCTTGCATTTTTTTCCCCTTTGGGATGGTTTTAGTTGCTCCCTCTTGTACAATGTTGTGAACCTCCATCCATAGTTCTTCAGGTACTCTGTCTATCAGATCTAATTCCTTAAATCTATTTATCACCTCTACTGTATATTCATCAGGGATATGATTTAGTTCATACCTGAGTGGCCTAGTGCTTTTCCCTGCTTTCTTCAATTTAAGCCTAAATTTTGTAATGAGAAGCTCATGATCTGAGCCACAGTCATCTCCTGGTCTTGTTTTTATTGACTGTATAGAGCTTCTCCATCTTTAGCTGCAGAACACATAGTCAATCTGATTTTTGTGTTGACCATTTGTGATGTCCATGTATAGAGTCATCTCTTGGGTTGTTGGAAAAGAGTGTTTGCTATGGCTATCATATTCTCTTGACAAAATTTTATCAGCCTGTGCCCTGCTTTATTTTGTACTCCAAGCCCAAACTTGCCTGTTATTCTGGTTATCTTTTGGCTTCCTATTTTAGCATTCCAAACCCTCATGATAAGAACATCATTTTTTGGTGTTAATTCTATAAGGTGCTGTAGAGTTTCATAGAACCGGTCAATTTCATCTTCTTCAGCAATAGTGGTTTAGCATTGACTTGGATTACTGTGATATTGAATTGTTTGCCTTCGATTCAAACTGAGATCATTCTGACATTTTGGGGATTTTACCCCAGTATTGCTTTTCCTACTCTTTTATTGATTATGAAGGCTACTCTATTTCTTCTGAGAGATTCTTGCCCGCAGTAGTATACCTGATGGTCATCAAATTAAATTCACTCATTCCTGTCCATTTTAGTTTGCTGATTCCTAAGATGTCAATGTTCAGTC
This sequence comes from Ahaetulla prasina, assembly GCF_028640845.1. Lineage (NCBI taxonomy): Eukaryota > Metazoa > Chordata > Lepidosauria > Squamata > Colubridae > Ahaetulla > Ahaetulla prasina. Next base: position 40,583,938 of record NC_080546.1, read on the forward strand.
TTGTCATCTCTTGTTTTATCACGTACAACTTGCCTTGATTCATGGATCTTATGTTCCAGGTTCCTATGGAGAAAAAAATCTTTACAGCATCAGATTTTCCTTTCACCATCAGATGCAGCCACAGCTGAGCATCCTTTCGGCTTTGGCCCAGTCGCTTCACTCTTTCTGGCAATACTAGTACTAGTCCTCTGCTCTTCCCCAGTAGCATATTGGATACCTTCCGACCTGAGGGGCTCATCTTCCAGCATCGTATCTTTTTTCCTTTTGGTACTGTCCATGGGGTTTTCATGGCAAAAATACTGGAGTGGGTTGCTGTTTCCTTCTCCATGGATTCCGTTTTGTCAGAACTCTCTTCTATGACCTAACTGTCTTGGGTGGCTCTGAACAGCATAGGTCATAGCTTCGTTGAGCTATGCAAGCTCCTTTGCCAAACAAGGCAGTAATCCATGAAGGATTAATGGAATAGAGATGTATACCTATGAAAATGAACCCCATGCTGCCAGATGACACAGGCTTCATACAGATGTTAAGTTGTAGAGGAGAGTGACCCAAGCCTTGAGGCATGCCATATAACAGCGGCCCAGGACTGAACTTCTCCTTTCCCAGTAACACTGACTAACACTGAAAAAAGGAGAATCACAGCAATAACTTGCCTTCCACTCCCAATCCCTACAGACATACAAAAAAGATACCATGACCAATGGTACTGAAAGCCATTGAGGGATCCAGAAGGGTCAGAATGGACATATTATCAATATCCCAAGATCCCCAAACATTATCCACAAGGGCAACCAATGCTGTCTTAATCCTATATCCTACCTAAAATTTACATTAAATATATCATAGTTCACATTCATTAAACTTTCTTTACCAGTTAATGAATAAGTGAAGTGTACATTGTATAAATGCCTAAGTTTCATCTTATAAAATGGCTGAAGTTACCATACTTTTTAGAGTATAAGACATACTTCCCCCCCCAAAAAAATAGAGGGTGAAAATTTGGGTGCATCTTATACACTGAATGTAGCCCCGCTCACCCGCCAGCCGCTACCCATTTTTGGCCTCCGTGTGTCATGATTTCGGCCTCTGCATGCTGTTTTAGACCAATTCCAGGCTGCAGGAATCGCCACAGCACATAAGCACTGATCGCAGCCTCTGCGCATCTCATGTTTTCAGCCTCCACGTATTACATTTTTGGCCTCCGTATGCCCCCTGCCACCTGGAACCACCCAAAAGCGTGATGCACAGAGGCCAAAAATGGGACATGTAGAGGCCAAAAATGTGGTGCACAGAGACGGTGATAGGCAGCAATGTGCTGTGGCGATTCCCGCAGCCTGGACTGAGTCAGGTACAGAGGCCAAAAATGTGAGGCATGGAGGTGGCGATGTTCTGTGGCAATCTGTGCCGCCTGGAACAGCTGATTGGGGATATTCTGGGAGGCCAATCCACCTCAACTGCTCGTGCTGAATCAGGCTGCAATAATATGCTGAAGCTGACCAGGCTGTTTGTTATTTGCTGCAAGGATGCTAGCCAGATGAATACCAATGGATGCTGGTAGGCAGAGGCAGAATTTTTTTTCTTGTTTTCTTCCCCAGAAACTAATGTGCGTCTTATACTCCAAAAAACACGGTACATTTATTTATGTTAAAATGAGAGTCAGCATTGCTCTGTCATCTCTTCTATATCTCAGTATCTGAGAACAGTCAATAATGTAATAGATAACATTATTACTGGCTTTATGCCATGCAACTTTTTTTATGTTCCAAAGCTGATCCTTCATGGGATCTTTCAGACAGAATTCATCCAGCTGCTATCCTATTTATTATAAATAAATCTCCTGCCAAATCTTTCACTGGAAGGAAGTTTGTAGGGAAGGAAGGTGTAAGAAATGACTTTCTAGCCTTCCAGAGATCCAGTAAGAAAATATCTGACCTCTTGTTATGAACAGTAAAAAAAATCCTTACAACTTGCTTTAAAAGAATAGCTATATAGATAGACATCATCACACAGGACCAAGAAAAACCAACACTCAGATTGTGTCACCAATGTAGTCTTCTTCAGTAAGAATTAGAAGTTTGTCCTCTCTTTCATACAGACCAAGCATTTTCCATTAAGATAAAGTGCATTTGAACAGCACAGAACCTACTTAAACAATTTTCCTCCTCCCTTGTGACATGCTTGCTGGAACAGCTGTCTATTCAAAAATTAATGTCACTCTTTTCTGGCTGCTTGATCCCTCTTTCTAGGTTAGGTCACAAATCTCTACTTTCAGCTATTCAACCAGTTGATACACAAAGGAATTCTTAGCAAGTAAAATTTCCTAAATTCTCTCTCTACACACTGGCCATGCTGCTTCCAACCTATACCCAATTCTATTGTATCTTCTGATTTCTTATCTTCCCTTTTTAGCTACAGGGACTAGAAACCACAGTAGACGAAGAGCTACAGGGAGAAAAGTGATTCTTTCTCTTGTTTACTTACAAATGGCCTTTCTCCTGAAAGTTAATGATCTTTGTAAATTAACCTCTTCCTTGTTTTCTTTTCCTCCAAGCCATTACCTTTAGAATAAATCTGTTCCATTCCTCAACTTTGATACACGTGATGCTGTATCTTTCTCCATCTGTGTCGCCCAATGTATTTACAGCTTCACATATTTTTATATTTCCTGAATTTCAATTTTAGAATCTTCCTTCCACAATTTTCTGAATCCAATTCCTTTCCTGAGTCCATGCTAGCTTCCAGAAACCATTTTATCATTTCTTTAATTTATGCTTCTATTTATCTACTGTATTTTTTGGAGTTTAAGACACTCTTCCCCCCCCAAAAAAAAGTGAGTGGAAATATCTGTGTGTCTTATTCACCAAATGTTGCTGAAGCCCCACCCACCCACCGGCTCTCACCCTTGGGCCATTTTCAGCCTCTCTGTGTCGCATTTTTGGCCTCTGCACACTGCATTTTAGACCTGTTCCAGGCTGTGTGGGTCTCCACAGCACATTGCTGCCGATTGCTGCCTCCGTGCGTCAGTTTTGGGCCTCTGCATGCTGCATTTTGGGATTCACACGTCACATTTTTGGCCAGTTCCAGGTGGGTTCCACCTGGAACTAGCCAAAAATGTGAAACGCGGAGGCAACGATTGGCAGTGATGTGCTGTGGTGATCCTGGCAGCTTGGAAAAAGTCTAAAACAGAGCATGTGGAGGATGAAAATGCAACACACGGAGGCCAAAAATGTGACACACAGAGGTGGCAATGGGCTATAGCAATCCACGCAGCCTGGAACAGCTGATTCGCAGTATTCTGGGAGGCCGATCCAACTGCCAATCGGCCGCTCATGCTGAGTCAGGCTGTGACAACATGCTGAAGCTGACCAGGCTGTTTGCTCTTTGCTGCAAGGACACTAGCCAGATGAATACCAAAGGATGCTGGTAGGCAGAGACAGAATTTTTTTTTCTTGTTTTCCTCTCTAAAAACTACTGTGTGTCTTATACTCCGGAGTGTGTTATACTCTGAAAAATATGATAATTTCCTCTCCTTTTGATCTGTTTCAGAAACAACCCTGTGCAACAGATAACACATAACACTCAGGCTAATTCCCTTCTTTCTTCTATCAGTTATTACTGGTTGGCCCCAGAATTACTTATTTCCAATTTGACTGAAACTAATTGGGTTGTACTGGTATAGAAACAGTCAGACCTATCAGCCGTGATGGCCTTCTGCCAGCGGTAATTGTCTATCAGGGTGCGAATTTTAAATATGGAGACACCTAGTGAGTACATAACTTTAAGAAATCTAAAAGTTATATTTTAACTTTTAATGATTGCATCTATTATGTGGTTGAGCTATTCTGCACTTTGAAGGCAAGAGGGTTTTTCAGAACATATACGGGCGCCATCTTGAAGCTGTCAGCAATTCCCTAACTACCAGTATGTATTTTCATCTTCTGTAACACTGGAGACCAGCATGCTGCTTAAACAAGTGCCCCCCAAAAATTAGGTGAATTTCTTTATAGGCCAAAAGAAAGCTTATACCCTTGCTATTTGTTTGTTTGTTTGTTTGTTTGTTTGTTCCTTCAACATATAATACTGCCCCATTTCCAAAAGTTCTGAGAGGCCTGCAAAACATTAATATAATAGAATTACCAAAAAAAAAAAAACATTAAGAGTAATTATTCAATTTGATACAGGTAAAATAAATCAGCCATATATGAATCATTTAGGAAATAAAGTATTTCTGAACAACCACTTTTCATAGCTCTTTAAAAAATATAATAAAGTGGTGTGGGTATCCCAGAGTAGACTGTTCCAAAGGATAATAATTATGTGTATATAATTTGATTTCAAAGGTACATGGAGAAGTATTCACATTGACCAATTATAATGCTGTTCTACTAGAAGATAGATTCTGTCATATCTTAATTAAAAATCACCTCTATCCATTTGTCATGGAAAAAACTGAGTCATTAGACATTTATTCCTCTTATAACCTTGATGCAGGGATTAAAATATAAATAATTATTGCAATTTGTTTTTGAACTTATTTTTTTTTAGGTTTTTAGGTTTGGATCAGGAGGACTCAATTACAAATAATATAGATACGATTCTGCAATGTCCCCACATTTTTATTAATTAATTTTGGAATGTGTACTATAAGACTCTGCCTTGAAAACCATATGGAATATTCTGCTGATTCAAAATAGTGGTAACAATGTATTTTTGGGGAAATCCTTATGTCACAAAGAGCCAGTACTGCAAGAGCTGCATTGACTACTAGTTTATTCCCACTGACCTCCAACATGTTTGCAATAATCTATAAGTCCTACATAGCAAAAATCCAAATTGATCCCAAACTAACTTCTAACTTTATTATTTTTCCAGCCTTATTGATAAATAACTCAAGGCACCCCACATATCTACTATTCCTTTCTCATGTTTTTCCCACAACCATAACCCTGGCAAATCAGTTGGATTGAGAGAGAGAGAGGGAGGAAGGGAGGGAGGAAGGGGGAAAGGGAGAGGGAGAGGGATAGGAAGAGGAAGAGAGGGGGAGGAAGAGAGAAAGAGGGAGAGGAAGAGAGGGAAGGAGAGGGAGGGAGAGAGGGGAGAGGAATAGGGAGAGAGAGAGGGAGGGAGGGAAGGAGAGAGGAAGAGGGAAAGGGAGAGGGAGGAGAGAAAGAGAAGGAGAGAGAGATAGGGAGAGGGGGAGAGGGAGAGGGAGAGAGAGGGAGGGAAAGAGGGAGGGAGGGAGAGAGGGAGAGAGGGGAGGGAGGGAGAGGGAGAGGGAGAGGGAGGGAGGGAGAAGGGGAAAGGGGGGAGAGGGAGAGAGAGACTGGGTCCAAGTTACCCAGATAACTTTCAGACTAGAACTCACAATTTCATGGTTTCCAGCCTATACCAAACAGGCTAATGAGCATTAGATTTTGCAACAAGCCAGCTAATAAATAAAATTAAATCATGAACTGTTAACTTCACTTAAGAATGAGGGGAATACACTACAAAAACAAGTGAAGGCTTCAATCAAGCAAGACAAAAGCTAAAAAGAAAAACATCAAATTTTGTTAATGATACAAGATTTGCTTTTGAATAAAGTAGCATAAAAGTGCTCATTATAAATAAACAAATAAATAAATAAATTACTTATGTTTCTTAAATTGTTTATTATATATACAAGTTATATATACAATATACTTCGAATGTGTACACAAATGCTATTACATGCTATTACATGCTATTAAATGCTATTAGTTTGGGGAGGTGAAGAATGAATATTTTGCCTATATCATCATAATAAATATAAATTTATATATATTTCATGATTTCATTGTGGTCTTCCTCACAACAAATTTATAAAATATATTGTGTATTTTTTACAAAAAAAATTAGAGGATTTCTCTAATAATTATATTATAATTATTGAATAATGATAATATTTCACAGAATTCCTATTTTTTTTAGAGTTTATCCTCTAAAAGCTAAAACTACCAAGGTGAATTGGTCCAATTGCTGAGATGTTATAGAATTAAATCCTTTAAGCCTGTGCACTGAAAATTTCAGCCAAGCACCACTGTTGAAATTAATCAGATTTATGACTATATATGCCCCTAACTGTACTATTTAGTCAATACAAATGGACGAGCTTACAATTCTCTGTATAGAAAAGTATAATATTGTAATGTCATATTAAAATAATGCCACAATAATAAAAAGATGCAAAAAGTTACCCAAGTATGCTAGTTAGAACAATGTAACCATAATAATCTATTAATCTCTTTCTCACTATTTTAAATAACAGATTATTTTTTTTAATTTACACTGGTGGTGTGTTAGAATTATGTTTATTTCACTTCATTTAATGTGACTCTGTTTACACTATAGTATAATTTAGGTACAAATAACATGTCAAAGTAGGTATGATACACTATAATGAATATTACAAGAAGTATTTTATTCCTACCATGCTTTGGGCATTTGACTTTTATTATGTACAAGCTTGGGTGACCATGTTGCATTCAATAGGAAAAAAATAAAGTATTTCATCATGTGTTATAGGACAAGAACGAACTTGTGGGCAAATTAGGAATTTTGAGGGTATCCTGAAAATGTTCTCACTTTGGCTCTATTTGGAAGAAGAGAGTGGCAGTGTTGCCATAAACAATAGTACTGTATTGCATATTGATATCCTGGGTCTAGAAAACTTGGAACTTCATCGCCTTCGACAGGACCTGGGTTTAGCTCATAGAATCATCCGTTGTAATGTCCTTCCTGCCAATGACTACTTCAGTTTCAACTATAATAACACAAGAGCTACCAACAGATTTAAACTTAATGCCAACCGCACCAGTTTAGATTGCAGAAAACACGATTTCTGTAACAGAATTATCTATGCTTGGAATGCATTACCATACTTTGTGGTCTCTTCTCATAACCCCAAAAGCTTTATTCAAAATCTATCCACTGTTGACCTCACTACATTTCTAAGAGGACTCTAAGGGGCGTGCATAAGAGCACAAACATGCCTACTGTTCCTGTCCTATTGTTTCTTCCTATATATATATATAGGTCTTTGGTTGTTCGAGTTTTCTCCCGTGTAAAATTGGAAGTGTCTTGGCGACGTTTCGACGAAGTCTCATTCGTCATCTTCAGGCTTCATCTTCAGAAGCACGAAGCTGAAGCCTGAAGATGACGAATGAGACTTCGTCAAACGTCGCCAAGACACTTCCAATTTTACACGGAGAAAACCCAACAACCAAAGACCTATATACAAACACCATGAAAACCTCAGAAAACAAATATATATATATATATATATATATATATATATATATATATATATATATATATATATATATATATATATATATATATATATAGGTCTTTGGTTGTTCGAGTTTTCTCCGTGTAAAATTGGAAGTGTCTTGGCGGCGTTTGAAGTCTCATTCGTCATCTCAAACGTCGCCAAGACACTTCAATTTTACACGAGAAAACCGAACAACCAAAGACCTATATACAAACACCCGTGAAAACCTCAGAAAACAAATATATATATATATATATATATATATATATATATATATATATATATATATATATATATATATATTTGTTTTCTATATATAAATATGCTTATACTACCTTGTTTCTCCTCATATATATGTTTATATATTATATAATCTTTTGTGTTATGCTTGTGTATATTGTTATGACTAAATTAAATAAATAAAAATAAGTAAATAAAACATTATCATTTATAAAATATGATATGCAGGCAAACTGATCAGCTTTCTTGAGGCTTCTACCACCTCATTTTACTTTTGACTTTTTCTTAGCAAGTTGCCACGTATCCAGAACCTGGGCTGTAGCTACCCATCATTTTTATTTGTTAAGATAGCTATAAAGACAATCTCATGAATAAATATGATGAAGTAAGCTGACACTTTGTGTTGCAGCTTGTCAGCTTCCATTTATTTAGCTTGTTTTCTCATTTCAATTATAATATTTTTTTAAAAAAATGAAATTGAGTGGGCAATAGCATCTGGCAGACACTAAGGGTAATGTCTACTGACACCTTGATACCTTCAGGGGATATGTATGCCCAGTCCTTGAATAAAGCATTTCTCTTTATGTTTTGCTATGTCATATGCCAGCACATAAACTGTTCACAATCTTCTTGAAGGAATCATAAACATACATTGATTCATAAAGAAAACATTGCAGAGTTGGTTCACTCTTCTTTTATTTCTTTTTCTCCTCTGTCTAATCTCTCTGAAAAAAAATGAAAAAGGCATTCCAATAAAAGGAGCTTAGAGCTGAGAAAAAAGCTCTTGAATAAAGTACCTGTAGGTAATAAATTTGTGATCATGATGGAGAGCCTGATCTTCAGGATATCAACAAAAATGGGCTTCAAGCAGCCCTGAGGTAAACATATCCCAGATGAAATGGAAAAATACCCAAATATCAATATTAATTCTATTACTACTAATAATATTTTATTATAAATAATAAAATAAGTTACTTGTAGACTTTTGTTTTTATATTTATATTTGTTTTAATACTTTCTATTTTTTATCTTTTAGCCTTTTATAACTTTGTCCTTTTTATGCCTTTTTTCCCTTTTTAACTGATTGTATCCCATCCTTCTTAGGCTAGTCTTTGATTGTAATAAAGGTTTGAATTAATTTAATGGGTATTACTGTGACAAATATGAATTGTATGTTGTTCCAAAATGATTTTGTCAAGATATAGAATGAAATTAAGGAGGACATATTAAAATGGGACAAATTGTCACCATAGGGGAGAATTTTTGTGATAAAAATAAATGTTTCTCCAAAAATGATGATTTTGTTTCAGACCAAACCTGCTTTGATAACTGATGTACCATTCAAACAATGGCAAAAAGATGCATCTAAATTTATACGGTGAGGGAAAAAACTATGAGTAAGAAGTGTTACAAGATGCAAAGAAAAGAGAAGAACAGGGTTTACTGGACTTGAACTTGTATTTCTTTTATTTATTTTTTTGCATGAAAAAATAGATTTTGTTAACAAACAAGAGTCTTATTGGATGGTTCGGATGGAATAGATACAGTATGTATGGTACTATAAAGTTAAAATTAATGTGGATTTTAAAATTAATTTTTTAAAATGTGCCATACAAATATTTTTTTTCTTTTTATAACCCTATAATTGCTTGCTCAAGGGTGGACTCAGGGTAACTGGATGGAACTTCACTGGCTGGATGCCCTTCCTGATGCCTATGGGGAGTTCACAGCAGATATTTTCACTCTGCACACCGATAGAGAAACATCTGACACTGCCTAGGTCTGAACTCTCAACCTTCTGTGAGAGGTGAGTATTTCACTTCACCTCACTCAGAGGAAGAAGAGGTTGAGAATATCAAATAAAGTGGGCTAGATATTTGTTATAATATGCCAATGGATCAAAGGGAAAATATATGTAGTTAAAAGGATTGAATTTTATGTTGTGTTATAATCTCAAATAGAATTTTTACAAAATGTTGTATAGTTCGTATATGACACCAGGGGAATTAGCTAAACTGTATATACATATGTTAAATGTATGTTGGAAATTTTAACAACATGAAGGGACATTTTTTTCATGTTTGGTGGACAAGTTTTTAAAAAAAGCTAAAAATATTCAATTCAAATCATACATTGATCTAGAGAATTATAAAGATTAATAAATTCAGTTGTAGCCACTAATTATTTTTTTAAGACTGATGGATAAATATTAATAATTAATATTAATAATAAATAAATAAATAAATATAAGCCATGTGATATTATTTCAATGTATGATTACTAAGGCATGATAGTTACATGCACAGAGATAGAATGATTTAGTGCTAGCTTCTATGGAGGAATGGTGGTGAAGTCGACTGATTTTGCTGAAATACAGATGAATTGACTTTAGTTAGATAAGGCAATAACTACATTTATTGACAACCAGAAGCCTCTTATGGCTTTCTTGCATAAAAATGAAAAAAAGAGATTTTTTTATTTATGATTTTGATGATTAGATAGATTTCAGAACAGAGAATGTGATATAACTTTAGACATAGAAGTTCTTTATACCTTTCTTTCTTTCTTTTCTAATTTTCTGTAACTTTTTTTCTCTCCCTTTAATGTTTTAATATTTCTTCCCCTCCCCCTTACATTATATTAGTTTGCACTAGTTTTATTTTCTCTTTTAAAAGTTTTAATAAAAAGTTTGTATATAAAAAAGAAAAATCTTGGCTTGCTTCCATTTAATGTAGAAGCTGTTCCTTAGATAACTCCACAGCTCTACAGCAAAGTGATATTACAGAACTGTAGGTGAAATAAATTTTATAATGAGAATATTTTAGTAGTCTTGTACAGAACACATTACATTTTCTACTTTGTGTTAATAGCTGAAAATTATACTGTAGTATAATTTTTTGGTTAAATTTGTATATGGATGCTAATGTTATAAATGCTATTTTGTCCACTATCTGTCCGGCTTGCTTTCTTATTGTTATCCACACTTTGATACGCTGATGCAGATAACTTACTGGATAGCCTATAAACTGCTACGGTAGCTGTCTTTCTCTCTAGTTCATTAGCATGTATATATTAGCATAACCGAGTGCAGGGGAGTTGTCTGTTTCTAATAATGCTTGCAGGCTTGCCTGGAGGAATAACCTAAACATATTATTTCTTAAAATTTCTGACCCAGAGAACAAGGCCAACCACCTTCTCATTAGGCATAATGCCATGCCAGCAGCTATTCAAATATCTTGGTAGCCCTAGAGAGAAGTCAGCATTCCATGCCCATATTTCTTAAAGCTAGTTATCTAGAAAACCAGCTGGATAAAATGAACATGTCATAAATAAAGCAGTTTCTCTCTAATTTTGATGTTATTTCTCACATAGTTATAAATTAGGATTTTGAAGCTTAGCTCTTAAAGAATAAAGAAATACAACACCATAAATTTCTGTAGACAGCAAAGGAATATGCTGAGAAGAAAATAATTTTCCTAAATGTAAAGTAATTGTTAGTAGAATCTGTAATAATTATAATAACAGGTTTTTATTTATTGCAATCGTATGCAACTGACATATTAAAATTATTTTTTTCTCTTTGCCTCCATAATAATAATTACCTAAATGTGAAGGTCATAATCCTATGCCAGGGAACAGAACCATAAATATCTATTGGTATTAAAAAGGATTGTATCAAATTATAAAGCAGTAAGAAACTGAAGTTATGTATTATACTATCTAAAGACTGCTAGAAAACATTGTTTTCAATATTGCTTGAATTGTAATTTAGGTTCTTGTTACTGATGTTTTTGTTAGGATTATTTTTATTGAATAGTACTTGGGGTAACAAAAGAATGAAAAATCATAAACAGTTTGTAAAGCTTAATATTATAAATTCTATCAATATATAATATATCTCTCATTAAATAGAAGACAGGGATATAATTTCAGTTATTTAATGTTATTGCAAGAGATATTAAGATATCTGTTGTTTTTATCACTTAGAATCCCTTGCCCTTTTTAGCAGATATTAATTCTATCGATTTTAGTCAAGGCCACATTTCTGTTTCAAGGGGTAGTCACTACAGAAAGTTGTTGTTATTGTTGTTGTTATGGTTTGTTGCACATTCAGCCAAATACTTAGGCTGCATTTGGCATATTTATTCATCTATTATATCTTTCTTAAGGATAGATGTTGTTGTTTCATGGTATAATAGATATTGTTACAGGATGTAAGCTTTAAAACTTACAAAACTCTGCCTTTTGCAATTGACTGATGGTGATATCAATGTCAAAGTCATGTTTCAGTTGTTTTGGCATTACACTCAAGTCATTTATTATTATTGGTACTGGTTTGCTTTCTTTGTGACAGTCACAAAGGTACTTTTTCAAAAGGCAATTGGACTTTTGTCTGTTTGTTTGGGGTTTTTCTGAAAACATTTTGATTCTTATCCAAGAAGCTTCTTCAGGTCTGACTGATATGGGTGGAAGAGAATCGAAGAATTATATTCCTTGCAGTTATCTAGTTTTTAGCACTCTCTCTAAGAGTTGTTGAGGCCACTTGGAGATTTATCTATACCCAGAGGGCTCAGATCAAACTCTCAAATAGTCCAGAAGACACAAAGTGCACAAAGACTGATACATGGGATTAGAGTAAGTACCAGGACAACTAAACATGTTCATAATACTAATTGATACTGTAAAGAAGCACTATTGGCTGCCTTTCTCTCATATGATATTGTGCGGTCTGATTGCATTAGTTTCATATATAATTATTTGTGCTATTGTCTTACTTAGACTCACTTAAACTTAAAAGTTAATTATCAAAAATGTCAACTATTTTTTAATCTGTTTTTATTAAGGACTAGCAAGAGAGGATAGTACCAAGTCATTGGGTTGACTCTTTAATCTCTGTACATTCAACAGACAAGTGAAAGGTTGATTGAACAGAGTTCTAGTAAAATGCAATGTTTGTACTATATGTGCATAGACCACTTTTAGATTCTCAACCGGTGATTCCTAATCCACCCTCCCTTTGATTTTGATACCACATTTTCTTCACTAATCTAGGTCTTTTGCCACCATTACAAAATTTGTCCAATTTTTTCTGGTATCCTTCAATATCTTTCTCTGTCAAATTTAGCGGTAGCATCTCGAATAAAAAGTTGAACTTGGGCAACAACATCATCTTACACATTGCAATTCTACCAAACCAAGACAACTTTAACATTTTATATTTGTCTATCTTCTTCTCAATTTCATTAATCACCACATCATAATTAAGTTTTTTCAATTCTTTAACCTTGAGTGAAAGCACTATACCCAAATATTTCAATGTATTTTTAATCCTTATCCCAAATTGCTCTTGCATATTCTCACATTCATTACCATTACTATCCATCAATAATTCTGACTTTGACCAATTTACTTTCAGACCTGTCATTTCCTCAAATTCTTTCAAATGCTTATATATCTTTTTCAGGTCTTTCTCTATATTTTTCAAAATAATTAAAGTATCATCCGCATACAAATTTATTTATTTAATTATTACTGTGCGTATGGTATCCGGATAGTGGTAAAAATATTTAAAGGTGAAGATAACTGTTGGAGAGACTTAGAGTTAAGGGATATAGAGAAATTTGGATCAAGGTGGTTTTTAGATAAAGCAAACTCAAAATGTGTAATTAGAAGTTATTGATTAAAGGGATTAAGTAAAATGTGGAATAAATTTGTTAAAATTTTAATTCCGGATATAATCTTTTTGGGGGAGGCAATTGGAAATTGGCCGATTAAAAATAATATAAAACGTAATGAAGTGATTAAAGAGGAAAATATAGAAATTATTAGAGATTGGATAAAAGTTATGGAAAATGAAAGGAGGAATAAAGAAATTATTGAAAAATTAGGGTTAAGTTGGTTTGAAAAAATACAGATAGAAAAATGGACAAAAAAATTAAGGGAAAATTACTTGATAAATAGATGTGAAACTGAATTTGAATATTTAGTATCTCGGATTATGAAAGATGAAATTGGGCTAAAGGGACTCGTTAGTAGGGTTTATAAGATTATAAATTCTGATGAAAAATTACAAAGAGTGATGAGGACAAATTGGGAAAAAGATCTTAATATTGAAATACCAGAGTCAGATTGGAATGTGAATTGGAATAGTAGAATTATGAGAACTTTATCTATAAGGATTAAAGAGCATAATTATAAAGTTGTTTGGAAATGGTATTTGACTCCAGTAAGATTGTCACAAATGGATAAAAAAATTAGTAAAAAATGTTGGAGATGTGAGATGGAATTGGGGACTTATGAACATATGTGGTATAAATGTGACAAGGTTAAAAAGTTTTGGCAACAATTGGAGAAAATGATATTTGAAATGATGGGGAAAGTAATAATATTGAGAGTGGAAACTATATTATTGTTGGTAATTAAGGAAATAGAATTAACAAAATAGGAAAAAGAATTGATTAGAATTATGATTATAATAGGTAGAATTATAATAGCTAGATATTGGAAATTAGATGTGATTTTTAGAATAGAAGAGTGGAATTCTGAAATGTGGAAATTAGCCATAAATGATAAAATGACATGTGATATTAAAATTAGAAGTGGTGTGTATAAAGAAGATATTTTCTGGAAGACTTGGAAACCATTCGTGGACTATGCGCTTGGAAAATTGGATGCTTCGGTACCTGTACCTCGAGAACGTGGATTTTGGCAATCATGAGGACATATCCGAAGACCCAAATCTTCCTTTTTTTTTATGTATAGCACAAGGGTGTAATAATGTATTTTCTTTTTTGTTTGTTGGAAAAAAGTAATAAAAAAATTTAAAAAAAAAATAGATTCTCAACCGGTAACATGTATTTAATATTCTGAGGTAAGGATCATATGAAAAAATCTATAATTAACTATTCACTTAGCAGGTGGAGGAATCTTAAATAGTAACAGTCTCAGATTTAGTTAAGGCTTGCTCAGAGCCAATTTCTTTCTATGTCTGCCTTTCGAGTATGTCAATACAGATGTAGTTCAAAATAGATCTGTGGAAAATGAGCCATTCAGTACTTCTATCATGTAGGCAATTTTATGGATATTTGTATGCTTATATATTTATTTTATATAAGTCATCAACATTTTGATACTAAATAGAACCTAGTGGGACTGTTTTGCACAGGGACAGGGGAGAAAATTCGCATGTTGTTCAGAATTTACCTGCATTACTGTAGTATATACTTTATTTTTATTTATTTATTTGTCACAGCAGTATATATAAGCATAAGCATGAAATAACTATACAATATATAAGCATAAATATAATCATAAGTATGTAATAACTATATGAAATTGGATACAATCAAAGGGAACATTTGGACAGGAACACTAGACACATTGCTCTTATGCACGCCCCTTACAGACCTCTTAGGAATGGGATGAGGTCAAAAGTAGATAGTTTTTGGTTAAAGCTTTGGGGATTTTGGGAAGAGACCACAGAGTCTGGTAGTGTATTCCAGGCATTAACAAATCTGTTACTGAAGTCATATTTTCTGCAATCAAGATTGGAGCGGTTTACATTAAGCTTAAATCTGTTGTGTGCTTGTGTATTGTTGTGATTGAAGCTGAAGTAGTCTTCAACAGGAAGGATGTTGTAACAGATGATTCTATGAGTTAAACTCAGGTCACGCCGAAGGCAGCGGAGTTCTAAATTTTCTAAACCCAGGATTTCAAGTCTGGTGGCATAAGGTATTTTGTTGTATTCAGAGGAGTGGAGAACTCTTCTTGTAAAATATTTCTGGACATGCTCAATTGTATTAATGTCTGAAATGAGGTATGGGTTCCAGACAGGGGAGCTGTATTCAAGAATTCAACAAAACAAAAATGTTTTATATGCTCTGGTTAGTAGTGTAGTGTTTCTGAAGAAGAAGCTACGCAAGATTACATTTACAACTCTTAAAGCCTTTTTTGCGATGTAGTTGCAGTGGGCTTTGGCACTTAAATCATTTGATATGAAAACTCCAAGGTCTTTATGGGGTGAGGGTCATCTACAAGGTAATGTCCATCGAACTTGTATTTCGTGTTCAGATTCTTTTTTCCAATGTGTAAGACAGAGCATTTGCTGGTTGAGATTTGGAGTTGCCAAGTTTTTGACCATTCTGACACAAAGTCAAAGTCTTTTTGAAGGGTAGCTGTATTGTTGGTAGTAATAAAAAATTTAAAAAAAAAATAGATTCTCAACCGGTAACATGTATTTAATATTCTGAGGTAAGGATCATATGAAAAAATCTATAATTAACTATTCACTTAGCAGGTGGAGGAATCTTAAATAGTAACAGTCTCAGATTTAGTTAAGGCTTGCTCAGAGCCAATTTCTTTCTATGTCTGCCTTTCGAGTATGTCAATACAGATGTAGTTCAAAATAGATCTGTGGAAAATGAGCCATTCAGTACTTCTATCATGTAGGCAATTTTATGGATATTTGTATGCTTATATATTTATTTTATATAAGTCATCAACATTTTGATACTAAATAGAACCTAGTGGGACTGTTTTGCACAGGGACAGGGGAGAAAATTCGCATGTTGTTCAGAATTTACCTGCATTACTGTAGTATATACTTTATTTTTATTTATTTATTTGTCACAGCAGTATATATAAGCATAAGCATGAAATAACTATACAATATATAAGCATAAATATAATCATAATTATGTAATAACTATATGAAATTGGATACAATCAAAGGGAACATTAGGACAGGAACACTAGACACATTGCTCTTATGCACACCCCTTACAGACCTCTTAGGAATGGGATGAGGTCAAAAGTAGATAGTTTTTGGTTAAAGCTTTGGGGATTTTGGGGAGAGACCACAGAGTCTGGTAGTGTATTCCAGGCATTAACAAATCTGTTACTGAAGTCATATTTTCTGCAATCAAGATTGGAGTGGTTTACATCAAGCTTAAATCTGTTGTGTGCTTGTGTATTGTTGTGATTGAAGCTGAAGTAGTCTTCAACAGGAAGGATGTTGTAACAGATGATTCTATGAGTTAAACTCAGGTCACGCCGAAGGCAGCGGAGTTCTAAATTTTCTAAACCCAGGATTTCAAGTCTGGTGGCATAAGGTATTTTGTTGTATTCAGAGGAGTGGAGAACTCTTCTTGTAAAATATTTCTGGACATGCTCAATTGTATTAATGTCTGAAATGAGGTATGGGTTCCAGACAGGGGAGCTGTATTCAAGAATTCAACAAAACAAAAATGTTTTATATGCTCTGGTTAGTAGTGTT
The DNA here is from genome assembly GCF_028640845.1 of Ahaetulla prasina. Lineage (NCBI taxonomy): Eukaryota > Metazoa > Chordata > Lepidosauria > Squamata > Colubridae > Ahaetulla > Ahaetulla prasina. The sequence continues at coordinate 40,600,743 of NC_080546.1, forward strand.
TCTGGAGAAGAAGCTACGCAAGATTAAGTTTACAACTCTTAAAGCCTTTTTTGCGATGTAGTTGCAGTGGGCTTTGGCACTTAGATCATTGGATATGAAAACTCCAAGGTCTTTGATGGGGTGAGGGTCATCTACAAGGTAATGTCCATCGAGCTTGTATTTAGTGTTCAGATTCTTTTTTCCAATGTGTAAGACAGATCATTTGCTGGTTGAGATTTGGAATTGCCAAGTTTTTGACCATTCCGACACAAAGTCAAGGTCTTTTTGAAGGGTAGCTGTATTGTTGGTAGTGTTAAATAGTTTAACATCGTCAGTGAAGAGAACACAATTACTTATAATATGGTCACAGGGATCATTAATGTATAATATGAAGAGTGTTGGTCCAAGAACGCTGCCTTGGGGAACGCAGCTATTGACAGGAACAGGATTTTCCAGATCAGCGTGCACTTTGGAAAAAGTTTCCTTACCTTTTGGTCTTCACACTTAGCAACATTTTTTTCAATGCAATTTTCCAAATAAATACATTTTTAAAAAATAAATATCTTTAAAGAAAGCTCTTAAGAAGTTTTTATTTGTAGTTTTATTCTTTTGCTTTTTTTTTTTTTTTGGTATAAACAACAAAATCCTTTCTTCTTGAACTAAGCTATTTGGTATTTTGAGGAATGGCACATCTCTAAAGGAAAAGCATCATGACAAGGACCATCTAAGAAGGATTGATACCCAAAGGATATATTTGATTGTATTTAAAATGGCAAACCACTCATGTCTCAAAAGGGTTGATTTTACTAAGAAACAACACAATAAAAGCATAGCAATGAGAAGCAAGAATAAAGGAGAAAATAACAATGGTTGGAGAAATCACATTCAATAGATAAGTAGCAGCTGAAACAGTTTTGAAAGAATAACAATGAAAGTATGAAACATTCATAAATGAGTTAGTGGGAGGAAGTAATATTTAGTAGGCATTCAAAGTAAAAGGGGAACTAGTAACCTCTTGGAAAGTAGTGGGGGAATAGAATTTCAACAGCACTGGTGGAATAGCAACAACCAGTCTCTGGAGAAAGCAATGGACAACATGTTGAGTGCAGTATATTTTATAGCACATGCTCAAAATGGCCTGCACAAATTTTGCTTTATGAGGGGGGTAGGAACCATTTTGGATCCCAAATATTCATTTTAGGAGTCAAGAGCTTAGTGTGGGGGGGGGGATAAAAAAAAATAGAGGTGATCAGAACATGAACCCTAATTCTAATCCTAACCCTGTGGACCCTACCCGACCTTGCTAATTTCAAATTTGGTCTTTTGTTGACTTCTCTTCTCTACATACACAACATTTGATCTCATTCTGTTCAGCTTTTAGAAAGCTATCCTATTGATTACATATTGAATCCTGACTCACTTTATATAAGTTCTTTCTAATATTAGGTTAATTTTTTTGGGGGGGGAGAAATAAGAAAAGGAATTGAAAATTGTGTGTGTGTGTGTGTGTGTGTGTGTGTGTGTGTGTTTGTGGTGTGTGTGTTTGAAAGGAGCAGAAGGTGTGTGTGTAAAAAAATAAAGTGGCTGATGAAATGAGTTCATCATTATGTTGAATACTAGGGAATTTATATAGGCCACCCCAAAAATGAAAACCTGTTTACTCTGCATCCCCATGTATTTCTGTTTAGGGACTTTATTGAATTAAGCTCTGAGTCTTTGTTGAGACAAATTGTTTCTATTTGATAAAAGTCATACAGAGGATTTTAGTAGTTGTGATCAGAAGAAGTCTGAAGCCAAATTAAGAAGCTATATGGATTTCAAATAAAATCATGAAAAGAAGGGAGAGAATGCAAAACATCCTGAATCCTAGCCTTATAAGAGCTACTTCATCTTTCAGATGCACTATCTAGGCTCTAAAAAATGTAAGCTAGACGATTAAAAAACCCTAGTCTGTATAAATAAAATTAAATGAAAAGTCATGGCTGGAGCTTCCGTTCCATATGACTTGTTCTGCTTACACATAGCAGGATAGCAGATTTCTATATCTTATGATCTAATGTAAATGGCAAAAGTATCAGCCATCTGTTTTCACTTCATGCATTCAGATTTCATAAATTTTATGAATCTCACAAGCCTCTAGGCCTACAGTATTTGGCATGCCTGGTATTGCCATAAAGTTTCCTGTTGATCTTTGTTAACCAGCACACAATGATAACCTGAGGTTGGAGAAGAATATGAAATGGAAAATAAAATATATCCTTTGGAAGCTGCATAAATAATTTGAAATACACCTAAGCTTTTGACAGCATGAAGAAGCATTCTGTTCATATGTATTGCTTATTAAGAGATGGTGAATGAACTAAATCACAGTCTGTTTTATCTAGGACAGATGGGAAATTAGCATGTCATAAAATCCATGAAAAACTGCCTGTTGTTGTTGCCTGTTTCAAGCAAGTAATTATATAATGATTTGCTCTCCTGAGGAGATCCAATGGACCAGAGAGTGACAGACTGCCTGATAGCAATGATACATTCAGGATATGTTTGATTTCAACAAAATATTCAGCTAAGTTTCCAGTGAGGATCTAGCAGAGAAGATAGCAAAATATAAATTGGAGTATGCTACCATTGAATGGATGGCTGAACAGTCATATTCAGCAAACATGTACAATGTCGTCAACAATAATTTCCAGATTTAGTATGATCTCACAAGCTAGTTCAATGGCCAAAATCATCAAGATGAATTTTAATGAACAAATGTATTTTCTAAAATTGGGCCAGCAAAAGTCAAAGGCATTGTGAATTTATCGTAGTGTGGAACTTTACTGGGTGTTAATACATGCAAAACTTATATCAGTACAAGAATACCTTAATGAATCACAAGTCACTATGTGGTGGTGGTAGTGGAATGGTGGTGGTGATGGAGGAGGAGGAGGAGGGGGAGGAGGAAGGGGAGGGGGAGGAGGGGGAGGAGGAGGAGGAAAAATGTATTCTATCAACAGAGGTATAATATGAAAAAAATCATTTTTCCACTCCATGCTGCATTGGCCAAATCCCGACTCCACAAAACATTGAATGCATTTCTGGATACTGCCATTTAGAAAGAATTTGAAAAACTTACGAGTTTCTGCAAGACAGGCAGCTCAATATAATAAGATGCCTAGACAGATACACTAATGAACAATTGGCCCCCATCTTCAACCATATTTTCAATAAATCACTACAGATGTGCTATGTTCCTTCTTGCTTCAAACGCTCTACCATCATCCCAGTGCCAAAGAAGCCCACCATCAAGGAACTGAATGACTACAGACCAGTTGCTTTAATATCTGTAGTCATAAAAACCTTTGAAAGGCTAGTGCTTTCCTACTTGAAAACTATCATGGATCCGCTGTTAGATCCCTTGCAATTTGCATACCGAGCAAATAAATCAACAGATGATGCTGTTAATATGGCTCTGCACTACATCCTACAACATCTTGAGTCTCCAAAGACCTATGCAAGGGTCCTCTTTATAGACTTTAGTTCAGCATTCAATACCATCATTCCAGACACTCTTCTAACTAAGCTAAACCAGCTACAGGTACCGGAACAGACTTGTAAGTGGATCACAAGCTTCCTAACAAACAGGAAGCAGCAGGTGAAGCTAAGCAAGATCACATCAAATACCTGTACAATTAGCACAGGGACCCCCCAAGGCTGTGTGCTCTCCCCACTTCTCTTCTCTCTGTATACCAATGACTGCATCTCCAATGATCTATCTGTTAAGTTTGCAGATGACACAACAGTGATTGGTCTCATTCAAGACAATGATGAATCCGCATATAGACGAGAAGTCGAACGACTAACCTTGTGGTGCAACCAAAACAATCTGGAACTGAACACACTCAAAACCGTAGAAATGGTGCTAGACTTTAGAAGAAACCCTTCTATATTTCTACCTCTCACAATACTAGACAACACAGTATCAACAGTAGAAACCTTTAAATTTCTAGGTTCTATCATATCGCAAGATCTAAAATGGACAGCTAACATCAAAAACATCATCAAAAAAGGACAACAAAGAATGTTCTTTCTGCGCCAACTCAGAAAGAAACTCAACTCAAACTGCCCAAGGAGCTGCTGATTCAGTTCTACAGAGGAATTATTGAGTCTGTCATTTGCACCTCTATAACTGTCTGGTTCGGTTCTGCAACCCAACAAGAAAGACAGACTTCAGAGGATAATTAGTACTGCAGAAAAAATAATTGCTACCAACCTGCCTTCCATTGAGGACCTGTAAACTGCACGAATCAAAAAGAGGGCCATGAAAATATTTACAGATCCCTTACATCCAGGACATAAACTGTTTCAACTCCTACCCTCGAAACGACACTATAGAGCACTGCACACAGAACAACTAGACACAAGAACAGTTTTTTCCCGAAGGCCATCACTCTGCTAAACAAATAATTCCCTCAACATTGTCAAACTATTTACTAAATCTGCACTACTATTAATCTTCTCATCATTCCCATCACCAATCTCTTTCCACCTATGACTGTATGACTGTAACTTTGTTGCTGGTAATCCGTATGATTTATATTGATATATTGACCATCATTTGTGTTGTAAATGTTGTACCTTGATGAACATATCTTTTCTTTTATGCACACTGAGAGCATATGCCCCAAGACAAATTCCTTGTGTGTCCAATCACACTTGGCCAATAAAAAGTTCTATTCTATTCTATTCTATTCTATTCTATTCTATTCTATTCTATTCTATTCTATTCTATGGAAGTGGTAGGCATATTTAGTCTAGAGAAAAGATTATAGGGAGATGTAATTGTTGTTTTTAACTAGATGAAAGGTGTCATTTGAAACACAGAATAGAATTTCTCAGAATTTCTGCAGAAGACATGACAAGACATAATAGGTTTAAATTGCAAGGCAGATAGTTTCAGTTGGACATCAGGAAAAAAATGTAACTATAATAATTGTTCATCAGTAGGACAGACTGTTTTGGGACATAGTGAATTGTCTTCCAGTCTACATGTAGTCAAGGGCATCCACAGCAATGGGCACTATCTTCAAAATGTTGACTCTTTCCAAGCAATAAACATGCCACACCTTTTTTAATGTGACTCACCTTCATTGAATACATAAAAAAGGATGTGGCTCCAATTGTTTGCCCCAACTACCATTTTGAAACCAGTTAGTGTACCTAGGAGAACCTGTTTCTGAGGTGGTTAAGACATCAGGCTACAAACTGGGAGACTGTGAATTCTAGTCCTGCCTTAGATGCAAAACCAGTTGGATGAGCTTGGACCAGTCATTGTCTCCCTCATCCCTGGAAAGAGGCAATGACAAACCTCTTCTGAGAAACCTTGCCAATAAAACTGCAAAAACGTATCCAGGCAGTCTCCAAGAATTAAATATGATTGACCAGAAATTTAAAACAAAAACAAACCTATAGCTATAAATGTTCAGTAATGGATTGCTGCACTGAATAAGGATGGTTTGGATGATCCCCAAAGTTCCTTCTAGCTCCAACATTATATTATTCATTTTACAAAGTCTCTGAAATCATCATGCTGTAGGTCCATCTAGCAATATAATTTATTCTGTAATCTAAAGGTTTAGATTATTCAAGTCTTCAATAGTTATTTTTCACAAGATTCTGAAAATATATAGTTGCCAAAAAATTAAATACATTAATACAGTGGTTTTTTTCAATGTGATCTTTTCAAGATGACCAAATAATATGCTGCAATAAAATGTGGGCTTGCATTCTTCATATTACATCTATCTACATGTAGCAAGCAGAATGTATGGCCGATTAAAAATCCCTGTCAAGGAGGGAGATTGCTGATTACAGAAGAAGATATAAGTTGTTTATTATGTAGATTAAGGTTAAGAAGTTAATTGAGAATTGAAAACAAAAGGAGGAAGGGAAGAGAACATATAATGAATCCTACAATATTTAACTAGTGGCAATCCTTCCAGACAAAAGCACATACACGTACATTATCTGAAAAACAAAAGAGAACTAAAGATACAGGGTAGCTCTTCACAATATAAGTCAGGAAAGAATCATAATTCTCATCTAACTCTATACTTTTCTAGCTGGGTAATATTTTTTTTTCTCTCCTTCAATTTCAGTTGAGGCAGTTACGTTACGTAGCAGGGATCAGTCTGGAAAACAATGCCCTGTCCTTCTGAGGCAAAATCAAAGTCAAAATTGAGCTTCTCTGAGATATTTTTAAAGCTTTATTAAGAAGGAATCTCCTGATTCTTTATGACTGACTTGTTTTTCTCTTGTTGCTGATGGTTCTGCCCACTCAAGGTCAGGATCAGATTAACTCTTTTGTGTCTTAACTTCTGGGCATAAGAAGAGATTCCATTCATTCCATAAGCATGGTAATATAGCTGAGCTGCAAGCATGACTATGTTCTCCACTAGCTGCATATGATAATAAGAGCTCTGTAAAATTAAAAAGCCAAATTTTAGTAACAAATTGCTGATTTTTGGCAGTATAATTTTCTGCTTTTCTGGAGGGGAAAATAGGCAAAATAAATGTGTTAAAACTCTGCAAGGCTTAACTCATCTATTTCTTGGCACTAAAACAAACAAACATCTTCCAAAAATAGGAGACGTTAACTGGATGTTTCAACCTGACATCCTCCAGTAAAGCCACTGGAGGATCATGTCACTGGCCTGTAGCCTTTGGAGGCCAGAATAATAACATAAGCTATCCTTCCCTGCTGAAGATAATTAGCAGTAGCAAATGTAACCTCTTGATCTGAGTCTATGTAACTTCCATTAACAAGAAGAGAAGAAGGTGGATTTCAGGCACTTCTCATGGCATGATTAAACTGTGAGAAAAGCCTGAAACTGGAAAGAAACTGGATAAACAAGTTGTAAAACTCTTCCATTCTCAATGTTAGTTACATTTTATATTAGAGATGTTCCCCATCCCATAGGATGGTATCTGAATCTGCCATATAATGTTTGTATGAGGTATGCAAATGTAAACATACACCCCTTTTCCAACACTTCTATACCAGATGCTTAATTTCACAATATTTGGCAGGCAGCCCTTCTCTCCATTTAGTTTTGTCTAAAAAAAAAAGTGATCTCTTCTAAGTTGAGAGACAGTAATTATTTACATTCCTTCACAGTTCTACTTTTAGTGTACAGTGTTTATTTAAAGGAGATATATGTTTATGTAAAGAGACAATTTGCTATATTCTAATTGCAACACATTCTGAGCTTCTGCCGGATGTTATTTATCTTTTCTTCAGTTCACCTTGCTGTGACCTCCTACTTCTCTGTTTGTCAGTCCAGTCTAGAATCATCTCTCTGAAGTACAACATTGGGCTGTGTTGAGATCTTCATGGTGTGAAAAATTAAAATGTATCTGCTATGTGAAGCATTGCTTTCAATTTCTGTAGAGTTCATATTGAAGGGCAAAGTATATATAGACATATTGTTGAGGCTGGCTATTTCCTCTATTTTAATAACACTGTGCCATGAAAAAAGTTTAAATTATAATTGTAATATTCACACCTGATTTAGAGATCAAATGAAAATTGTCTTAGATGGATACTGGTATTTGGTTAATAATCACAAGGAAAAATGGTCATTCAAAAATATCTGGGAAATAGAATTATTAATAATAGCTGGTAATTTTTAGTACTATAGTACACAACAGGAGTGCACAACAAGTTGCCTTAAGCATCACTGGTGGGTTTCAAATTTTTTTACTATTGGTCCTGTGGTTGTGGCTTGGTGGGTGTGGCATGGCTTGGTGGGCGTGGCTTGGTGAGTGTGGCAGGGGAAGGATACTGTAAAATCTCCATTCCCTCCCCATTCCAGGGGAAAGTTACTGCAAAATCCCCATTTCCTTCCGATCATCTGGGACTTGGGAGGCAGAGAATAGATGGGAGTGGGCCAGTCAGAATTTTTACTACCAGTTCTCTGAACTACTCAAAGTTTCCGCTACCGGTTCCCCAGAACAGCTGAAACCCACCTCTGTTAAGTACCACATAAAGTCCTCAAGATCATTCAATGTGATTTCTAGAGACTTCAAGAGCTACTGCCAAATAATAATTATGAATGATTAAAAGTCCAAAATTGTTAAATAAAGCTTGGAAATATTCATATTTAATTGAATTGAAATATAAATCAAATTAAATTAAATATATTACTTGCAACACTGCAAAATGTTCTATCCCTGACAAGCAGGAATATGTATAAACCCCATTTTTTCCCTTTGTTGCTTTTGTTTGATCAAAAATGTAAGCAATAAAATAAGGATTATTCAATGTTCAAAACAAATCATGGAACAAAGGGTTTCAGCTTGCACATATACAGACACATACATAGAAAAACATATTATGCATATGTACATACAGAGATAGTGGTAAAAACACTGTACTAATCAATACATGATAGTTCTTTAAAAATATGTAGAATTTGTCACATTGAAGAAGGATAATATCTCATGAGCCTTTATTTTTATTTACTTTCTAACTGTTTTCATTCCCAAACTAGGCATCTTCTTGCTTGACCTTCACTTTAGAAGAACCTTAACTTCTATCTTTAAAAAAGAATAAAAAAAGAATAAATAAGCATATAGAACAATGCATAAACAAAAAATAACATTGCCTAGTTTGAAGCTTGTTCCACAGAAGTAACTAGCTCACGTATTAATAGATGCCAATATTGTAATATCAAAAGTCAGCACCAGCTCATTGCAAAAACAAACTGTAAATAACTAACTGACAGTTCAACCAACTATAAATATATAAATTTCTGTAAGATGGACACTTAATAGTCTTTAGCAATTTTTAACATCTTCATCTTCTCCCCTTCCCCTCTCCTCTCGTCTCTTCTTGCTCTTCCCCTCTCCTTTCTTCTCTTCTGTTTCCTTCCCTCTTTTTTTCACAAACATGCATAAATTTTCCTTTATAAACTCTAAAACAGTCCTCAAAACATTTTAAAAAAGAAAAACAACAACTGGCCCCCAACTTCACACAGATATTTAATAAATTCTGGAGATATGTTATGTCCATTCTTGCTTCAAACATTCTATCACCCTTGTTCCTAAGAAATCCTCCATCAGAAAGCTGAATGACTACAGGCTGGTTGTTCTGACACAATGTAATTATGAAGATGTTAGAGAAGTTAGTGCTGGCCCACCTGAAAGTCATCACAGATTTGCTCTCAGACCCCTTTCATGTTTGCCTACTAAGCAAACAGGTCAGCAAATGATGCTGTCAATATGACTTTGCACTACATCTTGCAAAATGTTGAATCTCTAGGGACTTATGTGTGGGTCCTTTTTGTGGACTTCAGCTCAGCATTCAATACCATGGGTGTCAAACTTGCAGCATCATGTTGCTATCACATGATGTATCACAATGTTTTGTTTTTTTTGCAGAGCTGGGGTGGGTGTGGCCTGTGCTTGACGCATCCAGCCCACAGGCCATCAGTTTGATAACCCTGCTCTAACAGGCAGTGATTCAGCTCACTACCTGTTCATACTTGAAGGTGGATCATAAGCTATGTGACAGATGGGAAGCAACAGGTGAGGGTAGGGAAAAATGCATTTAGCAATTAGCACAAACGCCCCTGAGGGCTGTGTGCTCTGTCCATTGCTCTTCTCTCTATATACCAATGACTGAATCTCTATAGTCCCTACTGTTAATGTACTGAGGTTCCAGGTGATACAACAGTCATTTGTCTCTTTCAAGATGGTAATGAATCTGCTATAGATGGGAAGTGAACAACTAGGCTTATAGTATAGTCGTAACAATCTGGAGCTAAACATGCTTAAAACTGTAGAGATAAAAGCAGAGTTAGGAGGAGCCCTTCTATTTTATCACTTCTTACTTTATTCAACACCATAGTATCAGCAATGGAATCTTTCAGGTTTTTGGGTTCTATAATCTCCCAGGATTTGAAATGGACACTCAACATTAGAACAATCATTAAAAATGGTGGCTCAACAGACTAAGCAGTGGTGGCTCAACAGACTAAGCAGTCTGTTATTAACACAGCTGCTTGCAATTACTGCAAGTTCAAGTCCCACCAGGCCCAAGGTTGACTCAGCCTTCCATCCTCTATAAGGTAGGTAAAATGAGGACCCAGATTGTTGGGGGCAATACAAGTTGACTTTGTATATAATATACAAATGGATGAAGACTATTGCTTAACACAATGTAAGCCGCCCTGAGTCTTCGGAGAAGGGCGGGATATAAATTCAAATTAAAAAAAAAAGGCACAGCAAAGAATGGTCTTCCTGCATCAATTTGAAATGTTTAGACTGCCCAGGAGCTTTTGATACAGTTTTACAGAGACATCATTGAGTTTGTTATTTGTACTTCTATAACTCTCTGGTTTTGTATAACAACCAAACAAGACAACTACAGATTCCCATTAATAGTTAAGACTGCAGAAAGAACAATTGCAATTGCAACCAGTGTCTTCCATAGAAGACCTGTACATTACATGGTTCAGAAGGAGGGTGTTGTGTCTTGTCCGCTCTCACCGCAGCCGGGGTCTGCTTATCTGCTCCCGAACACGGAGGAATGTATGCCTCCCGGCCCCAGTTCTGGCTCCATGCCCAGACAAGCTGCAGAGAAGGGGGCACCTCCCGGGCCCAGCCCTGGCTCCATGCCCAAGCAGGCTGCAGAGGAGGGAGCATCCCCCGGCCCCAGCCCTGGCTCCATGCCCAGGCAAACGGAGCGGCTAGACCCCTCCCCCTCCTCCACAGCATGTGAGCCTGAGGAAAGTTTACTTCCAACAACAGCTGATTGGAGTGACCCTCGCATCAGAAGATTGGATAGGCGGAGGCAACAGAAGGAAGGGAGGGGCAGGCCTTAATGAGTGCTGAGTCATGGAGCCACACCTTATGGCCTATATAAAGGATCTGCTTTCTGGCAGTCTCTGAGTCAGGCAAAGTTGAACTTATCTTGCTGAAGTCACTTACTGGTCTCCTGCCTGCTCTGAGGACTTTGCTAGGACTTTGGGCAGAGCTGCAGAGGCAAGCCTGATTCGGATTTCCCTGACCCGGCCGTCAGCGGAAGAGTGGGACACGACAGAGGGTTGAGAAGATATCTGGAGACGCTCCCACACATGCTGAACAAAAACTGTTTCAACTCTTTCCAATAGGGCATTGTATGCCAAAACAACTAGATACAGGGACATGTTTTTTTTCTTTCTTTCTCATGCCATCACTCTGCTGAACACTTAATTCTCTCTGTGCTGCCTAATATCTATTAACTGATGTAGTGTAGCTGGCATATAATAATGTTCCTTCTTATTATCTTCTTTATTTTCCCTGTTGTTGTTGTTGCTGCTGTTATCATTATTCTGTTGGTTTGCATATTCACCGAATGCTTCTGTGCCAGAGAAATTCTTTGTATGTTTAATCATACTTTGCCAAATAAAATATTCGGTTTAAAATTCTACAACAAAATGCAATACCTTCATATTTTGCATCATTTCTTCTGAAATTCAGGTATAAGATCCCTTCCCATTACTGATGTGAGCTTTAATCTCTAAAACCTTGCCTTATCTATAAATTTATTTTTCTACATTTTGCCTATTTTACTCAAATTAAAATATCTTAAGCATTATAACTTTTTTCTATTCCAAAAAAATTGCTTCAACCACCAGTATTCCAAGCCTAGTGGCTCAGTGCCTTTGTTTGATGCCTGGGTGGCCTATATTATCAACAACTGCAATTTCCAAAGTTTATCCTTTTAAAATAATGCTTGATCAACCTTGTGAATTACATATGTTGTATGCCCCCTGATCTTAGTTGAAAAGATACCAGCTATGAAATTCCAGCACACTTTTCTTTCCTTTCTGATGCTTGTTCTCATTCTTTAGACTTGTTTGTATTATAACTTTGTAAGCAGTATGGCAGTCATGATTAGTGGTGCTTTTGATTTACAGAAAGGCTGTGTAACATTTAATTAGGCTTTTATCTTTACAAGTAATAAAATGAATGCTTTTTGCTAAAAGAATGTGGTTTGCAAAGTGCTCTGGAAAAATAGGACTTTTTTTTTTTAAAGAATCCTTATTCAAACAGCTATCAAACAGATTGTAATTTTAACTTCATTATTTGGCTAATTCACTTTTCTTTTAAAAACACATGAAAAGAAGCTTATACATATTGCAACAAAGCAATTCCAAGTCAACAACTAAGCAGATTTCTAAATGGACAAAATGGATAATGCATTCTAAACTACACCCATGGACACAAAAGCACAAAACAACTGTAATTGAGCCCGTGGTGAGTGATTTACATATCTAAATATTATCCAAAATAAAATAAACTTAATGTTGTAATCCACTAACAGTGGAACTACATATTCTAGCATAATATCTCTTTTTACCACATTGGTACACTGGCTCATTAGAACATAGTGTATCATTGAGTTTGAATCTGGTTAATTGTGACAGATGATTTCTTGAAACGTAATCATCAAAAAGAGAATGGACATGCATATCCATTCAATTTTCATTTGCAAAGCTGGTGTAATCATGTGGCAGAAGTTGCTTTTCAGGCAGAGGATTAGAATTTCATGAAAAGGCAGCAAATGGAGGGTATTTAATTTAAGGAACTGTGATGCCTACTGCTGAAATTTGAAAAGGTGCCTGAGATTACAAAATAATTTAACATTTAACATTGCTATTCTAAGGACAACTATTTAAGGACAGCAGGTACAAATAGGCAAGCATGATAAGATCATTCCAATGTAAAAAATGGAATGGAATGGAGTGAGTGGAGTGGAGTAGAGTAAGGTAGAGTAAAAGTAGAGTAGAGTAGAGTAGAATACTTTATTTATCCAAGTGTGATTAGACACACAAGAAATTTGTGTCCAATGCAGAAGTTCTCAATGTATATGCAGACCAACAGACTGATAATAATAATACCAATAAGAGGGTAGTAAAAACATAAGAAGGATAATTATTATTATTATTATTATTATTATTATTATTATTATTATTATTATTATTATTATTATTATTATTCAGGCTGGTGGGATCATAAACCTGAAAAAGTGATTGAAAATGAGCATGCAAAACTACTGTGGGATTTCCGAATAGACTGATAAAGTTTTGGAACACAATACCCCAGATATCACAATTGTGGAAAAGAAAAAAGTGTGGATAGTCGACATTGCTATACCTGGTGACAGCAGAACTGATGAGAAACAACTTGAAAAAGTCACCAGATATCAAGATTTGAGAAACGAATTGCAGAGACTCTGGCATAAACCAGTGCAGGTGGTTCCAATGGTACTCGGCACACTGGGAGCTGTGCCTAAAGACCTAGGCAAGCACTTAAAAGCAATTGGCGCTGACAAGATCACCATTGGTCAGCTGCAGAAAGCCATCTTACTGGGATCTGCTCGCATAATTCACTGATACATCATGCAATCCTAAACGCTTGGGAAGTGTTCGACTAGTGATCTGTGATACAAAATCCAGCATAATTATCTCGTTTGCTGTGTATACTGTCATTTTGTGTAAATAATAATAATAATACAGCCATATAACATGGGCAAATGTATATAGACAATAGACAGTACTGTGAGAATTAGCTGTTCAGCAGAGTGATGACACAAGGAAAGAATGTCCATGTGTCACTTTTTTGACATACAATGCTCTATATCAGCATCCCGGGGGTGGAGGAGTTGAAATAGTTTATATGTAGAATGTCAGGGGTCTGTAGACATTTTCTCAGCCCTTCTTCTGACACACACAATGTACACGTTTTCTATGGAAGGCAGGCTGTGTTGGGTTTGAGAAATGAGGAGGCAGGAGACAGGTCTTCAGTAACAACAGCTCTTTACTTTATTGTGTGAACCCAGCAAAGGAAACAGGAGAACAGTCTTCCTTATATACCATCCAGGCTGAGGCACCAGCAAATTAGTAACATGCATTTTCCCGCCTAAATTTCCCTCCAAGAATTCAAATACATAACAGGCTGATTGCAATTGTTCTTTCTGCACTACGCATTAGAGTCAATACTTATCCTGTTTAGTTGCTGTATCAAACCAGACAACTTTCAGTTGAGCCAGCAGTAATCTCTTCAAAACTAAGATGTTGGAACAACTGGTCTGTAGTCATTTAGCTCATTGATGGAGGTTTCTGGGGAATCAGGATGATTGAACGTTTGAAGCAAGAAGGGACATAACACATCTTCAGTGATTTATTAAAGATGTGTTTGAAGATGGCGACCAGCTGTTCAACACAAGTTTTCAAGCAAGGAGTTTCTCTTCTGGACCTGGTGCTTTTCCAATTTTTTGTCTATAAACTAGAGCTTGCATATCTTTTTCTAAGCTCACCAGAGGTAGGGAGAGAAAAGGGATGGATATAGATGTAGGAGATTTGGATGCTATTGGGGTATTTGAAGTGGAGAAGGTAGGGATAGATGAAAGTGATCACCCCTCAGATTACAGTAGAACACATTTAGGTCGTCTGCTGGTTGATGATTCTCTTCAGTAAGGAAGGGAGGTCTGCTGCAATGATGTTCTTTAGACTTTTCCACACATTTGCTGATTTATTGTCTGAGGACTAGTTTTTCAGCTTTTTGGAGTAGCTTGTCTTTGTTACCCTGATCTCTCTTGTTAATACATTCCTGGCCTGGTTGTAAAGAAAATTCTGTCTTATTTCCTGTAGGCATTTCTTTGGCACGATGTAGCTGCTTGTGCTTAGCCGTGAACCAAGGCTTATTATTTTTATATATATGCAAGCTTTTGGTAGGCACACTCATGTTCTCTCATAAGCTAACATATGATGTCAGAGTATCATGAATTTATCCCAGGGGTGAAATGCTACCGGATTGGACCGGATCAGGGCAAGGACAAGTAGGTAGCGGAGATTGGGTCTGGTTCGCCAATCCGGTAGCAATCGCTGGCTGGCCACGCCCCCAAACCAGTCCATGGCCCGCAGTCCAGCCTTCGTAAGCTGGACACCGGGACACCGGGAAGGCGGCTCACCACCTGCTTGCCCTTCAGTCAGGGGCCGGGGCCCATTCCCTGAGGCACCGGAGCCACTGTCTGGCCCAATCAGATCAGGGAATGCACCATTCCCCAACTCCGGCCTTCCCCCGGAGCTGCTGCCCATTTGCTGCCCGCTCACCGCCCATTCGCACTTCACCTTTGGTCAGGGCCCAGGGCCCAGGGATGCCTCATTCCCCTGAGACCTCTGAGCCACCACCTGCTTGCCGTCTGCCTCAACTGGCTCCATTCCCCAACACCAGTCTTGCCCCGGAGCCGCCGCCCGCTCTTCCTTCGCCATGCGGCGTATACTTACTTTCCTCCAGTGGCTGGCTGCCAGGAAAGGCAAGTGTCCAAAAGTTACTGGTGTTGTGTCTGCGCCCCCACCCCACCCTGAGCCACGTCGTTCCAATCCGCATCTTGGCATACGAGGAGAAATTCGGTGATGTAGTCCTGTAGGGGGGTGCTTCCCTTGCCGCAGGTCCCATAAGTGCCTGGTGGCTGTTAGGGTCCAAACGGGGTCCCCATACATGAGGCGCAGCTGCCACCAAAACCCCTGGTAGTCTGTTGTGTCTCGTTTGCTTCCCCCGCAGCCGGGCCCATCTTATCTTCTTCCAAACGCTGAGGAATGTCCTAGCATGTCTCCCGGCCCCAGCCCTGGCTCCATGCCCAGACAGGCTGAGGAAGAAGAAGTGCCTCCAGCCCCCAGCCCTGGCTCCATGCCCAGGCAAACGGAGGAACTAGACCCCTCCCCCTCCCCCACAGCATGTGAGCCTGAGGAAGGGAGGGGCAGGCCTGGATAAGTGCTGAGTCATGGAGCCACACCCCATGGCCTATATAAAGGATCTGCTTTCTGGCATTCTCTGAGTCAGGCAAAGTCTACCTTATCTTGCTGAAGTCACTTCCTGGTCTCCTGCCTGCCTTGAGAACTTTGCTAGGACTTTGGCAGAGCTGCAGATTTGGATTTCCCTGACCCGGCCGTCAGCGGAGGAGTGGGACATGACATCAGTCCACCATCAAGGGGCTTTTCTGCAGCACCAGGGGCGTGGCCCATCGGGCAGCCAAGCTGGACAGAAGGTTCATGACGAATGCCACCCTGGCCTGGTCATCTGCGAAGTCCTCCGGCTGCATTGCCATGAAGAGCTGGCACTGTGCCATAAAGGCCGGGAACATCTCCGGCTGTCCAGAAAACTTCTTAGGCACAGGCACCGGGCACTTGTGACGAGGAGTGGGAGGAGAGGGGGGAGGGGGGCTGCAGGAGCATTCCAGGCACCAACTTGTGCTATCAGGTGAGTGACTTGCTGCTGCAGCCTTTGATTGTCGGCTTGTAGTTGCTGGAGCAGCTGCTGCAGCTGTTGCAAGTCCATCTTGATAAGAAGATGATTTTGTTTGGGGTGATGAGCAAGATGTTCAGTCCCCTCCCGGCCTCAGCCACTCGAGCTGGCTAAACGAGCCAGTAATTGAATTCACGGCTACTATCAGTCCTGGCAGGGAATCTGCCAAAGTCTCCCTTTTATCTTGGGGTTGCCAGGCAACCAGGAAATCAGCAGTCCAGGCCAAATGTTCAGCTCACTTCTCCGAGTCAAAGATGTTCAGCTCACTTCTCCGAATCAGCTCAATTTTTGCTTGTCACGGAGCAGCAGAGCAGCCAGGACTGCTTTTATACTCTGTGAGGTGTGGCTCTGTGACTCAGCACTTCCTAGGCCTGCCCCACCCCTGCTTTTGTTATTCCCGACTCTCCTGCCTAGGAAATCTAGAGTCCAGCCAGGCCTGATTGCCATCATCTGGGTCTGGAGGCGTGGCCTGGGGGGGAAGAGTCAGGGGACGGAGGCCTCGTTATCTCCTCCACCTGGCCTGCCTCTGGCTCCTGGAGCTGAGCCAGGGAAGCCGGTGCTCCAGAGGTAAGTCATGGTGGCCCTTCCCCCTCACTTTCCGAGTCACTTTCTGGCAGGGGGCCTGGCCCAGGGGGTGCAGACACAACAAATGGAGTCATTCTCCTTGACTATGCTGCCGTCATAGCTGTTTGTTCCATGCACCAGCTGCGCAAGCACACACCGTTATTTATCAGAGGCAGGTTGGGTGTGCGCTTGCGCAGCTGGCGCATAGAACAAGGCGGCATATTCAAGGAGAGCAACTCCAGTAACTTTTGGATGCTTGCCTTTCCTGGCAGCCAGCCACTGGAGGAAAGTAAGTATATGCCGCGTGGCAAAGGAAGAGCGTGGCAGCTCCGGGACAAGGCTGGTGTCGGGGAATGGTGCATTCCCCAACCCGGATGAGGCAGGCGGTGAGCAGGTGGTGACTCTGGGGCCTCAGGGAATGGGGAGTCCCTGGGCCCCGGCCCCTGACCAAAGGTGAAGGGCGAGCAGGCGGCAAACGGGCGGTGAGTGGGCGGCAGCTCCGGAGAAAGGCCGGAGTTGGGGAATGGTGCATTCCCCAACCCTGTTGAGGCAGGTGGCAGCTCCAGGGCCTCGGGGAATGGCGCATCCCTGGGCCCTGGCCCCCGACCCAAGGGGAAGGGAGAACAGGTGGCGAGTGGGTGGCAGCTGCAGGCATCTCGCAAAAAGAGAAAAGGCAGAATAGAAATTTAAAAATTTTTCCTACTGGGTTCTGTGGGCGTGGCTTGGTGGGGGGGGTTGTGACTGAGTGGGCATGGCCGTGAGGGACATTGAGTTGGCCATGACCACTCAGACACAGGACACACCCTCCCACCAAGCCACACCCACAGAACAGGTAGCAAAATTTTTTAGATTTCACCCCTGATTTATACAAGTCCTCTGAAGCAGCTCCAAAAATACTGCAGTCTGTTGAAGTCAATGAGGTTGGTCATTAACGTGATTGTACTCTGCATATCAGACTGTAGATTTCAGACTACAGAATAACAGTTCATATTCCTGTGAGTTGTTAGTTACAGATGGCTGTTTATTAAGTGCAAAGATTCAGGTACTCCAGCTGTTCCCTTTGCTGCATATAAAATATCCTTTTTAAAACAAAATGAACAAGTACATGGGGAAAAGGGGGTAAAGAATAGTTGCCAGTCTTTCAACAGAAATGTTGGAAATTCCAAGAAGCAGCACATGTCCAGGTAATTGACTTTGTGACAGGTATTTTATGATTGGTTGCACAGTTAGCCAAATGTTTGACTGGGTTCAGCATTTTTATCCACCTATCAACTCCTTCCCTAGGCAGATGTTGTTTGATGGTGTAAAAATTATTGTCACAAGATGTAAACTGTCCCCAAAAATGCTTGCAATTGGAGATGGATATTTTGTCAAGATCAATTGTGTTCAAGTGGTACTCCAGATGTTTTGGAATTGTGTCCAAGGCACCTATTACTATATTTACTTTCTTTTGCTACAGTCATTTTATTTCTATTTCCAAGTCGTTTGTATTTTGACGTTTTTCTCCAGTTCTTTCTCTTCTATTTTGCTTTCTCCAAGTATTACCATATGTACTATCCAGACTTAATTTTTTATGGACAATGGTTAGGTCTAGGGTGTTATGTGGCAGGTGCTTGTTTGTTTGAATGTTAAAGTCCTAGAACACTTTAGGTCCCCCCACTTACTTTTCTAATTATTTTGTGGTCCTACTAATTTTCACTTGCAGCCAAATAGTATTTATTTCAGAAATTCCAGTGCACCATTGTTTGTAGTCAGTCTGTGATCTTCTTACAGTAACTTATGAGACAGTCCCACTGTTTCTTGAGTTTCTTTGCAGAGATTTTCTATATGTTGCTGTCTTCTCAATACTTTATATGCAGTTGCTATCAAGGCTTAGACTTCTGCAGAGTTCATTCTTGTCTCTCTTTCTTGAGTCGCCTTTTCTTGTGTCCTCTTTCAAGAAAGACTTCCTAGTTCTGCCTATTCCAAGCACCTTTCCTCCCTCCCTCTCTCCCTCCTCCCTCCTTTCTTTTCCTTCTTTCCCATGGCCCCAGCAGGTTGAACTTCTGCTTCTTATTTCTTTCTTCCACACTGTTCTTGTAACCCATAATACAAAATACTTATTCCTTTTATAGTGCCTTCCCTTATGTTAACCTCATTTTTGAACCCTTAGTCATTGGGAAAAGAAAAAAAACCTTTCATCTCCCAGGTCTTCACCTCAAACTGTTCCTGCAGCTTATTTACATTCTTATTTTCTATTTATTTATTCAGTTCTCTATTTTCCACAATAGCAACTCTTTTTCAACCAAGGTTTAACTGTGCTAATGACCCCGATATTTTATCAGTTGTTGGGGTGCATGTACAATGAATCATTAATCTTTGTTAATGTATATGTAATATTAAATAATAAATAAATAGTAAGTGCTTGGATGGGGGAAAAATATGCATCAATAGAATTATAGTTGGAAAAGATTGTTTAGACTATCAAGTCCAACCTCAGTGCAGGAATAAAAATCATGACAACCATCACTGATACATGCTTTCTGTCTTTGCTTAAACACGTCTAGAAAAGCTATCTGGCTCACCATCTCCCTCAGTAATTGGTTTCACTGCCAAATTTCTCATACCATTAGGAAGTTTTTGTTAACACTCAGTTGGAATGTGACTTCCTGTAATTTAAGATATATATTTTCATGTCCTGGACTTTAAGAAGATAGAAAATAGGTCATGACCTTGTCTGCTTAATTCTTCTTCAGATAGTTAGAAAAAAATTATCACACTCCTATCTTTTATCTTAACATAACATAATAACAGAGTTGGAAGGGACTTTGGAGGTCTTCTAGTCCAATCCCCTGCCCAGGCAGGAAACCCTACACCATTTCAGACAAATGGCTATCCAACATTTTCTTAAAAATTTCCAGTGTTGGAGCATTCACAACTTCTGCAGGCAAGTCGTTCCACTTATTGATTGTTCTAACTGTCAGGAAATTTCTCCTTAGTTCTAAGTTGCTTCTCTCCTTGATTAGTTTCCACCCATTGCTTCTTGTTCTACCTTCAGGTGCTTTGGAGAATAGTTTGACTCCCTCTTCTTTGTGGCAGCCCCTGAGATATTGGAACACTGCTATCATGTCTCCCCTAGTCCTTCTTTTCATTAAACTAGACATACCCAGTTCTTGCAACCGTTCTTCATATATTTAAGCCTCCAGTCCCCTAATCTTCTTTGTTGCTCTTCTCTGCACTCTTTCTAGAGTCTCAACATCTTTTTTACATCTTGTTGACCAAAACTGGATGCAATATTCCATGTATGGCCTTACCAAGGCATTATAAAATGGCACTAACACTTCACGTGATCTTGATTCTATCCCTCTGTTTATGCAGTCCAGAACTGTGTTGGTTTTTTTGGCAGCTGCTGCACACTGCTGGCTCATATCTAAATGGTTGTCCACTAGGACTCCAAGATCCCTCTCACAGTTACTACTATTGAGCAAGGTACCACATATACAGTACCTGTGCATTCTGTTTTTTTGCCTAAATGTAGAATCTTACTTTTTTCACTGTTGAATTTCATTTTGTTAGTTAGCGCCCAATGTTCAAGTCTGTCAAGATCCTTCTGTATCTTGAGCCTATCTTCTGGAGTGTTGGCTATTCCTGCCAGCTTGGTGTCATCTGCAAATTTGATGAGTTCCCCATCTATCTCCTTGTCCAAGTCATTGATGAAGATGTTGAAGAGTACTGGGCCTAAAACAGAGCCTTGGGGTACTCCACTGCATACTTCCCTCCATGTGGATGTAGTTCCATTGAGGACTACTAGTTGAGTGCGGTTGGTCAGCCAGTTACAAATCCATCCGGTGATGGTGCTGTCTAACACACATTTTTCTACTTTATCTAGTAGTAGGTTATGGTCTACTTTATCAAATGCTTTGCTGAAGTCTAAGTAAATTATATCAACAGCAGTCCTCTGGTCCACTAATTTTGTCACTTTGTCAAAGAATGCAATGAGATTAGTTTGGCATGATCTGTTTTTGACAAACCCATGTTGGCTTTTGGTTATTACTCTGTTTGCTTCTAGGTGTTCAATGATTCGTTGCTTGATTATCTTTTCCAGAATCTTCCCTGGTATTGAGGTCAGGCTGATAGGTCTGTAGTTTCCTGGATCTGTTTTTTTTTCTTCCTTTTTTGAAGATGGGAACTGCGTCAGTTCTTTTCCATTCCTCTAGCAGCCCCCCTGTGCTCCAGGATCTTTGAAAGATATAGTTCAGTGGTTCTGAGAACTCATCTGCCAGTTCCTTCAGAACCTTGGGGTGTAATCCATCCGGTCCTGGTGATTTGAACTCGTCTAGGGTAGACAGGTGTTCACTTACCATTTTTTTTCCTATTTTAACTTGTGTTCCTAATCTTCATTCTAATACACGTAATTCAGTTAATACATGTTTATAAGATTTACTTTACAAATAACAATATTCCCAATAAACTTGGTACCTTCCATTTTCTTTGATTTTTTTAAAATTTGGTTTCAAAATTAGGCAAAATATTTAAAATGAAGTTTTAGAAAAGAAAATGAAGTTTTGAGAAATGCAAAATATAGTAGACTAATATTTATTATGTTTGGACAAATGTATTTATTTATCAAATTTGTATAGCTGTCTATCTCAACAAAAGTGATTCTGGAATTTTAATTTTTTTTAAAAAATGCATTAGCAAACAATTCATATTCAGTTGAATCTATTATATTTCAAAAAATGTTTTCATCCATATTGTTACCAAGGTAGATATTCTCCATACAACAGTTAGGCATTTAATTATTTTTTAGAACATGAAAGAACACTGCAGCTGATTTAATTAAAGTTTATTCTAATTATTTACATACTTTTCTAATCTGTTAATTAAAAAAAATACTATATGGTATATCCACCACAATTATCATCTGTCATCTGCAAACTTGATAAGTATCCTTTCCACTTACTCATACAAACTCATTACTAAATATTATGAAGAATGCAAGGATAGGGAAGATCCCTTATTCTAAGTGTGATTGCTGTACTCTTTCTCAAGATTGCTTTGTTCAAAGTTTCATCTATTGCTATTGATCTAGCAAATATAATTTGAATCCTCTAATGTTTACAGAGATGACTTGATAGTTATCATGGGAAAATAGTATTTTAGGCAAGATAGACCTCTGTACTATGTTATGTACAAATTATTCATCAGGGACCTATATGTAAGCAGTATTTTAAAGTAAAGTAAAGTATTTAAAAATAATGCATCCCAGAGCAAATATGGGCCTTAAATTGGTGATTGCACATACTTTGAAAAAACGAGTTAGTTTTTTTATTTAGAAACAATGTACTAAAATCATATCAATAGGAAATGTCAGTAAAAAAAATAGCTATGGGGAAATAACATTCAGCAGGCAAAATTGTATCTAAAATAATAAACAGCATTGAGGGAATAGCAACAAAAACATGAAAATGTTTATGAAGTTCTTAATGGAGGAAGAAACAATCAATTATTTAGGGAAGAATTAGGCTGGAGTCCTGTAAGTTGAATGTGGATGTAGAGTGGAGTGTTCCTTTTGGGAACTGGAAGTGATGCTTTTTTTACAGTGTTTTTTGTTTTGTTTTTTATGTTTGGACTTTAAAGCCACACAGCCTTATGGCACATAAAATAGGTGGCTATATAAGTCTTTTAAATACATAAAATAAATAAAAATGGGAAATAGCAACAAAGAAGAAAACAACCACTGTTGGGGAAAAAAAACAATTAGGCTTTATAGAGGGAGCAAACATGGTGTGGGGTCTAGCAGTAAAAAAAAAAAAATCTCACACAGTGCAATTTTTAAGAAAGGGTGCATGTCTCGTACGTAATTTGTATAATTCCTTTTCTATGCCTTAGAACAGGGGTGTCCAAACTTGGTAAGTTTAAGACTTGTGGACTTCAACTCCCAAAATTGCTGGCTGAGGAATTCTGGGAGTTGAACTCCACAAGTCTTAAAGTTGCCAAGTTTGGACACCCTGCCTTACAGAAATCATTTTGAATAGGTGGGAGTAAGACTTCTGGACACCAGCAACTATAGGTTTTAGAGACTGAACTTTACAATTAGTATTAGTTTCCATGCATGTATAAATACATGAAGTATAAAATGAGAAATCCAATGTCAATACTTTATTATTATAACACATTAAATTCTCATTTGAAATCCCAGCTTAATATAGGTCTTCAGTGACTTGGCCTATGATATTTAGAATGACCAATCTATTGACAGAAGAATGCATTTCATTTATTTTATTCCTAAAACCACATGTGGTAGGATTGCATAAGTATTATTATCTAAAGAACAGCAGAAATTTAAACAGTTTTGCATATGCATCTTGCTTGCTCTATATTATTTTATTTATGGAAATGTGAAAACATGGAAGAACAACATTCTTATCCAAAAGTAAGAGTTTTCTTTCTTTCTTTCTTTCCTTCCTTCCTTCCTCCCTCCCTCCCTCCCTCCCTTCTTTCCTTCCTTCCTTCTTCTTTGGTACTAGATCATAGATGAATAGATACTATGCACCATGGCATATTTAACATTATTGGTAGGGCAAGGTGAATAATTCAAAGTGAATGAGTATGTGCCATACATTTGGGTGATAGGCATAATTTTCCTGAAATGGGGGAGGAGGCCTTCACAACGCAAAGCCTATAACAAGGCTTAGATTTTAATTTTGCTACCAATTTAAGATTCCCTGACACCAATTTTGTACTACTAATACCTTTATTACTATTGTTACTAATATGAATGGTGGTCCTAGTATTTATCAGCAAACTTGGTCCATATCAGAAAAATATTGAATGCCACTTAGAAAATAAGTGCCTTTGACAAAATGTCCAATCAATTACAAAAAGCACACTGCTTTCATCTGCATGCATATTATGTTGATACATTGCAACATCTTGGGAAGAACTTGCTGCATGCAAATATTAACTAAAGGATTGGCAGCTGTGATTTCTCTTTCCACCTGAACAAAAACAAAATGGCCCAAACAGCAGACAAACAAAAGATCAGCTCCTAATCCACAAAGTGATTTTGGAAAACTGCAAGAGGAGAAAGATCAACTTGAATGCATTTTGGATTCATTGGGGGCAAAGATCAATGGCCCAATGGAAAATATAGTTGCTGGTCATTAGCGATAGACTGGGATAGGGTTAATATCAAGAAAGGAATTTTGTTGCTTGAATTTCAAGGAGACACACAATCACTACTAGTATTTGCCAAGTCTTAAGAACAAATGTATACAAAACCAGAATTGATAAGACAGCAGCAGACAAAAATGTCACCTCTGCAAAGAAGCTGAAGAAATGATGGATCACCAGGATAGTTGCTACAAGAAGATCACACAGATCTTGAGTACAAACAATGGCATGACAAAGTAACAACAAAGGTGCATTTGAAGATCTGTAAGAAATACCATTTGCCTGCAAGCAAGAATTGGTATAGATAGACAAAATAATAGCAAATGCAGAAGCCAAAGTGTTCTAGGAATTTAGAATTCAAACAGATAGTCACTTCCATGTAGCAATTCAGACTTAACGATTGTTGATAAGGACAAAAATGTCTGGATAATAGTACCTGGAGACAGCAGAGTAGAAAAAAACAACAACTGGACAAAATCGAAGTATAAAGCCCTGCAAAAAGAAGTAGAATGACTGTGGCAATAGAACGCAAAGATAGCAGCATTTGGTAATTGGTACCTTAGGTTTGATCCAAAACATCTAGAACAGGGGTGTCAAATTCAGGGGGTTGCGGGCGAGATGTGTCATGCTCTGGTCATGCCCATGCTTGGTTTAGTGAAGGGAAAAAAGTGCATCACGATACATCACGTGATGATGCCATGATGATGCATGTTTGACACCCCTGATCTAGAGCATCATTTGAATACTATTGACATTGCCAAATTCCTGTCATTCAATTGTAAAAGGCAACATTACTTGGAACAGCTTACATTCTGTGACAATACCTTTAACAGCATCAAACATCAACATCTGCCCATTCGAGGACCTCGCCAAGGACTTGATAGGTGGATGAAAATCCCAAAATCAATCCAAACAGCTGGCTGATTTTGTATTTAACAATAATGATGATAATAATTATTACAATTGCAAGTATGGTTGTAATACTGGTTGTGCAATAAAATTGCAGCAGTCTTTCTACACTAAACTATGTTAACATTGTGGATAACATGTTATTTTCTGCACAAGAAATAACTTTCTTTTTAAACAAAGGAAATATATAGTTGCCATTTATATAAATCTTGTTTCCTGCTGTATCTCACAAATTGTATATCCCCATGATCTCGCCATCCATCCAAAAGGCAGCAATTGAAAGGAATAATCACAAAGGTTAGATTGATTTGTAGATGACCTCAATCCTTCAATCCAATATTCCTCCTTATTCGTCTCTCTATAAAGGAATTTTGTGAACAAGTATTCAAAAACATTTTGAGTGAAAGAGAGATGGAGCATTATCGCTTTATTACTCTATTAATCTATGTTTCTTGTGCCCACGGCATCAGTCTTAATTAGTACTGCACTGAAAAAAAGTATTTTTAATTGAAAATAAAATAAAACATTTTTTCTTGTAAAAGATGCCAAAGCAATAAGCCATGTGTTTTCCTTTCAAAATGGCCATGATATATACATGTGAAGCCATCCATTCCTTTTCTTCAATGTATAACTTCTACAGTGTTCTATAGCTGATTACCTTCCCATGCTTTAGTTAAAGCTTGTGTAAACGAATATGTAATAACTTCAAATACCTAGAAAGGAAGCTCAAGACCATAATGGTCTTCTCACCATTATTTTAATCTGTGGAAGAAGACTGGAAAGACAAAGGGAAGGAAGGAGTTGTAAAAGAATGATTACAGGTAGCCCTTGACTTAAGACTACAGTTGAACCCAAAATTTCAATTTCTAAGCAAGAGTTGTTAAGTGATTTTTTTTACCTTTCTTGCCTTATGGTTAAGTGAATCACTAAAGTTGTTAAGACAGTAACACAGTTGTTAAGTGAATTTAACTTGCCCATTGCCTTTGTTTGTCAGAAGGTTGCAAAAAATAATCACATAACCCTGGGATACTGCAACTGTTATAAATACATGCCAGATGTCAGGTGTCCAAATTTTGATCCCATGACCATGGGAATGCTGAAATACATGCAAATATGAAAAAGGATCATAAGTCTTTTATTTCACTGCTGTTGTAACTTTGGTTATTAAATGAATAGCTGTAAGCCAGGACTACCTGTATTATAGGCAATAGAATATTACATATATATCACCTATATATAGGTGTTTCTGTGTGTGTGTTTGTGTGTGAATTCAATTTTTTGCAAGATTTCAGAAGTGGTTTGTCACTGCCAGCTCCTACAGCTGAGAGAGTGATGAATCCAAGGTCACCCAGCTGCCTTCATGCCTAGGGCAGGACTTGAACGCACAGTATCATGGTTTCTAGTCTGATGCCTTAACCATTACACCAAACTGGCTTACTATTAAACAATTCAAATGAAAAAAAGAAAGAGATGAAGAAACTCATCTGAAAAGAACAACAAAAACCATCCAGGTATAAGGTGTAAGGACATCAGTAAAGAATAGTAGATAGCCCAAGATTGTAGAATTGGTGAAAGGCTCAAATATAAAATCATAGTAAGTGCAACTATCAGTGATCTATAGTTTTGCAGAAATAGATGGCAGTAGTGAAAAAGAGTTAATTATGCTTCATATAAAGCTGTATGTGTGCGTTTGGTACTGAATTAAATGAGCAAGGATAAGACATTACCCTATTTACAGGATCAAAGATAGAAATGTTATAAATGAGCTAATTAAATTTGCTCTTTTAAAATTGCAGATAATATAGCTTTAATTCCAAAGACTATCTTCACAGAAAATAAGTAATGATTGTTTAATGTGTGTACAAAACAAAATTCAATGAATATACATAATGACAAGCAGGGACTGGCAAACATTGATCTTGTGGTGTTATCATTTGATTTAATATGAGCCTATTATATAACACCAACTTTTTTTTAAAAAAATTAACCTGATTGCATTGACTTCTTCCCATATAGTTTAAAAAAATCTTTTAAGAATGTAATTCTTTGTATACCAATTTTTTGGGGAGGACTTTGAAAGTCTAATTGAAATGAGAAGACCCTAGACTATATCAAAATTTATTTATTGTCCTTTAAGACTAACTTCTTCAATTGTCCAGGTACAATAAAATGCTAGACGGAGTATTGCCATCAATAAATGTATTGCTTTGGAACTCTGTAAACACTATGGGACAAAACCTGGTGCTGTGATGGCAAACCTATGCCATATGTAGCCATATCAGTGGAAATGCCAGCTCAGCTCCAGCGTGCATGCGCATGCCAGCCAGCTGATTTTCGGGCCTTTTGGGGCTACCAAAAGTAGAGAAAAAGGCTGTTTCCTGCCTCCGGAGGGCCTGGCAGGGTGGGGAAGGCCCGTTTTTCTTTCTCACCTGGCTCTGAATCCTCTCTATGTATCTAAGGAGAGGGAAAACAGCCTTTCCCAGGCCCTCTGGAGGCCCAAAATTGCCCATTTCCCAACTTCCAGTTGGACAGGAAATGACATTTTTTGCTTTCTCCAGCCTCCAGAGACTCCTGGAGAGGCTCTGGAAGCTGGGGATAGCAAAAAATGTCACTTCCTGTCCAACCGGAAGTTGGGAAATAGGCCATTTTGGCCTCCAGAGGGCCTCTGAGGCCCTAGGGAAGGCTGTTTTCAGCCTCCCCAGATATACAGAGAAGATCTGGAGCCAGGTGAGAAAGAAAAATGGGCCTACCGGGCCATCACGTGCCAGGAGCGGGGGGGGGTTGTGTGGGCATGTGTGGGGTGGGGCGCATAGAATTATGGGTATGGGCATGCACTCGCACGAACCTTCCCCCCCTCTCCTGGCATGTGATGGCAAAAGGCTAGTGCATTTTCCCCAATCCTCACCCCACATTTTGATTTTAAGAAAACCATGAAGAATTTTTCCAGTTTATGCTGGTATGACTAGAATTATGTGGAAAACTTGCTTATTATTTGTATGTTTGTTTGTTTCCCACCTTTATTATTTTTACAAATAACATAAGGCAGCAAACATATCCAACACACCTTCCTCCTTCTATTTTCCCTGTGAAAACAACAAACCTGTGAAAAGCTGGCTTTCATGGCTAGGTAGGATTTGAACCCATGGTCTCCCGCTTTCTAGCCTGGTGCCTTAACTGCTAGAGCAAACTGGCTGTCAATAAAGCTTGACTAGGCATTCTGACTAATGGGAGCCAGGAGAGCAAGACACAGATACCAGAGAACGATGGGGCAAAGAAAATGAAAATTTAACAGACTGTGTAAATGTTTGAAATGAACCAAGGATATGAGACTGAACATGGAATATTACTATTGTTACGGATTTCAAATCTTGACTTTAGCAAAGGGAGAAAATGCCGGTAAAACTGATTGGCAAAATGTGAGCATGATGTAGCCACTTGTGGGGCAGACTTATTGAGGTGCAGGAATACATGCACACTGTATAGGGAATGAGTGTTTAGGAACAACATCCTGAAGCTTGTAATAAGAAGAAATATGTCCATGGATAATGAGAAATGCTGATACTGGAGGCATAATGGTAAATTATCCAAAAGCAAAAGCAAGCAAGCAAGAGGGAAGGAGGAAGAGGGAGGGAGGGAGGGAGGGAGGGAGGGAGGGAGGGAGGGAGGGAGAGAGAAAGGAAGGAAGGAAGGAAGGAAGGAAGGAAGGAAGGAAGGAAGGAAGGAAGGAAGGAAGGAAGGAAGGAAGGAAGGAAGGAAGGAAATAAATATGGATACATGCAATTTAAAGTGCTGAAGATAGTAAAAAATATAGGAAATAGAATAATTGAATGAGAAGACAGGTTAGTAGAAACTATGTCAGAAAAGATAAATTTCAGAACGAATGGAGGCTTATGAAAGAAACCAAAGAAACTACCAGCAGATGCAGCAACAACAAGAGAATTATTTGGGTATGTTAAAAATAAAAGGAAAGTCAGTTCCATTGGTAGCAGAAAGTGATGACATAGCAATGAGTGATGGTGAGAAGGCAGAACTTTTTAACTTCTATTTTATGTCTGTCTTATCAAACTAAACTGTAGCTAGAAATACAGATGGGGAATGGAACTACCATTTAGGGCAGATAAAAAGAGGGTAAGAGAAAACTTTGCTAATTTAGATGAATTAAAACCATATATCACACCTAACATTGTGACATTTATGTCTGTTCATGATCTTTGAACAGATTATCAAGCGGCATGTCTAAGAGCACTAAAATAGGAATACTACAATTAGCAGGTGTCGTTATGGGGGATGGTGTCACAAATAAATTATACCAGAATAAATTATTTCATTCTTCAATAGTTGCTAGCTTAAGTAACTGAAGGGAATGCTATGGATATTGTTTACTCAGACATTAGAAAAGCCTTTGTTATAAACCTGCCTTATGATAATCTCCTTAATAACAGTTTTAAAGGGGTGTTAAGAGGAATATATACCATTTCCGATAATTTCTGGGCTAAATCTGATGGTCATAAGTACTGTAATTCCATTGCATCTTAAAGGAATGTATTAAGTGGAATGTCAGAAGATTCTGTCTGGGTTCCTTGTTATTCAACATTTTATCGAACGACATGGATCACCGAATAAATATGCAATTCTCATATTTTAAGCTTGTAGGATTAATTAAAACTTTAGACAAAAGAAGATTTTAAAAGATCTAGACAGACTTGAGCAGTTTGCAGAGATGAATGGGATGGAATTTAACAGGGAGTAATATAAAGTGGATCCAAAAACTGTAGAGTGAATTTTACATCATCTTTGCAGATGATGTAAAACTATTCAACACCACTGACAATGCTGCTACTTTACAAAAAGACCTTGACTATGTGTCAGAACGGTCAAACAATTGGCAACTCTAAATCTCAACCAACAAATGCTCTGTCTTACACACTGGCAAAAAAAATCAGAACACAAAATACAAGCTGGACAGATATGACCTAACAGACGACCCTCACTCTGTCAAAGATCATCTCAAATGATCTAAGTGCCAGAGCTCACTGTAACAGCATTGCTTAAAAAGCATTAAGAATTGTTAACCTAATCTGGCGTAGTTTCTTCTCTGGTAATATTGAACTGCAAACTAGGGCATACAAAACTTTTGCTAGACCAGTTCTTGAATACAGCTCATCTGTCTGGCACCCACACTGCATATCGAACATTAATACAATTGAACAAGTCCAGAGATATTTCATAAGAAGAGTTTTCCACTCCTCTGCTCGCAAGAAATACTTTATGCCACCAGACTCGAAATTTTGGGCTTAGACAACTTAGAACTTTGCTGTCTTTGGTCTGATCTAAGCATAGTACATAAAATCATCTACTACAATGTACTACCAGCCAATGAATACCTCAGCTTCAACCAAAACAATACAAGAGCACACAATAGATACAAATTCATGATCAACCAATCCAAACTAGACTGCAGAAAATATGACTTCAGTAACAGAGTTGTCAATGCCTGGAATGCACTACCTGACTCTGTGGTTTTTTTCCCCAAATCCCCAAAACTTTAACCTTAGAGGGCCTCTGGTGGCTCAGCAGACTAAGTCTGTCTGTTATTAACACAGCTGCTTGCAATTACTGCAAGTTAAAGTCCCACCAGGCCCAAGGTTGACTCAGCCTTCCATCCTTTATAAGGTAAAATGAGGACCCAGATTTTTTGGGGCAATAAAAGTTGACTTTGTATATAATATACAAATTGATGAAGACTATTGCTTAACACTGGGTAAGCCGCCCTGAGTCTTTGGAGAAGGGCGGGATATAAATTCAAATAAAAATAAAATAAAAATAAAGACTGTCTACTGTAGACCTCCCCCCATTCCTAAGAGATCTGTAAGGGGCATGCCTAAGTGCACCAGCATACCAGCATCCCTGTCCTAATGTTTTCTTTTATTCATATCCTTTACATGTATTTATAATTATTTTTAAACTTGTATCTGTCAAAAAATACATGCTTGACAAAATAAATAAATAAATAAATAAATAAAATAAATATGATAGGATAGGAAAGAACTTGGCTTGCCAGTACTGGATGACATAGACTTTAAGCAGGAAGGTTGGTGAAGAGTCTGTAAAATCAATTATGTGAAAAATGGCTAAAGGATTTGGTATATTTGCCTATACAAAGCCAACTAAGGGGAGACATGAAACTGGGATTTATGTACCTGTATCTGGAAGGTTGTCACAAGAACAACTGGACATATTCTTTATAGCTCAGAGGGCAAGATCTGTTAAATAACAAAGAAGGATGTTCAGACTAGAAATCAGGAGACACTTCTTGTCTGTATGAGCTGTCAGCCAGTGCAATAAGCTGCTTCTGTCAGCCAAAAGAACATACTTCCAATATAAATGTGCAAGCAGAGGCTGGATATATGTCAGAGTGCACTGATCTGGGAGTTGTAATATAAATAAATTAAAGCTCCCTTCTAACTCTTTGATTCTTGAAGTAGTTGGGGAAAATATTTCCTCCTAAAAGGATGAGGTCAAATGGAAAGGAAGGGCACAGAACACAAGACCAGAAGGAATGCATTGTCAACCTCTTGAAACCCATGGAAAATGGTCTTTAGGGATGGGAATATGATGTATTATGAACTATCGATAGAAGGCTAGCATTATGGACCCTGCTTTAGGTGTTTTTTGTGGTAGCTGGAAAGAAATAAGATTTGGGGTAAGGATGTTCAAACTCTATTGCATTAAGATTTCTCCAGAAAATCCAGAGGATTTATGGGGCTATGAGGCTAATTAGTACAGTGACTGGCAGAGGAAGCTACAACAGCAAATGCTTCGGTGGCTGTTTCAAGTTTCCCTAGCGCTAGCCTTAGACTGTTGTATTTCAGTTTCTGAGCATTGTTAGTATTGTATGGTCACGTTATTGGGATTTGCAATCTTCCTTGCCAGCTTTTCACAAGCATGAAAATGGAAAATTAGCAGGAAGTTAGAAATAGAAATCTTAGGAGGTCCTCGCTTAACAATCTGTGTGATCCTCACAACAGTCATAAATATGAACCAGTTGCCAAGCATTTGAATTTTGATTACATGATTATGAGGATGCTGCAAAGGTCATAACTCTGAAAAATGGTCATGTCACTTTTTTCAGTGCCTTTACTTTGAACTGTTACTAAATGAACTGTTACTAAATGAGTGTTATAAGTCAAGGATTACCTGTACAATCCAACTTGCCAGATTCTGTTTTATAACCAATCTAAATAGAAGCTGTGCTAGCCTTCCAATGGAGTTGATTTCCTGGTCTGGTTTAAATAGTGGGTCTGGCACTCCATCATAAAATTGCCTTTCAAAATGTTGGGCCAGCTATAACTCCAAGGATATAAGACATGAAACAGGTAGTGATGTTCCTACATGAGGATTTGGTTGTGACCAGTTGCCTTGCTCTGCATTTGACTGGATCTACTTTTATGTACCCAAAACTGACTTATAAAATAAAACCTCCATTTTGCTATCCAGCACTATACTGTCTGATTTCCTAATCTAATTGCAAAGCAGTTTTACTCCTTACCCACCTCCATCTATTAGTGCCGGAGCATGGCTCAAGTGTTTATGGCCTTCTCACAGCTATGAATTTTCTAGCTGATGAGTGGCTAAATGAATCTAATAACCACATATCAGATCTAGTTTTATATTTCAGAGAATATGTCAGATAATCTTGATACAGCTATTTTATATGGTCAGATCACTTTCTGGTCAGTCTGCAGCTTATAACCACTATACCCCTTCACAGATTCTACTTACAACAATCTACACTAGATAAGTTATGAATCCAGTTGTGAGTGCATTCACTCAGCAACAACTGAGTAAAACACATCCATACTTGCTGTTGACTACTTGGCAACCAAAATGACTAATCATGGCATCCTTCTGGATTGGCTTTAGCGGCTGTAAATAGTGGTACTGTGTCATCTTATTTCTCCTTCTACTGGTTCCAGGTAGCATTGATCCCACAGGTTCAGTAATCCTCTCCTCTCTTGAGTTTGATCTCCCAGGTGAGGCTATCTGGTGGCATAGAATAAGGTCCTTAGCTTTACATTTCTGCCCTAATTTATGCTATAGAGATGCTGTCTTCATCTTTGGGAATTGCATAGGGAACAAAAGGCTTCAGCACAATCCTAGCAAAACTGAATGGCTTTGGGTTTCAAGGAGGCTGGTTCTGCAGACTTACCATCTGTTGTTCTGGATGGAGTTGCATTATCACAAATAGAAACTTTCTAAAATTTTGGGATGCTCCTGGACTCACAATTCCTGGTGGCAACTGTGATTAGGAGGACCTTTGCATAAATTCATGTTATGTGCCAGTTGTGTTCATTCCTGGATCAGGAGGATTTTATCATGATAACTTATGCCTTGATGGACTACTGCAATGTGCTATACACAGGGTTGCACTTGAAGAGCATATAGAATCTACAATTGGGTCAAAATAAAGCTGCGTAGAGAGTTATTTATGCAAATGTAAATTTTTGCTCCATGAGCTACAATGGCTGACAATATGCTTCTGGGTTCACTTTAATGTGCTGGTGATGATCTGTAAAGCGTTTGTGGCAATGTGATATGAGATCAGGTTCTTTGAGGAACCCCCTCTCTGGTTCCATCTTACCTGTTCAGTTAGGTCTGATGAAAAAGACACTGTCTGAATAGTGTTTGTTACAAACTGTCATCTGGCATGGACTAGAAGGATAGGTTTTTCTGTTATGGCACCCATCCTTTGGAACACTACTGGCCTTTTGTAAGACACAGGTGGCTTTGTCAACAGGCATGAGGATCTAGACGTACAATAAAGACTATACAGTGGTTGTGTTGAGGTGTAACTGCTTTTTGTAACTTGCTATGGATTATGATATACTCTACAGTTTTTACATGATTGTATAAAGGTAAAGGTAAAGGTTCCCCTCGCACATACGTGCTAGTCATTCCTGACTCTAGGGGGTGGTGCTTATCTCCATTTCAAAGCCAAACAGCTAGCACTGTCCGAAGACGTCTCTGTGATCATGTGACCAGCATGACTCAATGCCAAAGGCGCACGGAACGCTGTTACCTTCCCACCAAAGGTGGTCCCTATTTTTTCTACTTGCATTTTTTATGTGCTTTTGAACTGCTAGGTTGGCAGAAGCTGGGACAAGTAAGGGGAGCTCACCCCGTTACACGGCAGCACTAGGGATTCAAACTGCTGAACTGCTGACCTTTCAATCGACAAGCTCACCATCTTAGCCCCTGAGCCACCGTGTCCCCTTTAGATGTTTGTATATGCTTCATAAATACAATTTAATCTTGTATTTTGATTTTTGTAGATTTTTGTTTAAGTTGCTGTAAGATACTTGAAGTCATGCATTTGAGATGGGCAGCTATATGAATCAAACAAATAAACAGACAAATAAGTAAATAAGTTGGGCCAGAAAAAAATGTGCTTGAGTTTAGAAAGTG
Source organism: Ahaetulla prasina (assembly GCF_028640845.1). Lineage (NCBI taxonomy): Eukaryota > Metazoa > Chordata > Lepidosauria > Squamata > Colubridae > Ahaetulla > Ahaetulla prasina. The sequence continues at coordinate 40,635,153 of NC_080546.1, forward strand.
TTACAAAGGTGGCAGCAGATGCAACCACATATCATATATGTGTTTGCAACCACAAAAATAGAAAAAGGCATAATTAAAAACAGAGGAGAAAGAGCACAAGGGTTTTCATGAAAATCTTCTATCCCCCTCTCTTTCTTTCCCTCCCTCACTCCTTGTAAATCATTATGGATGATTACAAGCTCAGGAAGATTACAATGAATTAAATAGAATTACCATAATCTTATCATGCAGCAAAGTTTGTGATAGAGTGGTATGTACATCCATACAATCTGTCTAGGCACTTGGCACTGAGCATTTTTGAGATCAGCAATCAATCTTCTTTTGATTGTTGAAGTCATAATAGGTCTAGCCAATTCTTCAAATAGAAAAGCTCTTCCAATAAAGTAGGAGACATGGCTGGTATATATTTACTGCAGCTATGCCATAACAGCAGATTGAACTTATCAATGATTTGTTGTTCCCTACTTTAAAGTATGGTTCTCATACAGTTCTTTTTTCAACTTTACTCAGGTTCCTAGAATAAGAAGACTGACCTTGCTGCTAATGGGAGTTGAAAGAGAGCTTTCAATCAGTATACTTTTGGGCTTACAGCAAGAGTTTGTCTTATTTTTACAAGGTCACCCAAAGTCAAACCAAAAAAGGCCACCATCAGTTATAGAGATGATTTTATGAGATAGACAAAAATCATCAGAAAATCAGCTGCCAAACTAAATATAATAAAATGCATACTTGTCAACATTTGTAAATTTAACTAATTAATATTTTCTTTCTCAGAACCAAATTTAAGTAAATTTTATATGCAGATAATTTTGTCTTCTTCATTTGTAATTGGGAGCTGTTTAAATCTTTTATAAATCAGGATTTCATTGCTACTTTCACATTGCAAAAAATGCAGAAAAAAACCTACCCTGTTTCCTCCAACATAAGACATCCCCTGATAATAAGCCCAGTCAGGCTTTTGAGTGCATGGCAATAAGGCCAAGCATTTATTTCAGGGTTCAAAAAAATATAAGACAGGGTCTTATTTTCGGGGAAACACAGTATGAACAGAATTGAGTGGAGTGGAGTGGAGTGGAGTGGAGTGGAGAGGAGAGGAGAGGAGAGGAGGGGAGAGGAGAGGGGATGGGATGGGATGGGATGGGATGGGATGGGATGGGATGGGATGGGATGGGATGGGATGGGATGGGATGGGATGGGATGGGATGGGATGGGATGGGATGGGATGGGATGGGACAGAATGGAATGGAACGGAACGGAACAGAACAGAACAGAACAGAACAGAACAGAACAGACAGAACAGAACATCAGTTTTGGCAAGTCAGAGCGTACCAATAGATTAGAATTTTGGCTAAAGAAGCATGCATGACCAAAATACGTTATAAATCTATCTTTTTACAGTTACTGCATTTCGCATTCAAACTTGAAAGTTCCAGAAAATGAAAGTTCTCAGGATAGGAAAACTAAAGCTTATAAAACATACTAAAATAACAAATTGCATCATGAAGAAGGAACATTGTTCTTTATTAGTTAGATTGATAATTTTCAATATTAATATTCCATTGTTAATCTCCATTCATTTCCCTTAACAAGGTTGAATATTAATATACATAGTTACAGCTGGAATAATTTTAAGACTATTTCAATCACTAGAAGAAGAGAAAGGCCAGCAGCTAGGGGGATGGATTCAGTTACAGTGGCAATGAGCGTACTATGAGAGAATAAGTTAGAAAGATTATCATGAAGAAAATCTTATGCGGTCAATTAAAAATAACTTGATGGCACATGAGTTTCACAGTTACAGCATTTTCATAGCTATACATATAGTATAATTGAAAAACCTATCATCATACAGATATGAACAGGTCAGCATCCAAATTATAAGCATCTGTATAACCTCCTTCCCGCTTCATTTAAGGACAATTGCAGCTGATATTTGGAATATTATTAATCTGCACCGGGATTTTGTTTAAAACAAAATTTGAAGCAGCATTATGATAAACCACATCCTCATCAGATTTCCAAGCTGGACTGTTCAGTATATTATAGATTTCTGGACATTTTATGTATCTCAGAATAATTTTGTTTAAAATTCTGCTCAAATTGATTAAAATATGTATTAAGCTATATACAACAATTGATTCAACAGTGCTATTGTAAGGACATAAAAATGCTTATATTCAGAGTTTAAATTCTTCCACAATGATGGATATTTAATGAAGTGTATAGTGGCCTCGAATTTGAGAAATTGTTTTATTTTTATAGAATGAAAGGTTCTGGGAATTACTGGTTCCCATCTTTCCAACTTCAACTCATATATTCCATACTGCTATTAATAAATTTTCACAAACTTTATTTATGAAATCACTGGAGTAGCACTGAACCTGGACATCCTATCTTCTTTACTAATAAATATAGTCCTGTTTCTTAATACAAGGTCTATATATATGAAGAGGTATAAACATTATACATAAAAATAAAAGAATATGATAAATAAATAAAGTCCTTATATGACAAAAGAAGAAACAGTATGGTATGGCAATGGGCAAAATGAATCAAACATAGCGAAATCACAGCATCTTTATAAACAAGTTAGTTTATATGGGGAATAAGATTTTACTTGCTAATATGAACTCAGTTTTCTTGTGCAAAAGAAATTATGCATTTATATATTTTGTACTTAAAAATATAAAATCATCAGTTGCATATAAAATGTTTATGTTTAAAAGTGGAAAGAAAATCTGAAAGTCTATGGGACAGGTAATATATGCAATTTTACTCTTCCCTCCATGTCTACCAGTGGTGGTATTCAAATTTTTTTACTACCGGTTCTGTAGGCTTGGCTTGTTTGGTGGGTGTGGCTTGGTGGTCATGTGACTGCATGGGCATGGGCATGGCTTGGTGGTCATGTGACTGGATGGACGTGGCTAGGTGGTCACAATCCTAGTTCCTCCTACGACGATTCCTGCATCTGGATCTTTTGCATCCCTCAAATGGTCAAAGGAAACCAGATTCCATACAGCTCTGAACCCTTAAGGCAAACCAAATACAAGTGGTCCTCGCTTAATGGCCGGTTGCTTAGCAAATGATAAAATTTATGACTGACCTCCCCATAGCTACTTGACCTATTTTTGGAGTTTTGACAGCCATGCACACACACATTTATGACCAATTACAACATCCCACATAGTCATGAGACTAAGGTTTTCTATGTTTTTTGCCAGTTTCCAACAATTCTTTCTAGTTTTCATTTAAACATGCCCATTGGGGAAAATGGACTTGTTTAACAACCACAGTGTTCACTTAATGACCACAAGGTTCACTTAACGACCATGGTGTTTGCCTAACTCAGGAATCTGCAACCTTAAACACTCAGAGCCATTTTTCTATTTTCTTTTCTCTCTCTCTCTCTTCTTCCTCTCTCCCTCTCCTCTCTCTTTCTCCCTTTCTCTCTCATCTCTTTCTCCCTCTCTCTGTCATCTCCTCTCTCTTTTTCTGTCTCATCTCTGTCATCTCTTTCTTTCTTCCTCTTTCTCATCTGTCCCTCTTTCTCTCTTTCTCATCTGTCCCTCTTTCTCTTTTTCTCATCTCTCCCTCTTTCTCTCTTTCTCTCTCTCTTCTCCTCTCACTCATCTCTCTCTCATCTCTTTCCCTCTTTGTGTATGTGTGCATCTTGTCTCTTCCCCCCCGTGTCTCTTCTCTCTCTCTCTCTCTCTCTCTCTCTCTCTCTCTCTCTCTCTCTTCCTTCCTCTCTCTATTGTCTTTCTTTCCCTGCCCCCTCTCTAGGTGTCTCTTGTCATCTTTCCCTTCCCCCCTCTTCTCTCTCTCTTTTCCTCCTCCCTCTCTCTCTGTTTCTGTCTCTCTTTCCCTTCTCCTCTTTCTTCTGTCTCTTTTTTCTTCCTCCCTCCCTCCCTCTCTCTGTCCATGGAGGGGGGAGGAACCTCTGTACTGGTGCTGGGTGGTGGGAATCTGACATCCAGAGGCTGACGAACCAGGTACTGAAGATCAGATGGGGGCAATCCTGCAGTCTCCCCAAAAATAACAGATGTCTTGTCACTTGTGAGTGTTCTGGTGAGGAGGAAGAGAAGTGTGGTGGGAGAGGCTTGGCAGGTGTCAGAAGGGCAGCAAGTGCTTGGCAGCTCCTAAGGGGGGGTCGAACCTTCCTGCTCACATCTTCACCTGACGACATCGCTGGCAGACGCTTCCTGCATCAGGAGGTCCATGCTCTTCTCGCTGCTGCTCAACCTCTTGATGTGCAGTTTCTTTCTCTACCTGTGAGCTGTGGGCAGCAAGCAGCAGAGTGAGTAAGCCAGTGATCTGCCGACTGCCTCTAAATCTGCAGTTTACTCATGAGCACATTTACTTGTGAGCATGGTGCTCATGAATAAACTGCAGATTAGAGGCAGCCATCAGATCACTGGCTTACTCGCTCTGCTGCTTGATGCCTACATCTCGCAGTCAGTGAAAACCACCACTTCCTGTCTCCATGCATTGAAGGAGGTCGAGCAGCGAGAAGAGCACAGATCTCCTTACACAGGAAGCAGCTGCCATCGATGCCCTCAGGTGAAGATGTTGTGAGCAGGAATGCTCAACCCTTCTTAGGAGCCTCAATTTACTTTTGAGCACCATTGGACTTTCTCCTGCCCCTCTCTAGGTGTCTCTTGTCATCTTTCCTTCCCCTCTTCTCTCTCTCTCTCTCTCCTCTCTCTCTGTTTCTGTCTCTCTCTCTTCTCTCTCTCTTCTCTCTCTCTTCTTCCTCTCTCTTTCCTCCTCCCTCTCTCTGTCCATGGAGGGGGGAGGAACCTCTGTACTGGTGCTGGGTGGTGGGAATCTGACATCCAGAGGCTGACGAACCAGGTACTGAAGATCAGATGGGGGCAATCCTGCAGTCTCCCCAAAAATAACAGATGTCTTGTCACTTGTGAGTGTTCTGGTGAGGAGGAAGAGAAGTGTGGTGGGAGAGGCTTGGCAGGTGTCAGAAGGGCAGCAAGTGCTTGGCAGCTCCTAAGGGGGGGTCGAACCTTCCTGCTCACATCTTCACCTGACGACATCGCTGGCAGACGCTTCCTGCATCAGGAGGTCCATGCTCTTCTCGCTGCTGCTCAACCTCTTGATGTGCAGTTTCTTTCTCTACCTGCGAGCTGTGGGCAGCAAGCAGCAGAGTGAGTAATCCAGAAATCTGCTGGCTGCCTCTAATCTGCAGTTTACTTGTGAGCACATTTACTCATGAGCATGGTGCTCACAAGTAAACTGCAGATTAGATGCATCCAGCAGATCGCTGGCTTACTTGCTCTGCTGCTTGATGCCTACATCTCGCAGTCAGTGAAAAAACCACCACTTCCTGTCTCCATGCATCGAAGGAGGTCGAGCAGCAGCGAGAAGAGCACAGATCTCCTTACACAGGAAGCAGCTGCCATCGATGCCCTCAGGTGAAGATGTTGTGAGCAGGAATGCTCAACCCTTCTTAGGAGCCTCAATTTACTTTTGAGCACCATTGGACTTTCTCCCTGCCTCTCCTGGCCAATGTTGCTCACGAGTAAACTGCAGCTAGGATCTCTCTCTTGCTTCTCTCGCAGGCCAGGCTGGCTGGCGAAAACACATGGGAAGGGCTCCAGTGCCATGATCTCCCACGTGGTTCCCTCGCAGGCCAGGCCGGCTGGGGGAAACACATAGGAAGGGCTGTAGTGCCGTAATCTGCTGTGTGCTTCCCTCACAGGCCAAGCTGGCTTGCAGAAACACATGGGAAGAGTTCCAGTGCCATGATCTCCCATGAGCTCCTCTCCCTCCCAATGCGTATCAGTCCACCGGCCACTAGTATCACTCCTCCACCAGCTCTCCCTCCCCTGTCCACCTGCCAGCTCATGCCCTTTGGCCTTACCTTTGCCAGTGGGAGTGAGCAGAAGTACGCAGCTGTCAGCTTTGGAAGCCATACTAGGCTGAAGGCTTCCACACGCTGCCACTTTCTCCTGTGTGGGAAAGTAGGGGAGGGGGTGGTAGTACAAGGGATTATTAGACATAATAACATTTTTTCTGCCGGTCAAGGTCAGGCTGAGCTCGCATCTGGAGAAGGAGTGGCTGGAATGATGTCTCAAGATGGGACGGTTGAAGATTGGAGCATGTGATCAGCAGAGGAGTCATGAGGGTGGGGATATAGGTGTTTGTATTATTGAGGGAGGAACCCGGATCCCCAGATTCGGATTTCCACCAACAGTGCCAGATTACCTATGCTAGTGAAAGAACTTTGAAAGAGGTTTGCCTCTGAGTCTTTTCTGCATGGAGGGTTTTCTGGAACGCTGATAGCAACTAGATTCTGCATGTAGTGGTGGGGTGGGATAAAGCGGGCAGGCGGGGCGAGAGTTGAGCGGGCAGGCAGTGTGAGCAAGTGGGGACTGGGGGACTAGTTCAGGGGTGTGGCCAGCCATAGGTCACTACCGGTTTGGCAAACCATACCAAATTTCTGCTAACGGTTCCCCCGAACTAGCTGAATACCATCTCTAATTTCCCATAAAACTTTAGATCAGGAGAAAAAAGTCCTTTCCTTTCAGCAGTTTTCTGAATGGTCAGGCCATGGCAATGAGGGGCATGAGCCTGATCCAAGAGACTACTTTGAGCCAACAACTCAGAAAATTTCTTCCCAGTTCATGTGAAGATAGAGTAAGTGTGGAAAAGCATATTCATATTTCAACATTTTGTTAAAATAGCTATTATAATAAAAGTACTTTTGATTTATATGGCATTGCTTTCTTAGTCTGGACTACATTGTTAGGCTCTATTTGATATAGTATATGATAATCAGAGCAACTAACTGAGGTTATATCAGATTTTAGAATCTTGCCCTATGCTGAAATCATATGAAGTCACCCAAAGCTCAATTTCTTCATTAGTATATTCTTGCATCAGGCTGAAGCTTTTTTTCTTGATGCCTCAATGGCTTCTTTAACCAGCATCTTGCTCGGCTTGAGAATATGAATCTTTCTGTGGAGAAATAATCCTATGGTTCAGTAGCCATAATCAGATGGGGGAGGGAGGAAGGGAGAGAGAGAGAGAGTAAATTTACTATTGGAAAGGTAACATAAAAGCATCACACAGACTCTGAATCTTGCTATACACAATACTCTTTCTGTTTATGTATCTTTTCTAAGTCATCTTGAAAGATCTTTAAAAAGGCAGTCTTTCTTTTTTTCCAAAATGCAACATTGCCTATCTCTTAAACAGACATAACAACAACAACAATACTAATAATATACAGAACAACTGTGTCTTCATAAAAATTAACATAATTTCATTGAAACGTGGATTTCACTCTTTAATGACCAATCACTACATCTGATAAATAGACAGCAAAGAGAATGAAATAATACACCAGTCATTAACTAGGAATGCTTTTATGACACTCTCTACATAACATAAAATAATATGTAGGTTTTTTTTTTTTTTTTTTTTTTTTTTTTATTGAAAGAGTTTTAAAAACAAAACATTTTCCCTTTTTCCCCTCCTCCCAAAAAAAAAACAAAACAAAACACCCCTCCTCCCCCACCCCCGGCTTCCCGGGTCAATCACAAGGTAAAGTCCAATCCAAATAACCACATCCAAAGCTTTTCGTCTCCCAACCCCCTCTAATAATCTAATAATAAGAGAAACTACTGTAACTTCATAATAGATAACTCTTGTCATTATGGAATTCTGGGATCCAGGTATTTTAATGATCAAACTTGATCTAAGATATCTCGATCTAATACATTTTTCATATTTATTTTCTATAATTTTAATGAATGGCAATAGTGATAGCAATAGCACTTAGACTTATATACTGCTTCATAGTGCTTTTTACAGCCCTCTCTAAGCGCTTTACAGAGTCAGCATATTGGCTCCAACAATCTGGGTCCTCATTTTACCAACTTCGGAAGGGTGGTAGGTTGAGTCAACTTTGAGCCAGTGAGATTTGAACTAGCAGTCAGCTGAAGTACTGCACTCTAACCACTGCACCACCTCCGCTCTTATAGCAGTAGGAGTATTGTGTACTTGCCCTTTTATATTTGACTAAATGGTTAAACTTCATATTTTACCTTGGTATTGCTTCTTTAAATTAGTTCACAGGGATACAGAATGCAACATCATAACATCGGTCTAATTCTGAGGCAACAGTCTCTTAATACCAATACAAAGTTTTTACCAGCTCTTTCCATAGTATCACAAATTACATTTATAATAGTTTTACACACTACTTGACTACCAAGTGACAACATACAATGGGTTTCATTTTCTAGATATTTGAACTACATAAAATGTAGTGCTAATATAATGACTGCATATACCTGATGAGTTCCACTAAAGATAAAATGAATCACTCACTGCCTCCTGGTGGTCTAATAATGCATAAAGCATAGGAAGGTAAACAAAGATAGTCCGTTTCTGGGATGGTGGAGTCATGAATTTCTATGATGGTGTGATATAAACAACAGTTCTATCGTTTAGTTTGTGAGCCCCAATAAGGAAATTGTATACTCATAAATTATTAATTAAATGTAGACATCTACATGCAAAGCAGTGATACAGAGCTATAGCCCTATTCTTTAATTTTGAAAATGTAATTTCTGATACATTGTATATTTGTATAAATAATGCCACAGAGAAATAATTATCTTACAAGGAGCAGAAGCTATTTCATTCATCTTGCTTTGTACGTTTCCCATTTGTATCAATTTTGCCTCTGCTTTCCCTGTTCTTTCATGCATACATCACCCCTATTTTTTCCTCTTCTTTAGTTACTGTTTGACATGTTCCTATATAAATAATTGCCTCACCTTAGGCTCTTTATGTTAAAATGAAAATTAAGACTTATTTCCTGTACTTAGGGGTTGGGGCATGACAAATACAAAGGACACCAGATAATGTGAGGAATTTGGAGATTACTTTGAGCTTCTGACTCCCTCCCTTACAATGAACTAGAAATATATGTTAGTGTAGCCTCTAATTTATCCTTACCACCAGTGACTGATTGTCCTTTTAAGCACCTGCTGAGTTACTTGCCTTGGAGATCTCCTTAGCATACCTGTAGATAACCTTTGGGCAGGCAAAGAATGTTCTTGGGTATAAATGCATCCATTTTCGAGAATTCCAGGACAAAGCAGCAGAATAATACAATGCTTAGAGTCCCCAAGGAGACATTATTCATTATGTATTTACAGTTATTGGATTAAAAGTTTGTAATGTGCTCTGTTCAATTAATAATAATACCAAGCAGCCAGAGCTATGAAATGCCTTGTTTCTTTTAAAAGCTCTAATATAGGAAAAGATGAGCAGTTTGTCCTAATGAATGCATATAATTGGTGCACTTTATTATAAAACCCTGGAACAGCATTTTTCACCAGGCAGTTCTATTTGTAACAAGCTGTCTCCAGGATGTCAGAGTGTAATAAATGTGCTGCAGACTAGAACTGCTGATTAGCATTTCTGAAATCCCAGAAACATTGTGGTAGCTGTTTGCCATCACAGGAAAATTTTTGAGCCCTTTGAGGTATCAAGAACTATTTTCTTGCCAGGGTCAGATAAGGGTCTTTTCTCTTTCCCCATGCCTGTGTCTCTCTCTTGCAGCCTCCAATTAATGATTGTGTATGAACTACACAACTGTGCATAGTAACATTGAACTCTTTTTTTTTTCTTTTGACATGGAATAGATTTCAGATAAATAAGGCGAGAAGTAAGTTCAAGCTAAGGGTAAGAAAATAATTTCTGTCAGTTATATTGAAAAAAATGACAGTATCAATTACACTCCTGTTGAATCTGAAGCAATATGAGTACTTCAGAGGTGCAGTTTACACACTGGCTAAAAATAAGGGGTGATTTCTAAGATTGTATGACTATGATGCTTACACACCAACCAATGATATTTTGCTCTCTCAAGAGATTTTTTTTGAGTGATCTAAAATGACATTATAAGTATAGAGATTATCACCATTTCTCAGTTGAACAATTGTTCTACATGGATCTTCAAACTTGGCAACTTTAAGACTGGTGGACTTTAACTCCCAGAATTTCCCAGACAGCATGGCCGGTTGAGGAATTTTGGCAGTTGAAGTCCACCAATTTTAAAGTGGAAGAGTTTGGAGACCTCTATTCTAAAATCAAAGATTTCATTGGCAAAAAAAAATGTAACATCTGTTTCACAAACGATCTTATACAATCTCTGAAAATGAGAAGAGAGAATCAACTCTTCACTATGACAAAATCCTACTTCACACATGTATATATGTAATTTGGTTAATGTTTGTGTATTGACTTGCAACTGAATAACTGCCAACATGAAAGATATTGGTGGTACAATAGACAGCAGATATATTGGAGAATGAAATTCTATGTCTCATGCCATGCAGTGTTTTATATCCATATTTCATAAAACAGGATCTGTCAATTAAAATACCATGAACTATTATTTTATACAGATGATTTTACAAACCACAAGGGCTATGTTCAGCATGAGATGTGAAACAAAATTTGTTGACTTGGTTTAGCATATTTATGGAGAAATTATACAAGCCAATTTATGCAAATTTGCTTGCAGAATTAAGAATGTAAATGAAAATAAATTACTGCGCTCCTAATTCTGCATGAAAATTTTGCTTGCCAGTATATGCATGCAAAATGTGACCCATTGGAGAAGGAAATGGCAACCCACTCCAGTATCTTTGCCATGAAAACCCCATGGACAGTACCAAAGGAAAAAAGATATGACACCAGAAGATGAGCCCTTCAGGTTGGAAAGTGTCCAATATGCTACTGGGGAAGAGCAGAGGGCTAGTACCAGTAGCATCAGAAAGAGTGAAGCAACTGGGCCAAAGCCGAAAGGATGCTCAGCTGTGGATGCAGCTGGTGGTGAAAGGAAAGTCCAATGCTGTAAAGATCTTTTCTCCATAGTAACCTGGAATCCATGAATCAAGGCAAGCTGGATGTGGTCAAACAAGAGATGACAAGACTGAAAATTGACATCTTAGGAATCACCAAACTAAAATGGTCAGGAATGGGTGAATTTAATTCAGATGACCATCAGGTATACTACTGCAGGCAAGAATCTCTCAAAAGAAATGGAATAGCCTTCATAATCAATAAAAGAGTAGGAAGAGCAATACTGGGGTACAATCTCCAAAATAACAGAATGATCTCAGTTCGAATCAAAGGCAAATCATTCAATATCACAGTAATCCAAGTCTATGCCCCAACCACTGGTGATGAAGTGGATGAAATTGACTGGTTCTATAAAGCCCTACAGCACCTTATAAAATTAACACCAAAAAATGATGTCCTTATCATCATGGGGGATTGGAATGGTAAACTGGAAGCCAAAAGGTAACTGGAATAACAGACAAGTTTGGCCTTGAAGTTGTTGTGACCCAGACCCTAGTAGGTAGCAACAAATGCAGTCCTTAAGAAAAATGCACTTTATTTGAACAGCTGGGAATTAGCTCATTCCCAGCGTTGTGTAACTGGAAATAGAACAAAGGCTTCACCAACAAACAAACATTCTTCGGTTATCACAAACCTGAGTTCAGTTTGGATAACTGCCAAGGTCCTTTCTGATAAATGTCCAGAGCAGAGAACAGAGCAAAGAATGCAGCTGCAACATTGCTTTCCGGCAAACTGAGACACCGGTGCTGGTCTTCTTTTAAACTTTATGGGAGTGGCCAATCATCTCTTGGCCCTACTCCCGAGGTGACCTCTCTGCTTGAGCTGCTCTTGCCTCTTGGCAGCTCTTCTTATACGGGCATTATGAACAGGCTCATCGCAGTCTGAATCCATTGACAGCTCCACAGGCTGCTGACGGATCACGACACTGTCCCCACCACAGGCCCCTTCCCCCGGGGCTGATGATCCAGATCCGGCCAGGACAGGAATTGGTCATGGAAGGCATTCACTACGGCAGGTGCATGCATGGAGGTTGCATCCCCCCAGGTGAAGTGCTCATACCCATATCCCTTCCATGCAACGAGATGCTGGAACTGTCCTTTGAGCCACCGGGAGTCCCGAATGCTGGCAACCTTGTATACGGGTGTTCATCTCCATCATGTGGTGCCAGTTGGGGACGGTCTGGTTTGCAGAGTGGACAGGCGGGCTGCTGTGCTTTCCGTGTCAGAGCCTGTAAATCCACTGATTCCTAAACTGTGGAGAAAGGTTCTACAGGCAACACTGTCCAGAGCGGAAGCGGGTCTTCAATGTGGGAATACTCCAATTTACTCAAGAGTGCATCCGCCCTTTGATTGCGACCACTGGAGCAGTTGTATGTCCGGTGCAGGGGCAATCGATCTGCCTCCTTCTCGCTGGAAACATCCACAGAATTCTTGAGGTCGGAAGGCAAGGACACCCCGGTTGGATCCTGCAGCTGGCCTGCACAGACTTGGCGGATGTGGTCTACACATTGCAGGCTCGGAAAAGCAATGAAGTTCTGGGACCAATAGATCTGCGGGTAATGTGTCCGAAGCCAAGCCAAGCCCAAAACCACTGGAAAATGCAGGCTGGAGGTAATATAAAACTGAATGGCCTCCTCATCAGATCCGATGGTCATGCACAAGGGTTGCATGGTAGCCGTAATAGGCCCAGACAAAAGCACCCGGCCATCAATGGTCTCCATGAGCATGGGAGGATCCACCAGACACTCAGTGATTAAATATTTGGCTGCAAATGCCGCATCCATAAAGTTACTTGTAGCTCCAGAGTCCACCAAGGCGCGAGCCAGAATCCCCTGCTGATCATTGGGCAAGAAGACTTTTGCTGCCAACATCAGGTGTCGGGGGACGGTCCGGGCTCCACGTCTGCTGTACATTCCTTGGTTTTGGTGTGCGCCCGATTCAGAGTCTCCCCTAGATCAGGCTCAGGGTGTTTTCCCAACAAGGTTTTCTGTAGCTTTGGGGCAGGCACAGGAACCGGCTGCCCTCATTGATTCTGTGGGCAATAGGCAGCCATGTGCCCAGGTTCCCACAATACAAGCACAACCCTCCTGAACGTCATCTAGTTTTCTCAGCCACCAACAGACGGTGTCTGACTGCGCCTAATTCCATGGGCTTTACCCATGGAGCTGGGGACTCCCGACTGACTGGAACCACATGGGTCTCCTGGTGGGCACGTCGACTGGTCCGTCTCTGCAATTGGGCATCAATCCTAAGGCACAGATGTCCCAGTGCGTTGAGGGTTGGAGGGATATCTGCCCAAACCAGATGATCCTGCAACTCCTCCATCCTGGAATGCATCCATAAGGGCTGCCTCATTTCAGGCTGAATCCTGGCTAAGCAGCTGAAACTCATTGTATGCTCCTGCAGTAGGTTCCAGCCCTGCTTCAGGGTCTTCAGTTGTCTGGTGGCAGTCTGCATGTGGATGGGGTCCTCATACATCAGTCGGAGATGATCACAAAACCCCCTGAAATCATCCAACAGAGGACTATCCTGCACCATCAGGGGCATGGCCCAGCGAGATGCAGAGCCTGAAAGCAGGCTGAGTACAAACCCCACTTTATCCCCGTCAGTGGGAAAGTCCTCTCTTTTCAGGCTGATAAAAAGCTGGCATTGTCCCATAAAAGCAGGAAACATGGCCTGAGTACCATCAAACTTGTCTGGCACGGCAATATGAGCTCTTCTACAGGGAGGGAGAGAAGCTGGAGCTTGGAGCTGAGCCATCTGTGCAGATAACAAAGCTACTTGCTGCTGAAGCTATGCAGTCACAGCATGGAACTCCTCCATTCTTAGAGGTTTGTTGACTACTTCTCCTCGTGGGCCAGAAAGCAATCTGTTGTGACCCAGTCCCTAGTAGGTAGCAACAAATGCAATCCTTAAGAAAAATACACTTTATTTGAACAGCTGGGAATGAGTAACTCGAAATAGAACAAAGGCTTCACCAACAAACAAACATTCTTCGGTTATCACAAACCTGAGTTCAGTTTGGATAACTGCCAAGGTCCTTTCTGATAAATGTCCAGAGCAGAGAACAGAGCAAAGAACGCAGCTGCAACGTTGCTTTCCAGCAAACTGAGACACCGGTGCTGGTCTTCTTTTAAACCTTATGGGAGGGGCCAATCATCTCTTGGCCCTACTCCCGAGGTGACTTCTCTGCTTGAGCTGCTCTTGCCTCTTGGCAGCTCTTCTCATACGGACATTAGGAACGGGCTCATCTCAGCCCGAATCCGTTGACAGCTCCACAGGCTGCTGACGGATCACGACAGAAGTACAAAATGAAGCAGGGCACAGACTAATAGAATTCTGTCAAGATAATACAATGGTCATAGCAAACACTCTTTTCCAACAACCGAAGAGATGATTCTACACATGGACATCACCAGACAGTCAACACAGAAATCAGATTGACTATGTGCTCTGCAGCCAAAGATGGAGAAGTCAGTAAAAACAAGAACAGGAGCTAACTGTGGTTCAGATCATGAGCTTCTCATTGCAAAATTTAGGCTTAAATTGAAGAAAGTAGAGAAAAGCACTAGGCCACTCAGGTATGAACTAAATCATATCCCTGATGAATATACAGTAGAGGTGACAAATAGATTTAGGGAATTAGATCTGATAGACAGAGTGCTTGAAGAATTATGGATGGAGGTTCGCAATATTGTACAAGAGGGAGCAACTAAAACCATCCCAAAGGGAAAAAAATGCAAGAAAGCAAAATGGCTGTCTGAGGAAGCTTTGCAAATAGCTGAGGAAAAAAGGGAAGAGAAAGGCAAGGGAGAAAGAGAAAGATACACCCAGTTGAATGCAGAATTCTAAAGAATAGCTAGAAGAGATAAGAATACCTTCTTAAATGAATAGTGCAAAGAAATAGAAGAAAACAGTAGAATAGGGAGTACCAGATACCTCTTCAAGAAAATTGTAGATATGAAGGGAACATTTCAAGCAAAGATGGGCATGATAAAGAACCAAAATGGCAGGGACCTAACAGAGGCAAAAGAGATTAAGAAGAGATGGCAAAATTACACAGAATTCTACACAAGAACAAGCTTAACATCCCTGATTACCACGATGGGGTGGTCACTGAACTTGAGCCAGACATCCTAGAATGTGAAGTCAAATGGGTCTTAGGAAATCTGAGCAAGAACGAAGCTAGCCGAGATGACAGTATTCCAGCTGAGCTATTCAAAATCTTAAAAGACAATGCAGTAAAAGTGCTACATTCAATTTACCAGAAAATTTGGAAAACTCAATAGTAGCCACAGGATGGGAAAAGGTCAGTTTACATTCCAATTCTAAAAAAAGGCAATGCCAAAGAATGTTCAAACTATCACACCATTGCACTCATTTCACATAATAGTAAAGTTATGCTTAAAATCCTACAAGCTAGGCTCTAATAGTATGTGGATCAAGAACTATCAGAAGTACAGGCAGGATTTCAAAGAGACAGAGGAGATCAAATTGCCAACATACACTGGATTGTGGAAAAAACTAGGGAGTTCCAAAAAAAATCTATTTCTGCTTCATTGACTATGCTAAAGCCTTTGATTGTGTGGATCACAACAAACTGTGGCAAGTTCTTAAAGAGATGGAAGTACCAGACCATCTTATTTGTCTCTTGAGAAACCTGTATATGGCTCAAGAAGCAACAGTGGGAACTAGACATGAAACCACTGATTGGTTCAAAATTGGGAAAGGAGTCCGGCAAGGCTATATACTCTCACCCTGCCTATTTAATTTATATGCAGAGTACATCATGAAAAAGGCGGGGCTAGATGAATCAAAAGTTGGAATTAAGATTTTCGGGATAAATATCAACCTCAGATATGCAGATGATACCACTCTAATGGCAGAAAGCTAAGAGGAATTAAATTCTTTACCCTTGATACGGGTAAAGAAGGAGAGTGCAAAATTTGGCTTGAAACTCAACATTAGAGAAAACTAAGATCATGGCATCTGGCCCTCTCAATTACTGGCAGATAGATGGGGAAGAAATGGAGGTAGTGACAGATTTTCTTGGGCTCCAAGATCACCGCACATGGGGACTGCAGCCAAGAAATTAAAAGATGCTTGCTCCTGGGGAGGAAAGCTATGGCAAATCTAGACAGCATTCTAAAAAGCAAAGACATCATCCTGCCAACAAAAGTGCTTATAGTCAAGGTTATGATTTTCCCAGCTGCAATGTATGGCTCTGAAAGTTGGACCATAAGAAAGGCTGAGCACCAAAGAATTGAGGCCTTTGAACTATGTGCTGAAGAAGACTCCTGCAAGTCCCTTGAACTGCAAGGCAAACAAACATGTCAGTCCTAGAGGAGATCAACCCTGACTGCTCCTTAGAAGGTCAGATCCTGAAGATGAAACTGAAATACTTTGGCCACTTAATGAGAAGGAAGGACTCACTGGAGAAGAACGTAATGCTGGAAAAGATTGAGGGCAAAAGAAGAAGGGGACAACAGAGAATAAGGTGGCTGGATGGAGTCACTGAAGCAGTAGGTGTGAGATTAAATGGACACCAGGGGATGGTAGAGGACGTCCATGGGGTAGACACCAGGGGATGGTAGAGGAACATTGTCCATGGGGTCGTGATGGGTCATACATGACTTCGCAACTAGCAACAACGAACGTATTCATTCATATCTGTATGAGAAGGACTGGCAGAGCTAGGGGGATTAGTAAAAAGAAGGATCAGCCTAGAAACATTACATCACAACAAATTAATTAAGTCCATCTCCCTCTTGATTGCCATTGGCCTTATCTAACTATAATCAGGTGCTGACCATTAGTTGAAAATATTCTTGTGCATAGGCTTTTAACAATAAATTAACCCTTCACATGTGGACCTGGTCTATTGCACCTGACAATAGCTGGCATATAGTATTTGAACCCTGCTTGCACACTGAGAAAAAAGGCCATAGGTATAAATGGGCACAAAGAAAGAGCTCACATACAATGATGGCTATCCTCCAAATGTTTCCCTACACTTTTGGGAAGATATATATATATATATAGTAGGTTTTCATGGGTATATGTCTGCAAGTTTTGGTATGTTCAGGTCTTTTCCTGTGTAAGATTGAAAGTATTTAGGAAACGTTTCTATGAGATCTCATTCATTATCTTCAGGCTGGAGGTTTTTGGCTTTGTTCTTATGTAAGCAAAAGAACTCACAGCTCCTAGAAGCACGAAGCTGTAAACAACAGCCTGAAGATGACGAATGAGACTTCGTCGAAACGTCGCCAAGGCACTTCCAATTTTACATGGGAGAAAATCCGAATAACCAAAGACCTACATACAAACTCCCGCGAAAACCTCAGAAAACATATATATATATATATATATATATATATATATATATATATATATATATATATATATATATATATATATACATATATATATATATTCTGAGCTTTTCATGGGTGTTTGTATGTAGGTCTTTGGTTATTCGGAGATTTTCTCCCGCATAAAATTGGAAGTGTCTTGGCGACGTTTCAACGAAGTCTCATTCCTCATACATTGCTCCCAGAAGCACAAAGCTGAAGCCTGAAGATGACGAATGAGACTTCGTCGAAACGTCGTCGCCAAGACACTTCCAATTTTACGTGGGAGAAAACCCGAATAACCAAAGACCTACACACACACACACACACACACACACACATATATACTACGTAGGTATATTGCTTCTATAAGTTTCCACAATTTGTGCTACCATCTCATCATGGCAAGAGGGTTCCTGAAAGGAACACTTTACAAATGATGGAGGAGGAGGAGGAGATATTTTAAGTTAAGGCCATATCAGTCTGTGAAATAATGTCCATTATTTTGGTTGAAATTGAAACGTCTTTTTAATAAAAATCTAATAAATGCATTGTTTCTTAATATATATGTATAGGATCTATAGGATTCAAAACTGAATTTGCTTAGGGTGACTCCCACTTTGCTTCAGCTTCCATTTTAAGATCTAATCATTGT
This sequence comes from Ahaetulla prasina, assembly GCF_028640845.1. NCBI lineage: Eukaryota > Metazoa > Chordata > Lepidosauria > Squamata > Colubridae > Ahaetulla > Ahaetulla prasina. The sequence goes on from NC_080546.1 coordinate 40,653,056, forward strand.
TTTGTAAATAGCAAAATATACTTCATAATTCCAATTTTTGAAAAATTAAAAAATTGGTCATCAAAGAGGAGCTCACCAAAAACTTTATAACATTAAAGATATAAAGATATTTCCATTTCATAGTGGGAAATCAGCAATTATTTTTAGACACAGAAAAATTACTAGACTGGTTTTTTTCTGTGTAAGCAAACTTTTAAAAAGTGAACTGTGAGGTGATTTCTCCAGAAAATAGCAAAAACTTCCACAGAAAAGTTTGTCATTCTTGTATTTCACTGTTTGCTTGGCTTTTTAAATTTTACCATTATTCTTTTGTCCTTCAATCAGCAGACTAAATAAAATGTGATAATTAAGGAAGAGTTATAATTAGTCATGCAACAGTAAGGCATGTCTTCTGATCTGTCCATGATTTTGTCTCTCAGTTTGTACATACATTTTTCGAAATAATTCAGTGATCCCAAAGGACCTTCAACTAAACAGTGCTATACATTTGTTTTCCCCCTTGTTTCCAAATATTTTATTTGTCACTCAGTAGGGATTTATATTGCAATAAATAAAGCACCACATACTAGACTCACATAATTTTGTAGGATCTTCCTCTCCGGATGCAAGTGTATCGTATTATCAATAGGAAGTACACACGCACGGCACAAATATTCTTGAGAAAGAATGGGATCAAAATTCAAATTATTTGTTTTATTTAAAGTACACATATTGTTAGGAAAATATGTATTTCTTCATCTGCAGGTGAATATTTCTTCCTGAAAAGAAAATAATGTTGTGTATTATAGAGCTTCATGAATTATCCTCGAAAATAATGTTGTGACATTTTGTAACATAAATGTCAATATAGTGGTCAAAGAATATTGCATAGACCATAAGAGAGAATTATTACAAAAAAAATACATGAACTGAATCCACCTAATAGTATTATAAGTATCACACATTTATCAGTAGGTCATTGCGCATAGATTGTTTTCAGTAATATTCCATGCATTTTGCTTCTAGCCAATTTTGAAATCATGATTTTATTCAAAGCCACTTTAGATCTCTACTTCTGGTTGTGGTTCTTATAAAACCTATCGTTTAGAATGCACTTCAGTAATCTTGGCATATATTGAAAAGGAAATGCACCAAAATATTATTTAAAATATGTTAAACAGATTATGAAATAAAATTGTTAAAAATTATTGAACTGCTAGTCCTTTAGTAGCTTATTCCCAGCAAATCAATATTCTTCTGTATTCCTAAATAGATTTTAAATTTGTAAAAATGATTTTCCCATCAAATGTACTGAATAATATCCTATAAATTATTATATTTATGTGTAGGTAAATGTATAATCAAATTCACACAGGCTATATATTAGTCATAAACCATAAATTTGTACATCTTTACTTAAAATCTTAAGTAGCATTCATTATTAAAAAAATGGTCAATTATTTAGAAGATAACAGAATATATTGCTATGCCCAATGTTTTTTTTAATGATCTAATAATAAAAGTAATTGCAAGTAGTTAATGATTTGATTGCACATAATCAATGCAAATAATACAGGTAGCCGACTTCCAACCATTTTTTTAGTGACTGTTCAAATGGCATTGAAAAAAATATTTATTATCATTTTTCACATTTATAACCATTACAGCATTCCCATCATCATGTGATTAAAATTCAGGTGCTTGCTACTGGCATGTATTTATGACAGTTGCACTGCCAAGGAGTCGTGTGATCATCATATTTAATTGTTACCTGAGAATTACCTGTTACCTGTTACAGCTGAGAAATTCCTAGCTAACGTTTAACAAGCAAAGTCAATGGGGGAAGCTGGATTCACTTAACAAGCATGTGATTTACTTAATAACTGCAGTAATTCGCTTAACAACTGTGGCAAAAATGTCATAAAATAGGACAAAACTCACTTAACTACTGCCTTACTTAGCATCAGAAATATTAGGCTCAATTGTGGTCATAGGTCAAGGACTATCTGTATTAAAATTTTATGGTGTACTGCAAAGTATTTTTGTTAAACAATTCCTAGGTCACAGATATAATATTTTATGCAGCTGTTTATTTTTCATAAATCATTTTACCACAGTTTCATACTTCAATTCATAATAACGAGGATAATTCATGAAGCTCTATAATAAGCTTAAAGTGTCTTACTAAAGTCTTATTAGTCAATCTTGATAACAGGATTGAATAGAAATGGAAAGGATTTCCAAAACAGATAATGAAAATTCACTACATAGAATTAAAGAAAAAGTAATGGGCTCTCAGGAACTTAAAATGCTTGACAATTTAAATTGCCACACAGTCTGATAAAAGCTTTGTATAAACCAGGAGAAATAAAGAATTAATGATGTTTGTGATTAGCTAAAACACATGCTCTTGTAACACAATTGCATGGCAGAATTACATTAATTTAGTATATTATCTGCTAAACTTAATGTTACTTTTAGCATCATTATAAATAATGTGCAGAATAATTCTGCATTTGTTCTATCAGTACTAACTCAATTTAATAAAACAGAATTTGTATTTGAAATTTCTGTCAAAGGAAAAGGGACTTCTATTGAAATTGTCATAATCAGAACACAATGTTCTTGCACCAGTTTTTTAATTATGAGGATCAAGATATGCATGTGTGGCAATATAATAATTTTCATTTCATTGTTTAATAATTTTTCCAGCAGACAGAAGCATAAAGTACTTTACTGAGCTTTAAGATATATGGTAGCCAGAGAAGCTTCAGATTAATGGAAGGAATTGCAACAGAAGACAAAGAAGCAGTAATAGTCTTTATCAATAGTCAAATCAGAAATTCAAAATATATTTTCAAGGATCTTGAGAATAAAATAGAGAAACCAAAGCTTAATTCACACCCAGATGTTTGACATAATTATACTTAATGATTTTACACTTGAATGCAATATTGCAATTAGTTAAATTTTAAAAGGAGAAATCTTCATACAAGTATTACGTTATCATGTTAACCCAATCTCATGTTCTTTCAGAAGTTTCAAGCAGGAAGGCTCATTCTTGATATAATAACAAATGTTATTGTGATTCAATTTGGCTCAATTCAAGGTCAGTTTACATTCCAATTCTAAAAAAAGGCAATGCCAAAGAATGTTCAAACTATCACACCATTGCACTCATTTCACATAATAGTAAAGTTATGCTTAAAATCCTACAAGCTAGGCTCCAATAGTATGTGGATCAAGAACTATCAGAAGTACAGGCATTTCGAAGAGACAGAGGAGATCAAATTGCCAACATACACTGGATTGTGGAAAAAACTAGGGAGTTCCAAAAAAAAATCTATTTCTGCTTCATTGACTATGCTAAAGCCTTTGATTGTGTGGATCACAACAAACTGTGGCAAGTTCTTAAAGAGATGGAAGTACCAGACCATCTTATTTGTCTCTTGAGAAACCTGTATATGGCTCAAGAAGCAACAGTGGGAACTAGACATGAAACCACTGATTGGTTCAAAATTGGGAAAGGAGTCCGGCAAGGCTATATACTCTCACCCTGCCTATTTAATTTATATGCAGAGTACATCATGAAAAAGGCGGGGCTAGATGAATCAAAAGTTGGAATTAAGATTTTCGGGATAAATATCAACCTCAGATATGCAGATGATACCACTCTTTCAATTCAATCAGATCCCAATGGTTAGATTTTAATTTCTGACATGGAGTGCACCATCCCAGTTGGGAGAAAGGCTCAAACTAGGAATCAGCTTGGATTTGCTATGTTAACCCAAGATAACTAGGTCTGCTCTCACTCCCCTACTGCCCACCACCCAAATGCATTAGAACCTTATCTGGTTGTTCCCAGGTGAAAGCTGAAAGTCTGAGGAGATTCCGTGGAATAGGCAGAGAACAATAATTATTTGAACTACACATACGGGTCTGGTTATTCAGGCCTGAGATTCTAAATTGATCAAGAATTGGAAGCATGTATTGTAGGACAAGCAGATATAGTAACTAATCCATTTTCCCCTGTCTCAGAAACCAAAAAGGAATCTCCTAAAATATGGCTTTTCAATACTTTGGTTGTGGCTTTCATATTGTTTCAACTGTGGATTAAGTTCTACATTGATGACTTTCGCCTAAACATGTTTAGCAAATTCATCAATGTGATTTATCAAGGGAACCCCATTTCCCAGATGTTTCTCCACCACAATAAAACTATTGGATGTCATCTCAAAAATGCAATACAGGACAGGAGACACAATATACTACTACAAAGTCAGCATGGCTAGTTCAAGGAAGCTCAGAATCTATATAATTCTCTTAAGGAAAGAGGTAATAGAGTTTGCTTCCATAAAGCATTTTGTGCTACTTCATAATTTCTCCTAATCTTCTACCTGCTAATTGTCAGTGCCTCTGCTCAGTGATTTTGCAACAGTGGTTTTCTTATTTTTTTTTAAAAAGTACATTTCAATATTTGTATCTTAAGGAAACTGAATAGAAATATACAAAAAGCAGGAGCAAGAAAACTGTTTCTGAAAATAAAAAAGACTGCATTGCAACATGCAATCAGCAGGATTTGTGATATTGATTTCTCCTCATATTTAATTTGTGATATTGCCTTTATGTAGATAAAATTTTATTTTCAATAGATGGCTACCAATCCTATTGGCTAAAATGTTACAGCCATTCCATGATCTCTCTCTCGCTCTCTCTCGCGCTCTCTCTTTTTTATATTTCGCAAATAAGTATTGATTATATTTGATCAATTCTAAGTAAAAGATGATTCCCATCTTTGCAGTAAACCCACTTCACGTTTTGGTGAATGTATGTTGTATGTTGTATGTATATGTATATGCATATAATTTGTAAATGCTGTTTTTTAAAAATTATAGCCAGGTAGCCATCACTTGCCTTTTCATGTACATTTCAGCAATACTTCTCAAAATATTAATAATTTGTTTGGACCAATTGAATATGGCCTATAAAGTAAAGTGATAACAAATTATGTCATCTTATTAGTAAAATAAAAAATCTAAAGTAAGAACAAGCTTAAAACTTATACAAATTGATGTACACATCTTCTGCTGTCACACAATCAGTGTACCTGTCTTTAGTTTCTGAAATATTGTCTTTATTGTTTGATTCATTTCAACTTTATATTCTATCATAAATTTACTAAGGGAATAAGAAGGAGGATATAAAAGGTGAAGATTATTTCACTAAGAAAGAACATATTAATGTCCAACTATTCTAATATTTAGAATAGTCACAAATCTAATGAAATACTGACTACACTGAAATAAAGCAAGCCATAAATTAAGAAAAAGCTAAGAATGCATTAGCTATCAATCATATTTTAATTAGAATTATCACATACTTTAGCTACAAACATATACTACATATACTACAGGCATTTCTATCAGTGTACAAACAGACAACAGAATTAGCCTGCACAATATATTAAAGCATTAAATCACCAGCAAGGTTTTTGAATGTCTGTAGTTCTCTCTATTTTAAATATATATTCACATGTCAGATATAATTTACTTGCAATAGAGGCTGAATCTAGCTGGAAAAATAATTTTGGTTTTATACCTTTATGATTTTTTTTTTATTCATGGAGATTGGTTTGCAATGCTAATCAGTGATGTTGAAACCCTAGGCTTGCAAGCTTTCCACTCAGATAAAAAATGTTGAAGACTTTTAAGGAACAACAAATGAATCTAAATTATGCTGTGAGTTCACAAGATTAAAACATGAAAAAGTTCTGGGTCATTTACTACATCAAAAGTATTTGTTAACAAAGACATTTCTTAAAACTTTGCTTTGATTCAGCATGAAATTCAAACATAGTTTGAAGCAATGCTGGATTATTGTTTATAATTTGTCTTGTGTTCTAATGTTGATATCAGACAGAGGCAATGCAACATAAGCAAACATAGTGGTTAAGCAAACACAAAGTCAGCCATAAAAGATTCAGATGCCTACCCACTAATGCTTAAATTATGAGGAATAAACAGGGCAAGCCTGAAGTCCTATTACATGGGCACATGTATGTTGTTGTTGCCATTACTGAAATTTTGGGTATGAAATTCCTGACTGGAATCTACTGCTTGAAGTATATAAATTATTCAAAAGAAACACACCTAATGAAAGAATAGGTAGAATTGCATTATACGTAACAAATCACTACATGTCTACAGAAATGAATTAAACCAAGGATAAAAGTCTTCTTAAATGGATTAATATAGAAGGGGGGAAAGAGTGACATTGCCATAGGTATATACTACAGAATACCCAACCAAGCAGAGTGAAATAGACAAACTTTTGCTATTTAGCTAAGATGGGATAGAATCAAGAACACATGAAATGTTAGTTCCACTTCCTAATGCCTTGGTAAGACCACACTTGGAATATTATATCCAGTTTTGGTTGCCACAATATAAAAAAATATATATGTTGAGCAATGGTGGGATCCAAATAATTTAACAACTGGTTCTCTGCCAATAATGACCAGCTGGGTAGTCATGGCTCAGTGGTCATGTGACCGTGTGGGCATGACCAACTCAACATCACGTCGATGGGCGCTTTCTATTTAGCTGTTACAATGTAATAAAGGTTAACCAGAGAGGCAATTTCTGTAAGCAGGGCAATAAAGATTAGGCTAGAAAGAACACAGAATGTTTTCTTCCTGCCTTCCTTACAGGATTAGCCCTGTAAGGTTGAAAAAAATAATAGGAGATTTCTTCCAACAACTGGTTAGAAAGTTAACAACCGATTCTCCCGAATAGGTGCGAACTGGCTGAATCCCACCACTGATGTCAAGACTCTAAAAAGCATGCTGAGAAGAGCGACAATGATGATTAGGGGATTGGAGGCTAAAACATACGAAGAATGGTTTCAGTAATTGGGTATGTCTAGTTTAGTGAACAGAAGGGCTAGGAATGACATGATAGCAATGTTCCAATATCTAAGGGGCTGCCACAAAGAAGAGGGGAATCAGCCTATTCTCCAAAGCACTTGAAGGCAGGACAAGAAGTAATGGATAGAAATTAATCAAGGAGAGGGAAAAAAACCTAGAACTAAGAAGAAATGTCACAGAACAATTAATCAGCAAAACTGGAGGTTTTTAAGAGAGATTGGAAAACCATTTGAATGGAATAGGGTTTCCTGCCTGAGCAGGGAGTTGGATTAGAAGGTCCTTTCTAACTCTGTTTCCTTTTAAAATGAAAAATCTTCATATAAGTATTATGTTAATACGTATACCAATCTCATTATTTTACATTGCATGAACAGAGGGATAGTTTCAAGATCATGTGAAGTGTTAGTACTGTTTTATATTACATTGGTGAGACCACATTTGGAATAGTGCATCCAGTTCTGGTCACTGTGATAGTAAAAAGATGGTAAGACCCTAGAGTACAGAGAAAGAGTACAGAGAAGAGCAACAAAAATGATAAGGCATCTGGAAGCCTAACCACAACCACAATGAACAATTGAGGGAGCTATAGTCTAATGAAGAGAAGAAGTGTTATGGTAGCAGTCTTCCATTACTTGAGGGGTTGTCACAAAGAAGAGATTGACCTAGTCTCCAAAGCACATGAGAGCAGGACAAGAAGTAATGGGTAGAAGATCATTAAAGAGACATCCAACCTAGAACTACGGAGAAATTGTGTGTTCCTTGGTATTCTCTGAGCTTTGTGGTTTTCTTGCAGATGTTTCATCACCAAACTAGGTAATATCAAGGTAGATCCTAGCACTAATGAAGTTATCTTCATCTGCAAGAAAACCACTAAGCTCAGAGAGCACCACAAACCTCACAGTTCAATCCTAAACTATAAATCTTCTTTTCTATATGTAAGGAGAAATTTCCTGATAGTGAGAACAATTATAATCAGTAATTAATTAGAAGTAACAATAAACAATCCATAATCAGGCTTACCTCTAGAAATTGTGGATGCTCCATCATTTGAAGTTTGCGAAAAGAGAGTTGATAGTCATTTGTCCAGAATGGAATAGGGCAGGGGTGAAATGCTCCCAGTTCGCACCGGCTTGCCCAATTAGGTAGCTATGGCAGCTGCTGGTTCGGAGGACTGGTAGCAAAAATCCCTGGCCCCGCCCCACTGCCTCTGCTGAGCCACACCATCAGCAGAAGTTGTTTTTTTTTAACTTTTAAAAGCAGTTTTTCTTCAGCCGAAACATGCCTTTAAAAGTAAAAAAAACCAATCTGATGATCGCGGGGCTGAGCAGAGATCATCAAAACCCTTTAAAAGTTTTTTTTAAAAAATCCTCTTCAGCCGAAGAGGGGAAAAAAAGAGAAAAAAAAGAGGTTTTAAAAACCTCCTCTGGCGATCCCAGAGGAGTTTCCTGATCCTCACAGGCTTTTAAACTCACTTTTTAACAGCCCCCACTTACAAGAGCCCTCACCCATGCCCAGCCAATTCCCCCTCCTCCCTTACCTATAATTACTGCTCTTTTCGGCAACAGCGTGCTTTTTCTTCAGCTACTGAAATTTTTAAAAAAGCTTGCTTTGACTTCCTGCATTGCTGAATGAGGAACTCTGGGAGTTGAAGTCCACAAACTAAGTTACTAAGATTGGAGCCCCTGATCTAAAAAAATAAATTAAAATAATAAAATAAAATATTTGTGCAGCTTTCTGAGAATTGGTGTGTTTCTGTAGTGTTTCACTCTAACTACACAAACACACAAAATCTGACAAAGCTGTATGTGGCATTGTTTGTTTGTTTGTGTGTGTGTGAGAGAGAGAGTCAGTTATGTTGTGTGAGTGTGAAGTGTGAAAGTGTGAGGTTCCTCACACTTGTTGCAGGGACCATTTTGGGTGAAGTGCAGCTGCTTTTACATTGTGTGTGAGTCAGTTGTGTTGTATTGTGTGTGTGTAAAGTGTGAAAGTTGGTTTTTGGTACCTCTAATTGTTTTGTATACCTTATTTATTATTTTTATTATTTATTGTTATTGGCCACGCCCACCCAGCCATCTGACCACCAAGCCACGACCACCAATTAAGCCACACCCACAGAACCGGTAGGGAAATTTTTTAGATTTCACCCCTGGTATAGGGTCTCTTTTCGATAGGGATTGGACTAGAAGAATTCCACAGTCCTATTCATCTATTATTCTATGATCTAAAATGTTGGATTAGCAACAGGGAGAGCCATTTCATAGTATATGCTCAATTATGAAAGCTGTCTTGGTGATTTTGAAACAATTATTCTTCCAATCTACATCACACAGATTTTACTGAGAAAAATAAGAAAAATAAGAAAAAATAAATATGTCATAAACTTTTGAATGGGTTGCAGGAAGTATTTTTTTAAATGCTGTTTCATGCAACCATTTTTTACTTCTTTTCATAAATAAGCATTATTGTTACCCATTACTGTTGTACCTTTGCATTTCCTAGCTTTTGCTACCCATTTCCATCCTCTAGTAAACAATTTTCCACAGTATGGTCATCTGCTTCCTTTAGTTTTTCATCATTAATTTGTAATTTTTAGCAATCCACTCTACTATTCTGGTAAAGCACCACAAGTGTCTTGGTCTTCAATCCATTTATTTTCAGATCTGTATATCTTGTTGCATCATACTGTCTCTCTTATGCTACAGACACTTTTAGTTGTCATCCAAGAGTACAGGATGGTCCTCATATAAAAACTACACACATTCTTTAACTAGCATAGCATCATTCATGCAGTTCAAATACAGAAATGACAAAAGGATCTTTCTCTTAGCCAGAGCTTGATTTCTTGCTGAATATTCCATGTTTTGTTTCATTTGTATACAAATAATTTTATGTCCAGCCTCTTTTCAGAAAACTGGAAATATATATATACAGAATGATTTCTTTTGGCTGAGAGTGGGCTGGATTCAAGATATATTAATTTTCAATACCTGGTTTCAGTCCAACACTTTCATTACAACACCACACTGATTCTTTTATGACTGAAGAGGTTTTAATACTGTTTAAGAACCTCTTTTTTTATGCTGGTATTTGATATTCATCTGTTGTACCCCACCTTATTTATAGTTGCAGCCTGAACAAAGGCACTATTAAATTCTTTCACTGAATACTTTGAAAATAAATACAATGGTTAGGCTGCTAAACCATACCATGAACTGTTTAGGGATTTTTTTTTAGTGAATTGTGTGGATGCAGCCACTGTAATTTGTAAATCAAAATTCAGGACTCCTTTTATTGGTGGGTTGAGACGATTGTGGATATTCAATAAGGCATCATTAATTAACCACAAAAAGACTCATGATAATTTTTCTTTTGCTTTTGTAATATTTGGATACAAAATACCTAAATTCATATTTCTTTTAATACATTTGAATTATCTCTGATTTTGTGTCTATCTTCAGTGGAAAATACTTCTTTATTACTGTATTTTGAGTCTACTGCATCTGTTTATTTGCTAAATACTTCAATAATGGTCACACTTTAAAATGTCAGCAAAGACAGCTGAAGCATGGAACATTTTTTTTTTACCAAATTTCTTCCTATTCTTTATTTTGTTCAGATCTTGAATAGCTCAGGGAGAATAATAAGCATCTGGTGGTTTGAAGTAATGCTTTTTAAAAAAATTTAGGCAGTTATTTTTCGATATACCAGGAATTCTACTAGTACCATGTTTCCCTGAAAATAAGATAGGGTCTTATTTTTTTTTTGACCCCAAGCCCAAATAAGGGCTTGGACTTATTATTGGGGAGGTCTTATTATTTTGGGGTGCAAGAGGCGGCGAGTGTGGTATTGGATATCCCATCACTGTTGTCACCTCCCCTCCCCGTTTTTCACACCGGCCGAGCTGCTGGTTGCCACTGCCCTGACGTGTCCCACTGCTGCCACTTCCTCGTGGAGCAGAACTCTGCAAAGCTTGTGCCATTGCACGCACAAACTGCAGCACCGCCACAAGCTTCATACCAGCACAGCTGGCGTCCTGCCGCTCACGGCTGCGCCGGTATGTCAAATCTCGTGGCAGCACTGCCATTTGTGCTTGCAATGGCACAAGCCTTGCAAAGTCCTGTTCTACGAGGCAGTGACAGCAGCACAATGAGTCTCACAAAGACTCGTTTCTGGCAGGTAGCGTGGGGGAGAAGCAAGATGCATGGAGCGAGATGTGGCTCCCCTTGTTTCCTCTCCCCCCCCATTGCCAGGCATGAGAGGCCTTCTGCCCCTTACTTAGCCACCCACCCCCTTTAGGGATGCAATTTGGAGTGTCAGGTGGGGTGGGCGAGAAACAGGACGCTTTCCAGCACCCTCACGGTTTTTTTTTCAATGTGTTTCCCTAGACACAATGGTGCGGAACGCAATGGAGCTGCAAGTCTCTGGTAAGACTTGCATCTCACCTTGGGGCACAATTTGGGGGTGGCAGGTGGGATGGGGGATAGGGCGGGGTGGCCCACAGAGAAACTTGGAAGTTGCAGAGGCAAAGTTTGGGGGAGAAAAAGAAGGACTTCTGCTGCTTTCCTTGTATGCAGCCAGAAGCAGAAGCAGAAGAAGTCTTTCTTTTTCTTCCCCAAACTGCCTCTGCAGCTTCCAAACTGCAGTCAATGCATCCGCCACACTGGGAGTGTGCTTCCCACTCTATAGTGATGATCACCGGAGGCCTCCCCTTCCCCCCTGCTCCTCTCTTCTCCAATCCCCCCATAGTCCCCTCACCTGAGTGCTGACCAACTGGAGCTCCCACTGGCAAGCCCCTCTGCCTTGGGAGTCACCGGATGGGACAGCGACTGGGCCAGACTCTTCCTGGGGAGGGGATCCTCGTGGGACCCTTGCCTGCCCTCCCTTCCACCTGCTGGCTCTGCTTACTCTTCCCAGGTACTCAGCAGCGAGATGCTGGGCAGCCACATCAAGGGCAGCCCTGACAAATTCAGCTCAGCTGTCCCAGACATGGCCAGCGCTCCCCACACGTGGCTGAACTTGGCCACAGAGGGCCAGCCGGGGCCTCTGCAAGTCATGGCAGCAGCACCAGCAACACCCACAGTGCGTCAGCCATCCTCACCAAGAAACCCACGCCCAGCTGAGAGTTGTAGTCCTCTGCAACTGCCCCACTGCACTGCCCAACTCCCACCAGAAGTGTGTGTGTTGACTGCTGCCTGGTGCACATGGAGGCCTCTCTGCCACTGCTGGCTGCCCTGCCAAGGAAGGCCCGGGATGGTGATGCTGGCACTGGGGCTGCTGTTTGGGCACTCAATAGGATGGGCTATGCAGACATGGGGTGAGAGTGGACAGGCTGATGTTGTGGCACAGGAACAGGCACTCGGGGTCTATGGTTGATACAGCAGAGGTGGCAAAAGGGGCAGGTGTGGTACAGGAGTTCACAGGGATGTGGCTGCCTTGGGAAGGTTGGAGGGGGAGTGAGTGACCTGTTTTTGTTTGTTTTTTTGTTTTTTATTTGTTTGTTTTTGGTTTTTTTTTTGTGAGGGGGGAATGGAGAGAACATTGCTGCCAGCCCTGGATAACTCTCTGAGGTTGGATCAGATCTCTCTTTTTTTCTCTTTCTCTCTCTCTCTCACACACACATACACCATTCTTTCTTTGGGATCGCAGTACAGATGCCCCTCCCAGGATTGGAAGGCTGAAGGCTTCAGATGCAGCATTTTGGGGATGTGAGTCCGTGCTGTGATGCCAAGTAAAAGAACGATTGGCAGGAAAAGGGGGAGGAGGCCAGCAGCTGGGGAAGTGCTCTGGAGATCTGGGCCAAGTTCCACAGCTCTCGCTGGCTCAGCTGATCAGTGGGCAGCAATTAAGGGGCTGAACCTCAATGAGGTGACCAGGAACAGGAAGGGCTGCCTTCTGTGCTGGCCATGCCCACCCCTTCACTAGGGTTTATTTTTGGGGGAGGGCATATATTTACGCCCACCCCAAAAATCAGGCTTGGCCTTATTTTCAGGACAAGTCCTATTTTCAGGGAAACACAGTACTAAAAACAATGTTAAACGTAATCTTTTTTACTCTTTTTTTTTTTTGGAGGGATGTGGTGGCTCAGTGACTAATCGATTGAAAAGTTGGCAGTTCAGCAGTTCAAATCCCTAGTGCTGCATAACGGGGTGAACTCCCATTACTTGTTCCAGCTTCTGACAACCTAGCAGGTCGAAAGCATGTAAAAAATGCAAGTAGAAAAATAGGGAACACCTTTTGTGGGAAAGTAACAGCGTTCCGTGCACCTTTGGCGTTTAGTCATGCCGGCCACATGACCCCAGAGACATTTTCAGACAGTGCTGGCTCTCCGGCTTTGAAATGGAGATGAGCACCATCCCCTAGAGTCAGGAACGACTAGCACATATGTGCAAGGGGAACCTTTACCTACCTACTTCGTTTATTAGAAATGAAGTATCCTTTCTCTTTCAGCTCATACCAGTGATGGCTAACCTTTTCTGGACTGAGTGCCCAAAGCGTGTGTTTGCGGCCTGAACCCCCAAAATGCAATTCATGTGCAGCCCCCCTGCATCCACTCCACTCCCATGCATACATGTGAGGCCCCCACATGCGCCCCACCCCAGTGCATGTGAGTGCCCCCCTGCATGCACCCTGCCCCCCACATGCATATGCAGCCCCATGCACACAGCCCACCCCACACATGCGTGGCAGAGACCTGAAGCCCAGGAAACCATCAGAAGGCCCACACACATGTGGAGCTGAACTGGGGCGATGGCTCATGTGCCATCAGAGAGAGCACTGTGTGCCACCTCTGGCACATGTGCCATAGGTTCGCCATCACGGGCTCATATGATTATAAAAATGAATATATTGGATACCAAATTGGGGAGAAATTATGCATTTTGTTAAAAAGAATCTAGAATTTTTGAAGATAGAATTGCAAGACCACCAACATGAATCGGAGCACATGGAGATGAATAGGGCCATTCTGAATATCCTGTCAGAAGCCATTTGGCAACATGAAATATATTCATATTTTAACTTTGTAAGTCACCCTAAGTCACCTTTTATTACTTAGCAATCATAATAATTATATTCTAATATTTACTATTCAGCAAGATAGTAATATATAATTGTATATTTATAATATATACAACATAGATTGTATAATTGTACAATTTTTGCTTCATATATATCTATACCTACTTAGCCAACACAAACTCTTCTTAAAATATCTTTTAAATATTTCCAGAGCTGTAGAGAAAGAGTAACTGTTGTTACACCCAACAGGTAAGAATTAACTGCTGATTATGACTGCACTGTTTAGATTTGCTTGTGTCCATATATTAAATTCAAGCATTCAGAGATATAAACAAAGTTATTTTTTGTGGATTTCAAAATTTTTGGTTGAAAATTTGGACATTTTTGTGCAAATTTTTGTAAAATATGCATTTTTTCCAAATAATTTTAATTTAAATTGGGGTTTTATAAACATTTTACATGATTTTCTAGAGCTGAGCTGGACCAGCAAAGGCAAGAACTGGTTTTACAAAAGCTATGCAAGAAAATAGCCTGTTTTCCTGTGGCTGAGATAGATAAACTTGAACAGCTGAAGTTAGTGCTAATCTTTAGCCATGATGATGTGACATTATATTCTCATGTAGGGATTCCCAACAGGATTTCCCAAATTATATAGGCAGCTATATGTTTTTTAAAAATATGTTCTGGAGGATAGCGAGTGTGGTAGAATTTTGGTGCAATCTGCAATGAAAAAAAAAATCTGTCATAAATTTGGAAAATGTAAGACTGCTTTTGACTAAAACCTAGATGCAGATTATAGATGGAGCTTACAAAGTAGAAAAGTACCTTATGGAAACTGTCAAATTCAGGAGGCAGATACAGCTCATCAAGTCACATGATATATTGCCTTTATACAAGATACAACAAAAATTGATTCTTAGTACTGCACACCCCCTTTCCATTTGGAAATCATATTTAATAGTGGCTAGTCTACTACCCTTATTTTGAGATAATTTGTCATATTCTATGGTCCTACAATAAATGAAGTTATGGTAAAATATATAAGCATCTAAAAAAATAAAAGAAAATAGAAGATTAGACAGTTTGCATAATAAGTGGGAAAAGGAGGTGAAATCTGAGAGCAAAAAAATAGCACAATAATTACAAGGCAAACAGGCAGTAAATTCAGTATGCAGTAAGAAGATACTAAGCATAACAGACATAACTTTTTGTTACCCAAAAGAAAGTCTAATGTGATGCTTAAGAAGATTAAGAGGAAGGAAGGAAGGGAGGGAGGGAGGAAGGAAGGGAGGGAGGAAGGAAGGAAGGAAGGAAGGAAGGAAGGAAGGAAGGAAGGAAGGAAGGAAGGAAGGAAGGAAGGAAGGAAGGAAGGAAGGAAATAAGTAGAATACTCTCAACATGCACTCACCTGCACACATGTATAAAGTTATCAATCTGCAAGAACGAGTTATTGAAAAAATGAGTATGTCTAGCTTACCAAACAACTAACCATACTGTGACCAGGAAACAACATAACTGAATCAAGAGTAAATAAATGTGAATATGAGCAAATATTCAAAACAAAGACAGTTTTTATTATCATCCTACCAGTTTTCTTATACCAAAGGGCAATTCCTAATTGTTTTACTTAACTGAAAACATTACTCGCCTATAAGATTGCAGGTTTTTTTTGTGGATTTGTACCTAACCCTGGGAAAAATATTTAGTAGTAAATTATGGTTAATGTTTCATAGCATTGCTATTAATATGAACAGCTCATACTTCATTAGTCCTACCAACAAATGCTTGATTGCTACTTTGCATAGTTTTGGTCAGGTTGTATACAGATTCCTTGTAAACCCAGATTAGCACATATTTTGATTATAAACTTTTTTTTTGTAGTCACACATTATTATACTTTTGAAAAACCGCTAGCTCTATGTTGCATGGAAGTTTGATATAAACAAGGAAAGAGTCAAATCTGTTACGTATTGCTAATTTTGTCACTACAAAGTAAATTACAAGATTTCCAGTCCTTTTGCAAGAGTACAACAACTGTGACCCTAATCATATAAACAGACATACGGTTTCAATTTTTTACATCTTTTTGTACATTGTTACATAGTTACTTAAGTACAATGGTAGAGAGAGCTATATTACCTATTCCATTCCAAGTTTGGCAATACTAGGTGCCATGATGATAGCTTTCATTATTATAATTTTTATTATAATTGGGCTAACTAAACTAAAAGTCTACTCTAGCGCACTTGTTCTCATGGCTATTAAGTGGCAGCCATAAGGGTTAGAATACAGCATTGCAGGCTAACTCTGCTCACTGCCAGGAGTTTGATCCTGACCTGCTAAAGGTTGACTCAGCCTTCCATCCTTCCGAGGTCAGTAAGATGAGGATCCAGATTGTCGGAGGCAATATGTTGACTCTGTAAATGGCTTTGAGAGTGCTGTAAAGTGGTATATAAATCTCAGTGCTATTGCTATTCTAGTACTGCTAATTATGAAACCAGAACTTTAATCTTTAATCACTTGCTGTCAATTCCACCATTCTTTTATAGATTTCTGTGGAATGGAGCTCTTTTAATATCACTTATTCCAAATTCACCTATATCTCTCTCCATAATTGCTCTAACAGTATAAGCTAGACTTCATTAAACATTGATTTAGTTCTCCTTCAGAAAAAATCTCATCCATTTTCAGAAATCACCCAATTGAAAACTCAGGACTGGAGACCAGTTTGTGAGGAGTATTAGAACTCCTTCTGCATCCTATTAGCATGTGATACATGCCAATCAACCAGTTAACTTAACAGATGGTTGTATTTGAAGTTATAAGCATCCATCAAAACTTGCCTCACTTTGCCCCACTTCATATTAAGAGAGTGATATGTGGCATATTTTTTCCAAGCAGGTGACTCTTGTGAGAGAGAAAACTAAATTGGAAAAAAATCCAGTCACTAGCTTAACAATAAGTAAATGAGAAAGATACCATTTGCCAGCCCCATGATGTGATAGAATAGGATAAGCAATTCAGGCAGCAACTTTTATGCCAACATATTTTTGTGCTTGCTTAAAGACTTGCAATAATTGTTCTGTATAAGGCATCTCTCTCTCTCACACACACACACATACACACCTATCTATCTATCTATCTATCTATCTATCTATCTATCTATCTATCTATCTATCATCTATCTTTCTCTCTCTCCCTCTTCATTCTCCTTTCATTTAATGACTTTCATTAGATTCCCGAAGTAGGTCTCTGTTACTTTGATTAAATGTTTAATCTTTAGCACATACACACAACACACACACACACACACACACATAATAAACAAATGCTGTATTGTAGTATAAATGAACTGAAAACATAGATGCAGAGAAAAATAAAATCATCATATGTCAATGTCCTATGTCATATGTCCACCACTAAAAGAACCTAACGGTAAAGAATGTACTGACGAAACAGTTAAAGCAAACCTCTTTAACACATTCTTCGGCTCAGTCTTTGTAAACAGTGATGGCTCATATCCAACATTCCTTAATCATACCAAAAATGTTAACAACGACTTAACACATATAGATTCCACAGAAGATAACAACGACCTAACACAGATAGACTTCACAGAAGATAATGTTGAAAAAGCCCATCACAACCTAAAACCATCATTATCTATCGGACCAGATGGACTATGTGCATACTTTTTAAAAAAACTTTCAATTAATATAGCTGAACCCCTAAGCTTAATTTTTAATAAAGCCTTCAAAACTTGTTCCCTTCCAAAACTCTGGTCTCTAGCCACAGTCATCCCTATCTTCAAAAAAGGAGACCCAAGCCTTGTTGAAAATTACAGACCTATCTCTCATGCATGTTGTGTCTCATGCAAAGTAATGGAATCCATCATTAACCAATCCATTACACTCCATCTTGAAACAAACAACCTTCTATCTAATAAACAATTTGGTTTCAGAAAAAAATTGTCTTGTAACCTACAACTACTCCACTGCAAAAATATATGGACTACCAACCTTGATCAAGGAAAAGCAATAGATGCAATCTACATAGACTTCTGCAAAGCTTTTGATTCAGTAGTACATGATAAACTACTCCTTAAACTAAAATCCTACGGTATTTTGGGACCTCTTCACAATTGGATAAATGCCTTTCTGTCAAACAGACAACAAGTGGTCAAAATTGGCAACGCTATATCGAATCCTGTTCCTGTCAAAAGAGGCGTTCCCCAAGGTAGTGTTCTTGGACCAACACTCTTCATACTATACATAAATGATCTCTGTGACTTAATCTCAAGTTATTGTGTTCTCTTTGCTGACAATGTCAAACTATTTAATACCACTAATAATACTGCTACCCTTCAAGAAGACCTCAACTTAATTTCTGATTGGTCTAAAACTTGGCAACTCCAAATCTCAACCAGCAAATGCTCAGTCTTACATATTGGAAAAAAGAACCCCAACATTAAGTACAAACTGATGGACATTACCTAACTGATGACCCCCACCCTGTCAAAGACCTTGGAGTTCTCATATCTAATGACCTTAATGCCAAAGCCCACTGCAACTACATAGCAAAAAAGACCCTAAGAGTTGTAAACCTAATTTTATGCAACTTCTTTTCAAAAAACTCTACACTACTAACTAAAGCATACAAAACATTTGCCAGACCTATTCTTGAATACAGCTCATCCGTCTGGAACCCATACCACATCTCTGACATAAACACAATAGAACGAGTCCAGAAATATTTTACTAGAAGAGTTCTTCACTCCTCCGAAAACAACAAAATACCTTATACTGACAGACTTGAAATCCTGGGATTAGAAAACTTACAACTCCGTCGACTTCGACATGACCTGTGTTTAACACACAAAATCATCTATTGCAATATCCTTCCTATTAAAGACTACTTCAGCTTCAATCGCAATATTACAAGAGCAAAAATAGATTCAAGCTAAATGTCAACCGCTTCAAACTTGATTGCAGAAAATATGACTTCTGTAACAGAGTTGTTAATGCTTGGAACTCATTACCTGACTCCATAGTCTCTACTCAAAATCCCAAAATCTTCAACCAAAAACTTTCTACTATTGACCTCACCCCATTCCTGAGAGGACTATAAGGGGCGTGCATAAGAGCACAAATGTGCCTACCGTTCCTGTTCTATTGTTCTCTTCATTATATCAAATTAATATAGTTGATGCATATTTTTAATTTTATATATATATATATATATATATATATATATATATATATATATATATATATATATATATATATATATTCTTCAAGATATGCTGTTTTATCTATGACATTTGTTTGTGTATACTGTTGTGACAAAATAAATAAAAAATATATTGAAATACTTATGTAATAAACAGTGATACTGCCTTAAACAAATGATTCAAAAAGTTCTTCGCTAAAAAATTTTCTATGTTTTTTCATCTTTTGTTCTCTTTTCTGGTACATTTTTCTCAATAAGAAAACAACAATATGGCATGTTTTCTGTAATTCAGATGTGGGCACATTACCATGCTGGTTACAAAATGTATTATTCACTCTATTACTGAAACCTCAGGTTATATTAGAATTTGACAAGTTATCCATCTCCTCAGAAATGTCCATCTCTTACACAATGACATACTAAGTCAGCAAGAGTCACTGTAGATGTGTGTGAAATGATGCAAATGTAGCAGAGAATAGAGCAGATGACAAATTTTACCTGGCCCAAATCAATTCTGCCAGTCACATTTTTTTGGCATCCCTACCTGGCTAACCTTTGCAAAATTTTGATCCACAGAAGTTAAGTTAATTGGTGTTATTATAATAATACCACTTAACTACTCTATTTGAGCTTTGGGAACATTCATAGCCAAAGCAAAAATATATGGACTACCAACCTTGATCAAGGAAAAGCAATAGATGCAATCTACATAGACTTCTGCAAAGCTTTTGATTCAGTAGTACATGATAAACTACTCCTTAAACTAAAATCCTACGGTATTTTGGGACCTCTTCACAATTGGATAAATGCCTTTCTGTCAAACAGACAACAAGTGGTCAAAATTGGCAACGCTATATCGAATCCTGTTCCTGTCAAAAGAGGCGTTCCCCAAGGTAGTGTTCTTGGACCAACACTCTTCATACTATACATAAATGATCTCTGTGACTTAATCTCAAGTTATTGTGTTCTCTTTGCTGACGATGTCAAACTATTTAATACCACTAATAATACTGCTACCCTTCAAGAAGACCTCAACTTAATTTCTGATTGGTCTAAAACTTGGCAACTCCAAATCTCAACCAGCAAATGCTCAGTCTTACATATTGGAAAAAAGAACCCCAACATTAAGTACAAACTGGATGGACATTACCTAACTGATGACCCCCACCCTGTCAAAGACCTTGGAGTTCTCATATCTAATGACCTTAATGCCAAAGCCCACTGCAACTACATAGCAAAAAAGACCCTAAGAGTTGTAAACCTAATTTTATGCAACTTCTTTTCAAAAAACTCTACACTACTAACTAAAGCATACAAAACATTTGCCAGACCTATTCTTGAATACAGCTCATCCGTCTGGAACCCATACCACATCTCTGACATAAACACAATAGAACGAGTCCAGAAATATTTTACTAGAAGAGTTCTTCACTCCTCCGAAAACAACAAAATACCTTATACTGACAGACTTGAAATCCTGGGATTAGAAAACTTACAACTCCGTCGACTTCGACATGACCTGTGTTTAACACACAAAATCATCTATTGCAATATCCTTCCTATTAAAGACTACTTCAGCTTCAATCGCAATATTACAAGAGCAAAAAATAGATGTCAATGTCAATGTCAATCGCTTCAAACTTGATTGCAGAAAATATGACTTCTGTAACAGAGTTGTTAATGCTTGGAACTCATTACCTGACTCCACAGTCTCTACTCAAAATCCCAAAATCTTCAACCAAAAACTGTCTACTATTGACCTCACCCCATTCCTGAGAGGACTATAAGGGGCGTGCATAAGAGCACAAATGTGCCTACCGTTCCTGTCCTATTGTTCCTTTCATTCTATCCAATTAATATAGTTGAATCATAATTTTAATTATATATATATATATATATATATATATATATATATATATATATATATATATATATATATATATATTCTTCAAGATATGCTGTTTTATCTATGGCATTTGTTTGTGTATACTGTTGTGACAAAAATAAATAAAAAAAATATATTGGAAATACTTATGTAATAAACAGTGATACTGCCTTAAACAAATGATTCAAAAAGTTCTTCGCTAAAAAATTTTCTATGTTTTTTCATCTTTTGTTCTCTTTTCTGGTACATTTTTCTCAATAAGAAAACAACAATATGGCATGTTTTCTGTAATTCAGATGTGGGCACATTACCATGCTGGTTACAAAATGTATTATTCACTCTATTACTGAAACCTCAGGTTATATTAGAATTTGACAAGTTATCCATCTCCTCAGAAATGTCCATCTCTTACACAATGACATACTAAGTCAGCAAGAGTCACTGTAGATGTGTGTGAAATGATGCAAATGTAGCAGAGAATAGAGCAGATGACAAATTTTACCTGGCCCAAATCAATTCTGCCAGTCACATTTTTTTGGCATCCCTACCTGGCTAACCTTTGCAAAATTTTGATCCACAGAAGTTAAGTTAATTGGTGTTATTATAATAATACCACTTAACTACTCTATTTGAGCTTTGGGAACATTCATAGCCAAAGCAAAAATATGTAACCATAATGATTGTGTTGTATCTCAGGTAGTTTTCATCCTTCTGTAAATGAGCTTCTTAAATTAAAATTATTGTAAGCTATATGGATAATTTTGTGTAGGTATTGGGAAAAAATGGGACGCATATAGTCACTTTTTCTCACACACACAAAATACCTAAAATATACATGTCAACGTTGCATATTTTGTATTTTTTCAAAACAATAGTCATACATTCATTTTAAAGTTATATTTTTTGTACTTATTTTAATACTTGTTGCATAGAGGTATTTTAGTAGACTCATGGCTATAGGACATGGGGATGTAAGCATTTTTTTCATTCTGTGTCCCAATAAAATCCTCAAGATGCCAATGATTTGAAAGAAAACCTGTCATTTCTTGATGACTCTGAAACTGCTATTGAAGCCTCCAAAAGAGCAGCATGGACTCAACTAGATTAGACCTTATTTGCTTACTGGTCAGTCAGAACAACCTTTTTGAAATGTATATAATTGGATCTAGCGAACCATTTTTAATTTAGTATATTTTAATAAAGTTCTACACAGTTAGATAGAGTTTTATTTAAAAAAATTCCATTATATTGCCTTCCAAAATAATTCTACAGCAATACAATTCTTTTTAAGTTATTTGAAATATATATATATATATAAAGTTCTCTTACTTCAAAGACAGCTTCAAAATGGTAAATCTTTGTCATACTTAAAGACATCCTTACTTTTGTGAAGAGTTAAAATACAGTTTTCATAAAATGTCATGAGCTACATTGCATGCTCATAACTTGTCAGGATTAAGTAGAGGTTAACATTTCAAAGATATACCAGAATGACTACATAAAAATGAAAGCAAAGGTGTATGAATCAAATTCCATTTCAAGTTTTTGCCTAGTTATGACTAAATGATTTCATAATTTATAAAATGGTGAGAATTTCCCACAGACTAAAATTTCATTTTAAAACAGAAATAGACAATTTAAAGCTTCATATTTTTACACAATATCTGTACTTTTTTGGTGTGTTGTTTTCCTAGAGTAAGAGTTTGATCAGGGGTGAAATCTACAAATTTTCCCTACCAGTTCTGTGGGCATGGCTTAATTGGTGGGCATGGCTTGGTGGTCAGGTGACTGGGTGGGTATGGCCAATAACAATAAATAATAAAAATAATAAAGTACACAAAACAATAAGAGGTACCTAAAACCAACTTTCACACTTTACACACACACAACACAACACAACTGACTCACACACAATGTAAAAGCAGCTGCACTTCACCTAAAATGGCAACAAGCAGGAACCTCACACAGCCACAAAAAGCCCAAAAACCAACTTTCACACTTTACATACACACAACACAACACAACTGACTCACACACACACACAAAATGCCACATACAGCTTTATGGTATTTTGTGTGTTTGTTTAGTTAGAGTGAAATACTACAGGAACACACCAAATCTCAGAAAGCTGCACAAATATTTTATTTTATTATTTTATTTTATTTTATTTATATTTTTAGATAAAAGCAGCTAAATTTAAAACTTCCTTTACTTTAAATTGCTGTCTAAAAAAAAACACAACTCCTTAAAAAACCCCAATTAACTATTCTTTAAAGCTCCCCCCCCCCCAGGTACTTACCCAAATGGAGGCAGGCAGGTTGAGTTGCTCACCGATGAGATGGATTGCAGCAGCCGAAGCAAGGCTTAGCGAGCCCAAAAGAAGCAGCAATTAGGCAAGTGGGGACCGGGCGATTGCATGGGCATGGGCAGGGACTGTTGTAAGAGGTTATTAAAAAATGATTTTTAAAGCCTATGATGATCAGGCAATTCAGCTGGGATCGCCAGAACCTGAAGTTGCCTGATCACCAGAACCTCTTAAAAGGATTTTTTAAACAATCTCTTCAGCCGAAGAGCTTGTAGGAAACATGCTTTTTAAAGGTTCTGGCAATCAGGCAACTCAGCTGGGATCGGCCGAGGAGCCTTTTAAAAGCTTTTTTTCTTTAACAACCTCTTCCGCCAAAGAGGTTGTTTAAAAAAAGCTTTTAAAGTGTTCTGACGATCCCAGCTGAGCCACTTGATCATCAAAGACTTTTTTTTTACTTTTAAAAGCATTTTTTCGACAGAAGAAAAAAATGCTTTTAAAAGTAAAAAAAAACCTCTGATGATCGCACGGCTCAGCTGGGGCAGGGGGCGGGCCAGGGATTTTTGCTACCGGTTCTCCGAACCACCTGCCACCATTGCTACTGGATCGGGTGATCCGGTCTGAACCAGGAGCATTTCACCCTGGTTTGTTTTTTGATCTACAGAATCTGTGACAAATGAAAAACAAAACAAAACATTGGTTTGTGGTGTAAAACTCATATAAAATGTACAAAATGGATGGATGGATGGATAGAATTTCTACATGTATTGTTGAAAGTATATTCGTTTTTACTTTGTAGCATCATTCCCTATACTTCATCATAAAATTCATCAAAAATATTTGGTATGGACTTAAAAGTTATCCAGAGATTTTCAAAATGTGGTCATCAAAAGTCTATGTTTTTGTTTTTATTGTCTTACATCTGCAATGCATCTTTCAGTCAGTATCATGTTGATTATCAAATCCTTAGCAGCTTTCCAGACCTTCTGGGTCAGCAGGGAAAGGTATATTTTTTGTAACTTCAAAAGCCAACTAATAAAGATACTAATAAATGGATATTTATTTTGATTACTCTGTCCTGACCTTTGTGGTTGACAAAGAAATAAACTTGTTCTTTGTTCATCAGCAAAGTTGGTGAAGGAAATTCTGTTATTGTACTAATTTCAGCCTTTCTGCAGTTAAAAATGATCTGATAAATTCTCTTCATTTACATTTTAGTTTTCATTTTGTAGTCTAAAATCAAGGAGTTAGTACAGTGACATACCAAAATATACAAAAAAAAAAAAAATCAACACAATTGGTTTCTTATTACAGATCAGGTCTAAGGAAATATGCAACTTGAAACTTAACCTGTAAAGTATTTTCACTTATGTTTTGCTGTTAAAGAGGAAACCTGGAAGGGATAACAATTTGGTTTGCTTTCTCCAATAAAGTCTTTTATTAAGTAAAACTGCTTAATCATTAAAATAATATTATAATATTACATTTATATTAAAATATTCTTAGTATAATAATATTTATTTTTCCCTAAATTTTTCTTCATTATGCTACATGAATGAGAGTTCACAATGATATTTCAGTGCTATTTTCTTAAAGGGAAAAGTAGTCAATATACAATTTTTAACCTTGATATTCTACACTTAGAAAAATAAATATAATCCTTAGAAAATGTATTTTTACCTGATATTGTTACTGAATAATGTTCATAAATACATATAATAATATTTATTATTATTTTAGCTGAGAGAATGAAGATGATTTTATAGGACTTTATTCATGAAGATCAGTGTAGTTTTATAAAAAAATAACTGAGGAACAATATTAGAAATGTGTTGATTATTTTGGAATATTTGTAGCAACATAATTGGGGGAAAAGCAGTACTGATTGTTCTTGATGCAGAAAAGGCCATTGACTACATGAACTGAACTTTGTTGATTAAAATTTTTGAAGATATAGACTCTGAAAGTTCTATCAAATGAATAAAATTCATTTATATTTCATAAAAAACACATAAAATTATAAATGGGCAATTAACAAATCTTGTGAGATACATAAAATTACCAGACAAAGATGTTCCTTGCAACTATTGTTATTTATTTTATGTTTGAAACTGTTGAACAAATATATAATGTGAAATGAAGAATTGCTGTAGTAAGATTAACAATAGCATAGCAATAGCATTTAGACTTATATACCGCTTCACGGTGCTTTACAGCCCTCTCTAAGCAGTTTACAGAGTCAGCATATTGCCCCCAACAATCTGGGTCCTCATTTTACCAACCTGGGAAGGATGGAAGGCTGAGTCAACTTTGAGCCTGGTAAGATTTGAACTACCAAATTGCAGGCAGCCAGCAGGCAGCAGAAGTAGCCTGCAGTCCTGCATTTTAACCACTGTGCAGGACAGGACAGGACAGGACAGAGTAGAAGGGATCTGGGAGGTCTTCTAGTCCAACCTCTGTTCAAACTGGAGATACTATTCAATTTGAGACAAGGGGCTGACCATCTTTTCTTAAAAACCTGCAGTGATGAAGCACCCACAACTTCTGAAGGCAAGTTCAGAACTTCTGTTCAGAAGTTTGATATTTATGTGTTCAAGGCATTCTGATTCTCTCTTAATAAAATGTTGTTTAAACTTTTATGAAACTTTCACAGACATTTTATTAGAAGAGAACCTCAATCCCTATACAATCCCAGGCTATTTTTGTGCATTCCTAACTTCAAAGTCCTTTGGCAAGCCATACACTCTGGCAAGTTTATCTTAGATGCAAGGATTGTCAGAGAAGCAAAGGACTTTTTTTTTAGAAATGAATTGTACCGAGGTTTTCCTATTAACTGCTATAAATGTGGCTGGAAACATCAGGAACTTGATGCAAATTCTATATGAAAGATATAAATAAACAATAATAATACAAACTATTTAATCTATGCAGGTTAACAATATAAGATAATATACATAGCATAGGGTTGAACCGTTGGGATCTTGGTGTTTTCCGACATTGGTTGTTTTACTGAGGATATTTCATTATCAGACTGAGTAACATATTTAGTATGAAAAAATAAGTTTTAAAAAAACCTATTATAGTCCCCAAATCCAAATCAAAACCACTGCCATCTCTTCCCCAAAATGCTCCAGGAAAGTCATATATAAAAAAAACCATAAGGAAACAAAAGAGGTTTTACAGAACTCCACAGGAACGAAGGATAGAGATAAAATCAAACAAAATAGGAACCAAGGCAGCTAGGAACGATGAAATACTTTAAGTTAAGTGAAGGAAACCCAAAGAAAAGTCACAGGACAATATCAAACCGACTAACTGCAGTATCCCTTGCACACTGAAATGCTTCATAAAAAGAAAATCAACTGAACAAATATAGTCCTTTACAGTATGATATCTAACTTTCCAATACCTTTCTTTTTTTACTTCATTTACAGAGTCACTTCAACACCTAGAAAGCCCAACCTTACCCTTGTACTGTATGATGTTGGCCTTCTCTTGCCCTTGGCCATGATTTATTCAATCTTGTCTGTTTCCCATACTATAAGAAAAACTAGCTGGCAACAAATCACAAAGAAAAACAAAGAATAAGGACAACTCATAATTATTACATAAACTCAGGGCAGAGTTCAGCTAGATTTCATGCTATGGAAAGCTACACAAAGAAAATGCAGAGTCAAAAAGATAGAGGGCAGAAATGTCAAGAATAAAGATAAACATTTAATAGCAGAAACAGGCAAACATGGATATTTCTCCATTTTGGGGACCAGTCATTGGTATTTATTTGTTTTTTAGTATTTGTAGTTTATTTTTATTTTTAAAAATCCTGTTAAAAGAAAAGCTGGTAAGAAGTAATTCTAGCATCCTGCTTCTGATTACTCATGATTGAATAGCAATAGGATAGGTCAGTAAGGCAATGGTGGGTTCTACTTACCTTTACTACCGGTTAGCAACGGAAGCACGCACATGCGCAGATCTCCATTATGACGTCCGGGCAGTGGGCGGAGCCTCCTACCGCTTTTACTACCGGTTTGCAAGAACCGGACAGAACCGGGAGCAACCCACCACTGCAATAATGGTTGCATAGCTCCCTCTAGAATGGCTTTAACTATATCTCTATATGCATTAGCCTCAGGTTATATGAAAATGAAGTAGTTTTAAAAGAAAAAAAGGGTAAGGGAAATTCTAACATTGAACTCATTTTTTTTTTCCTGTTTTATGGACAATCACCAGTACCGAGCATCATTATGTTGAAATGTTATCCTAAATTGCACATGAGACATTCAGATTTATGTACTACAAATTTCCTAATATAAGCAACATTTTCCTGGCCAACAACGTTTGTTGCTAGGTTTTGCAACTATATCATATCACTCCTGTGGATATAAAGATTTCTCCAGTAAAAGCTTTTAATATTTTTTGCAATGGCTTTAATTTAACATATATGAAATACTTTTCAAATCGACACTGTGATATAATTGATAGAACAGAACCAGAATTAAAATGCATTAATATAGTGTTACCATTCATTTTTGGTGTCAGCTACATTCCTGCTTTTATTTCCCTTTTAACAATTCCTATTTCATTATAATTATGAAATTCTTCATCTATAGTATTTTGACACATTATTTATCTGTTTATACGTTATTCAAATTTATTCCTATTTGATTATCTTCCTGGCTAACTCCAGTGTCTAAAGCAGTTGTAAGTATTTTAAAATGTTAGTTTTCATCTTTTTAAACATCTTTTTTAATTTATTACAAAGTTCCATAAAGTACTGAATCTCTTATAGTGTCTTTAATCCCTCCCCAAATTTTTCATTGTTGGGCAGCTTTCCGAGTTTAAACGTATATTCTGCAATTTATTATCCTTATTTTTTTGTCTGAAGTTATGAAACCTAAAATATTCTGCAATCAATCAGATTTTGTACAGATATAAATGCTATTGCATTTACTACTTCTGTAGAGTTTAGTGGTAAGGACAGTTATTTTAATAAACTATACTTTGATTCCCAAAATACTCAATAATGATAATAATCACTTTTTTCAACCATTCTACCTTAAAAATCTATGTATATGTATAATTATATGTATATCTATATCTAGATGATAGATAGATAGATAGATAGATAGATAGATAGATAGATAGATAGATAGACAGAGAGAGAGAGAGAGACCTCAATCTTCAACCATTCATTCATTGACAATTCAGTTATTTTGGCTTTGAACAAATAGGGATTATGGCTAGTTTTCACAGTTTCAGCCTTTGCAGCATTCCCATGGCCACTTACTTTCTTTCTTTCTTTCTTTCTTTCTTTCTTTCTTTCTTTCTTTCTTTCTTTCTTGAGTATGTATTAGATAACTAAGCATGAATTGAATACATAAAATGAATACAATTAAAGGGAACACTAGGATAGGGACGGTAGGCACGCTGGTGGTCTTTTGCATGCCAATAATTAATAATAATAATAATAATAATAATAACAACAACAATAATAATATAGCAATTGGAATGTTTGGCAATTGATTTACAGTTACAATGGGCTGCAGTGTTCCATAAGCACATGATTATGAAGCTGCTCAGGGTCACGTGAACTGTGAGATAGGCTGCAAATAAATTTAATAAACAAACAAACAAATATCATTTGCAATCTTCCCTCTCAGGTTTCCCAGAAAGTAAATGGGGAAGCCAGCAGTAAAGGTCAAAGGTTGCTGAGGTAAGCCTTCCCCATATGAACATACTCCCCAAGAGCTGTGCTGGCCAACTCATGCACTCCCATTGCACCTCTCTTGCACAACTTCTCATATTGCTACACACTCTCTCTGATCCCAGACCCTTGTGTACTCATTCAACACCATGTACTCCATCAAAACTGTGGGGCCCCTTTGCACCCTCCCCAGTCCAGCATCTCTTGTGCATTCCCTTTGGAGCGTATGCACTCTTTCCAAACCTCTGCATGTTCACAACTCTCCCTCCATTACCACCATTTATTTGCCTGGCCCAACTCCCTGCTGGCTTGAGTCATTGCTTACATGCTGAAACATTTAGAAGAATAATGTATGTTATTCAATTGATCAATTTCTACATGCTTCTTACTTTACTTACTTAGTTACTTTAGGTTGAGAAAAAAGGAATCTCATTGCTGATTGATCAAAGCTTCTACTTTAAGAATTAAAGGATTAGATAAAAATTCCATTTATAAATAAATAAACTTGCAGACATCTTTGCTCACAAAACATTAAGAACACTAAAAATAAAATAAAATAAAATAAAATAAACATCTGCCTTGCATAAAACTACTTCAATAAAATATTTCAGCCAGCAAAGCAATGCAAAACACAGGTGCTAAAAACAAAAGAACATCCCGTCAATACATTCAAATGATTTTAAATAAGAAAAAGGTAATCAGATACCAAGATGACCATAATGTAGGATCCACAAAATCTGCATAAATCTAAGTAAATAAGAATTCCAGTTCTATGTATTAAAATCAAAGTGGCTTTCTAGAAAATGCTTATGTTGGGCTGCTTTTATCCATCAAAAAGAGTAGCTTTTAAAATATTATGCTCTTAGAAAGGCAGAATCATAGCAGTGGTGCTAACCAATACTATTAAGTATGCTGTCATAGACTATCACATAGGCTCAGACACTTCGTCTTACTAACGATGCAGTAGAGTAAGCGGGATCATTTAAATAATGATAACACCGTCAGGGCTCCTGTGTGATTTGTTTTCTTTCTTCAAGCAATTCACCTTGCATTACAGGTTTATTGTACTTTATAGTCGGCATCTGTATATGTGCACATTGGCTTTGCCTTCTTATTCACAACCATTGCACGTACTGTACAGTTTTAAATGACTTGCTTTGGAAGGTTTCACAGTAGTTGCTAGGAAACCTTTCTGTGTTCTTTTCACTTCTTATATGCATTACCTTTTCAATTGATAAGGCTGTACCGTTTGGTACAGAGGGATTTAAGCTGAATCAAACAATAACAGTGGGGCTGCAAAACTGATAAGCAAAAAGAAAGAGAGGGGGGGAGGGAGGGAGATGGCACAAATCCCTGTTCTTAAACAAGTAATGTACAAGGATTAAGGGGAGAAATGGAAATGACATAGCATATTTTCTTTCACTATTTATCATTATTACATTGTATTTTAAGTGTACCCCCCAAATCCTACTTTCATTACAGTTTTCATAAACATTTTTAAAAAGTGTTAATTTTCTCACCTCACATCCAGAATTAAATGTAAGAAATAAAAACTCATCTGAAAGTTTTCTGTGCATAGTTAATAAAATCCTGAAGTATAGGTACCTGTATATAATTAGTGGGTGGGTGGATGCACTTGCACATGTTTGCTTTTGCTTGTTTGCTTTTTGCTGTAATATACATACATTCCAGAGGTGGGTTTCAACAGGTTCTGACCAGTTCTGGAGAACCGGTAGCAGAAATTTTGATTAATTTGGAGAACCAGTAAATACCACTTCTGACTGGCCCTGACCCAATCTATTCTCTGCCTCCTAAGTCCCAGCTGATCGGGACGAAATGGGGATTTTGCAGTAACCTTCACCTGGAGTAGGGCGGGAATGGTGATTTTACAGTATCCTTCCCCTGTCACGCCCACCAAACCATGCCATGCCATGCCCACCAAGCCACACCCACAGAACCAGTAGTAAAAAAAAATTAATCCCACCACTGATACATGCAATATGAGTGGGCCTTTTTATTAATTGGGGAGACTAAACTTCTGCCTGAATTCATTGAAAAAGAATAATTCACAAACATAAGAACAGGTAATGCTCATGATCTTTCACCCTGTCTCTCTCTCTCATGTGGGTGGACCTTGTTATTAGAAAGCTACAACAAAATAAAAATCTCCATATGGATCAGTCTCATTCATGAAGATTTCCAATAAGTCAGAAAATGACTTAATCAAATAAAGAAATCAATGAAATTAATTTATTGGCTTTTATTTCTAGTTCAGATTTATTTAAACAAATTCAAGATTTTTTCTTTATAAGTGACTATAGAAGATGCGATAAATGCATTATGCAGAGGCAGAAGGAGGGGGAAATTTGAGTATGCTCCTTGAGGATCCATAGAACAAGAAAATGCCACAATTGTAAGGCAGATGCAGGCATGTTTTACAGGTGAGCTTTAGGATTTTCTGAATCACTTTGTTTTCTATATTAGCTTCCTACTTACATAATAAGTTTTTTTTTTAAAAAAAATAATCTCATAATGTCATAGATTCCCTAAAATGATTGAATAACATTTTAAAATAGGAAAAAAATGAATGGATACAATAAATGCAACTGCCCTGTTCCAACATATAAGGTAAAGGTAAAGGTTCCCTCGCACATACGTGCTAGTTGTTGCCAACTCTAGGGGGCGGTGCTCATCTCTGTTTCAAAGCCGAAGAGCCAGCGCTGTCCGAAGATGTCTCTGTGGTCATGTGGCCAGCATGACTCAACGTCAAAGGCGCACGGAACGCTGTTACCTTCCCACCAAAGATGGTCCCTATTTTTTCTACTTGCATTTTTACGTGCTTTTGAAACTGAAATTTTTGAAATTTCCAACATATATCTTTATGTATTGTTGTTTCTCTCTAGCCCCATCTAGTGGCCAGACAAACAAACATCAAGTATATTGTTTGAAGCTGACCCAACCCCCTTACCTATCAGCCTGCACTCTCAAAACAAATAAACGCTGGGAAGCCAGACTCCATTTGCTTTAGCATTTGGAGAAGGCCGAAGTACAAAGAAGCATCCATCTTGATCTGTGGCACATGGTCATCCAAGGACAAACCCACATCCCACACACAGAGCATCGCTGGTGAGATTTAAATTGCTTGTTTTTATTAATTGTTATGTTCAGCAGTAACTTAATACTGTCTGTATTGTATTTGCTTCTCGTTGTATGCATCCCTACTTTCCCCTGTTTCACCATATCCTGTTCTTTCAATAAAGCATTCAGATCTATGCATACGGTCTGTTTTATTGGATGATAGGTTGGCTTAGTTGCATGTCAAGCTGCATACAGACTAACGTGTAGTGGGGAGAGAAAAGCAATGAAAAATGGTTTTGCCTAATGGGAATGACTTAAACTATGCATACCTTCAGAACAGCTTCACAACATTTCAGGTAAGATTAGAATAACCTGTCCAAATTTAAAGCAGCTATTTCAACACTGAAGAAGCTATCTTTTAAGTAGTCATGATACATTGGTACTGTAGGCACACCAAATGCATATCAGCTTCTTCTTTGCTTGTAATGTATAATATATCCTGACTAGAGAGACAGGGACAGAATACACATTGTTATTACTCTAGAAAAGATATCAAGTCATAGAACTAGATGAAAATTGGAACTGCAAAAACTGGCCTTTACTGTAATAATTCCACTTAATAATAGTCTTCTGTCATACAGTGAGCCTTGGAAATTTCGTTTGTATGCCATTCCCAATTGGTACAAGAGATGTGTCAGTATACTTTTATAGAATGGTACTGTTATACCCCATCAAGAGTGCATGTCCTATAATATTGCACTCTTTTCTTCATCTTCTCAAACTATTGACTTTTTTGATAGCCTGAAATGACATTTTTAAAGGTTAAATGCAAAGGCACTGGTGAATCTCTTCTACCTTCAAGTCATTTATTATATTTCCTAAGAAATGTTTGCAGGCTCCATGGCATATTCATACATGATTTCAGAGCATTGAGCTATGCATTTCAAATCATTATCTTAAACAATAACAAAAGCAGCATTTCATAAATGAACAAAAAAAAATCCTGTATATTAAACCAAAAACAAAGCTATAACTAAGGGAAAAATAAGAAGGTTATATTAAAAGGGAGAGAAAAAAGGTCTCTTACAGTATCTTGAATATCTGGAAGTGACAATATTGAATAATAATGTTGGTTATTAAAGTTGCATATTTCTGTGGTCTTTTCTATTTTGACATTCCAGAAGAGAAAAACAAAACACACACTCTTTCACACACAAAATAGCATAAGGAAAAAAAATCCATCATCCATTTATACTAATATTGAGCCTAATTGCAATAAATATTGACTGCATTATTTTCACTGAAGATTCTGGTAATTAACATTTTAGGGATTTGCAATCAGTTATTTAACCCTACAAATATTTTCAATTAATCTAACCCTAGAAATGTTTTCAACTTAGCAAAAAGGATCTCCTGGTTCATTAATTTGTATTTGCATCATCAAATTCTGAAGTCCTTTAGCAAGAATTCTATTACAGTTAATACAAGCAGTGTCCACTCTAATATTTTGCAGACATTCACATACACATGAATACAGAATATTAGAGGGTGTGTGCACATAAGCCATATATCTTAATATTTCTGCATAGTTAACTGCCTGAAAGGGAACCTATAAGTTCACATTGTGGAACTGACAACATGCATTTGTAAAATCCTTTATCTAATCTTCGGATGTGCCTATTATTAAATAGGTTAGCTGGCACACAATGTATTATTGAGTAATTGTGGAGGAACTTTAAAGGTACTAATGTATATATGACACAGCTCGATTAAAGCCTTCTATAAGGCTGGCTTTGATGTTCTTCACGACATTAAAATACGAACGAAATCAACTACACTATCTTAAGCATTAGCTAATTGAAATGGGCTGGAATTAGACACATTCAATCAGTAACATAACATAACAACAGAGTTGGAAGGGACCTTGGAGGCCTTCTAGTCCAACCTCCTGCCTAGGCAGGAACCCTACACCATCTCAGTCAGATGGTTATCCACCATTTTCTTAAAAATTTCCAGTGTTGGAGCATTCACAACTTCTGCAGGCAAGTCGTTCCACTTATTAATTGTAGATCACACTCATCACACTATGAAAACTATTTGAATGGTGTTGCTTTCATAAGGAAGGCTATAGCAAAGAAGCATTGGGTATGCTAAATAAATGACCAAATAAGACTTAAATTTCAACCATAAGTAAACAAAACATACAAGCAAGTTGTGTTACATGTGGTTGAAGACTGGAATGCCGTACTTGGAAATATTAAAAAAGAAAATATAAGTTGGACTGTATGGCTAGAAAATAGAAATGAAGCAGAAGAGTGAGGTGTCATTTTCCACTGATCAAATGATGACTTAATTCTTCCAACAACCAAAAACAAAGCTATAACTAAGGGAAAAATAAGAAGGTTATATTAAAAGGGAGAGAAAAAAGGTCTCTTACAGTATCTTGAATATCTGGAAGTGACAATATTGAATAATAATGTTGGTTATTAAAGTTGCATATTTCTGTGGTCTTTTCTATTTTGACATTCCAGAAGAGAAAAACAAAACACACACTCTTTCACACACAAAATAGCATAAGGAAAAAAAATCCATCATCCATTTATACTAATATTGAGCCTAATTGCAATAAATATTGACTGCATTATTTTCACTGAAGATTCTGGTAATTAACATTTTAGGGATTTGCAATCAGTTATTTAACCCTACAAATATTTTCAATTAATCTAACCCTAGAAATGTTTTCAACTTAGCAAAAAGGATCTCCTGGTTCATTAATTTCTATTTGCATCATCAAATTCTGAAGTCCTTTAGCAAGAATTCTATTACAGTTAATACAAGCAGTGTCCACTCTAATATTTTGCAGACATTCACATACACATGAATACAGAATATTAGAGGGTGTGTGCACATAAGCCATATATCTTAATATTTCTGCATAGTTAACTGCCTGAAAGGGAACCTATAAGTTCACATTGTGGAACTGACAACATGCATTTGTAAAATCCTTTATCTAATTTTCGGATGTGCCTATTATTAAATAGGTTAGCTGGCACACAATGTATTATTGAGTAATTGTGGAGGAACTTTAAAGGTACTAATGTATATATGACACAGCTCGATTAAAGCCTTCTGTAAGGCTGGCTTTGATGTTCTTCAGCACATTAAAATACGAACGAAATCAACTACACTATCTTAAGCATTAGCTAATTGAAATGGGCTGGAATTAGACACATTCAATCAGTAACATAACATAACAACAGAGTTGGAAGGGACCTTGGAGGCCTTCTAGTCCAACCCCCTGCCTAGGCAGGAACCCTACACCATCTCAGTCAGATGGTTATCCACCATTTTCTTAAAAATTTCCAGTGTTGGAGCATTCACAACTTCTGCAGGCAAGTCGTTCCACTTATTAATTGTAGATCACACTCATCACACTATGAAAACTATTTGAATGGTGTTGCTTTCATAAGGAAGGCTATAGCAAAGAAGCATTGGGTATGCTAAATAAATGACCAAATAAGACTTAAATTTCAACCATAAGTAAACAAAACATACAAGCAAGTTGTGTTACATGTGGTTGAAGACTGGAATGCCGTACTTGGAAATATTAAAAAAGAAAATATAAGTTGGACTGTATGGCTAGAAAATAGAAATGAAGCAGAAGAGTGAGGTGTCATTTTCCACTGATCAAATGATGACTTAATTCTTCCAACAACCAAAACAATCCTTATATACAGTATCTTCACCTAACACAGATAATTCAGCTGATTGTACAAAAAATGAAAGACATTATATTATAATAGTAAAGATGAGATTGGGACAGATTATACTGTAGAACAGCTCACAAACTGATCATATGCAAATTATAAATCAACCTAAGAAGGTTAAAATGGTAAGCAGTTTCAACCATTTGAACCTCAGAAATTACCTTGATGTCATGACTTCATTGATAGGAAACCAAAGGAATTATGGAGTGAAATGAAATACATTATTAAGGATGAACATTCAAAGAGCCTGCCAAATAGTAAAATGAGAGAAAGAAAACTGAATATCAGAACAGATGGTGAAATTGATGACATCTATATAGAAATATGGAAAGCAACAGAAGAATCAGATTCCAATTAAACTACGCCAATAAATCTGGAGAATGACACAGTGGCCATCAGATTGGAAGAAGTCAGCCTACCTAAAATACCAAAGAAAGTAGATTGAACAGTGCAAACAAACTGTTAATTCTATTCTTATTTTACATGATGTTGATAAAATGCTTAAGGTCAGGAAATAAGATTAGAATCCTTCATGAAAATGCTTCCAAATTTTCAATGTTCAATTTCCTTTAGAAGTGCTAAGGAACACAAGATATTACTAATACATACTGGATAATTGAAAAAGCCAAGCAATAGAAAAAAGAAATATCTACTTTAATTGTGTTGATCATGTCAAGCAGATGTGCTTATAAATCCTAGAGCAATTCACTGTATTTATGAAAAACCTATATACATAGGTCAGAAAACCATCGTCTGGATGAAACATAAAAAAAAAAAAAAGACTGACTCCAGTTAACAAAGGCTGTATTTTGTTGTTGTTGTTAGTTGCGAAGTTGTGTCCGACACATCGTGACCCCACGAACAACGTTCCTCTAGGCCTTCCTGTCCTCTACCATCCCCTGGAGTCCATTTACTCTCACGCCTACTGCTTCAGTGACTCCATCCAGCCACCTTGTTCTCTGTCGTCCCCTTCTTCTTTTGCCCTCAATCTTTCCCAGCATTAGGCTCTTCTCCAGTGAGTCTTTCTTTCTCATTAGGTGGCCAAAATATTTAAGTTTCATCTTCAGGATCTGGCTTTCTAAAGAGCAGTCAGGGTTGAACTCTTCTAGGACTGACCTTGAAGTCCAAGGGACTTGCAGTCTTTTCCAGCACCATAGTTCAAAGACCTCAATTCTTTGGCACTCAACCTTTCTTATGGTCCAACTTTCACAGCCATACATTGCAACTGGGAAGACCATAGCCTTGATTATACACACTTTTGTTGGCAGGATGATGTCTCTGCTTTTTAGAATGCTGTCTAGATTTGCCATAGCTTTTCTCCCCAGGAGCAAGTGTCCTTTAATTTCTTGGCTGCAGCCTTCATCTGCGATTAGCTTGGAGTCCAGAAAATAAAATCTGTCACTACTTCAATTTCTTCCCCATCTATTTGCCAGGAATTGAGAGGGCCAGATGCCATGATATTAGTTTTCTTAATGTTGAGTTTCAAGCCAATTTTTGCACTTTTCTTTTCACCTGCATCAAGAGGCTCTTTAGTTCCTCTTCACTTTCTGCCATTAGAGTGGTATCATCTTTATATCTGAGGTTGCTGATATTTCTCCTGGCAATCTTAATTCCAATTTTTAATTCATCTAGCCCCGCCTTTCTCATGATGTACTCTGCATATAAGTTAAATAGGCAGGATGAGAGTATACAGCCTTGCTGGACTCCTTTCCCAATTTTGAACTGAACAGTGGTTCCGTGTCCAGTTCTCACTCTGCTTCTTGACCCACATACAGTGTTCTGTCCTCCCTAGCCTCCGTCCGAGTAATGGCTTAATTAGCCGGCACTATCAGCTCTGGCAGCAGAATAGCCAGCATCTGCCAAGAGCCTCTGTTATCTTCCACGACGCTGGTGAGTCACCCAGGAACAAACGTCAGCTCAATCAATGGATTTGCCTGTTACAAAGAGACACAGAAGCTCTCGCTGCCTTTTATATCCTGTGGGGTGTGGCTCCATGACTCAGCACTTCCTAGGCCTGCCCCACCCTTGCTTCTGTTGTTCCCTCCTCTCCTGCCTACGAAACCTAGGGTTCAACCAAGCCTGATTGCCGTCAGCTGGGTCTGCAGGCATGGCCTGGGGGGTGGGGAAGAGTCAGGGGACGGAGGCTTTGTTATCTCTTCCACCTGGCCTATTTCTGGCTCCTGGAGCTGACCCAGGGAAGCCGGTGCTCCTGAGGTAAGTCCTGACGGCCCTTCCCCTTCACTGTCCAAGTCACTTTCTGGCAGCAGGGCCGGCTCAGGGGGCGCAGACACAACATACAGGTTTCTCAAGAGACAAATAAGATGGTCTGCTACTCCCATCTCTTTAAGAACTTGCCACAATTTGTCCACAGCTGAGTGTCCTTTCAGCTTTGGCCCAGTTGCTTTACTCTTTCTGGCACTACTAGTACTAGCCCTCTGCTCTTCCCCAGTAACATATTGGACACCTTCCGACCTGAGGGGTTCATCTTCTTCCATCATATCTTTTTTTTTTTGGTACTGTCCATGGGGTTTTCATGGCAAAGATACTGGAGTGGGTTGCCATTTCCTTCTCTAGTGGATCACGTTTTGTCAGAACCTTCTGCTATCTGTCCATGTTGGGTGTCCCTGCATGGCATAGCTCATAACTTCATTGAGCTATGAAAGCCCCTTTGCCATGGCAAGGCACTAATCCATGAAGAGGAAAGATGTGAATACTCCCCTTATTTATTCAATAGGAATATATATTGAGAGAAGATGAATCAGAATGCAAGCATGATTTTAAACTTAGTTTAAGAAATAGCAATAATATATGCTATGCTGATGACAACATTCTGATATCTGAAAAGGCTAATCATCTGCAAACTTTAGCAGGAAAAATCAAGGGGGGAAAAATGGACCAAGATTATATGTAAGTACCAAACTTATACTTAGAGTAACAAGCCTTGGAACTGATCATGAAAATAACGTATGGAAGATTTCCTGCCTTTTACAATAAATTATCAACAGTAAGGGAACAAACAGGAAGAAATATGGTAGAATAAAATAAAGGCCTTGGGAAAGATATTCAGATATCATGAAGCTGCTCAGGTGACTCCTGCCCCACCCTCACTCCCCCCCTGCCAACAGCTTGAATGCCCCAGCTGAAGAAGGGATCGTGCTCTCTCTCTCTCTCTCTCTCTCTCTGTCATACACACACAGAGAGTCTCTCATACACATGCAAATAGAGTCTCTCTCTCTCTTTGTCTCGCTGAGGTGGGACTTGCAACGCTTCACTGCCTGGCTGGTAGGGCGCTCAGGTAAGTCGGTGTGGGGCATGGGAACTGCAGCTCCACACACACCCCGCCTTGCTTTATACTCCACTCCCCCACTGCCTTGGTGCTCCGGTGGCTCCTGCTGCCCACACTGCTGCCAGCAGCTTAGGTGCCTTAGCTGAAGATCGCTCCCCCATACACCTACACACACACACACACACACTCAAACAGAGGTTGTATTGGATTGCACTCTCTCTCTTTCTCCCCATTTGCATGCAAGTGTGCTTTGTTGGTAAACGAGGTCTCATTAAATAGTTAAGTGCAAAGTAGTTTGGGGGGGAGTAGGAGACTGGCAAACACTTTTCACGCTGAGAATGAAAGTTTCTGGGTCGCTTACTCTCTGCAAAAGATGATGGGTGCCTGAATCCCAGGAGCATTCTGGTATTCTCAGCATGAAAAGCATTTCCAAGCCAAATCCCCTCTCCCTTCCTCAGAGGCAAAGAAACAGAAACAAAGAGAGGAAGACAGATGTTTGCAAGGTAAATGAGTCCTTGTGGCAGGAAGGGAGGGAGAAGCATGAGGTATCTTAGTGGGTCAGGGAAGCCTTGAGGGCCTGTTCTATCACTAGGGCCCCATGGCCTTCCCCACCGTGAGATACCTCATAATGCACATTGGCATTCTTGAAATGTGACCTCTTAGGAAAGCATCTTCTCCTTGTGTATTGCAAACAGCTATGTCCAGTGGGGAAAACAGGACAAAGCAAGCGGGGAAAAATATTTTCCTTTGCTATATTTCCAGTCTGAATTAGACCATGGCAGGGTCCCTACAGGAGAACCCTTTTAAGGATTATGTATTAATAGAAAAGGAACTCACTTACTGGTACCTCTGTTCTTAAACGCTAAAACTGTTGCACATAAAAAACCAGAGGAGCTCTGATCAACTATAAGAGCCATCATTTTGACAGTTTTGCTGTACTGTAGTCTGAGAACACCCCCACAAAATGCAAGCATGGGATAAATTCAGCCTGGTTTGTTCTCAGTCTTATAAGTGGCCAAAAACTACTAGCAAAAGTGGCATTTGATCACAAGGCGAGGATTGTTTCCACTTTGGCATTTGAACATCCAAGAAGGGGCAGGAAAGACAAAGAAAAAGAAAGGAAGAGGAAGAGGGGAAAAAAGGAAGGAAGGAAGGAAGGAAGGAAGGAAGGAAGGAAGGAAGGAAGGAAGGAGGGAGGGGGATTATAATGAGAGTGAGGGTCTAAGGTAAATCCTTGGCCACCAGCAGCCCTACTGCCTTTTGCCATCCCCTTGTCCCCTCCTCCTGATGTGATCTATTATTTAAAGGGACTGAGAAGACCATCCCCAAGTTGGAATGATTCTAGTAATTAGCTCCCGAAAAAGCAGCCTTCATGATAAAAATGATATATACATGCATGGGGTGGGTGGGTGGGTGGGTGCATAGAGTGGGCGGATGTCTATATTGGAGGTCATTACAATCAAATTTCATTGTCATCCAATTTTCTTTTTGAGTGATTCTGTGCTGGCAGCATTTTCTATTGCAGAACCACTGATTCATTTTTAATTAGCCTTAAATTAGTTTGCTTATCCAGCTTTCCATTACTCCTTTCTCTTCTCCCCACCCTTTTCTTTTCACAATATGTTACATTATAGCCATTTATTTTCTTTTAAATTGTGTTTATTTTTACTCAGTCAGGTTCTCATGTTCATTTATTCCACTGATCATCATCACCATCATCATCACTAACAATGGTAAAATCATAAGTGTAAAATTATAGATAAAACAGTTAAAATAGAGTAATAGAATACAGAGTTGGAAGGGATATTGGAGGTCTTCTAGTCCAATCTCCTGCTCAGATAGGAAATCCTATACCATTTTAGACAAATGGTCTCTCCTCAAAAACTTCCAGTATTAGCGCATCCACAACTTCTTATTTGTTCTATCAGGAAATTTCTCCTTAGTTCTAGGTTGTTCTCTCCTTGATTAGTTTCCACCCATTGTTTCTTGCCCTGTCTTCAGGTGCTTCGGAGAATAGGTTGACTATCTCTTTTTTATGACAACCCCTGAGATACTGGAACTCTGCTATCATGTCACCCCTAGTCTTTCTTTCCATTAAACTAGACAATTCCAGCAACCATTTTTCATATGTTTTAGCGTCCCGTCCCCTAATCAACTTTGTTGCTCTTTTCTGCACTCTTTTAAATATCTCAACATCTTTTTTATACCATGGTGATTAAAAATGGATGCAGTATTCCAAGTGTGGTTTTACCAAGGCATTATAGAATGGTATTAACACTTCATGTGATCTTGATTCTATCCCTCTGTTAATGCAGCCTAGGACTGCATTGGCTTTTTTTGTTTGGCAGCTCTAGCACATTGTTGGCTCATATTTAAGTGATTTAATTGGGACTTCAAGATTCCTGTCACAATATTATTATTGAGTCACGTACCACCTATTCTATACCTGTGCATTTGGGACATGACACAAATAATTATGTCAATTTGTCCTTCTCTTATCTTTTGAGATCTTCTACCGCAATACACACAAACACACTCAACTCATTTATATTTGGGCCCTAAAGACAAATGTCTATGTGTGTGTTAAGTAATCATTCAGAATGATCAAGGACAGAAAAGAGAACTTAGTCTCCTTTAGCTTACAAAATATGTCTGGGAGCCTTAAGAATGCTGTGGAAGCAATCAAATAGACTATGTTAACTGAAAACTCCTGCAATCATTTTACAAGATTTCAAGATTCTGCGGCAACCTTTCTGCAAATGTCATCCAGTTCTGATAAAATGCAAAAAGAATATTAGCGTTGTTAGGCTTTAATGCATTTTCCATTTCAGATAATAGAAGGACAGAGCCCGGTTATTTCCTCTTTCATACTGAAGTCTAGAAGGTTTACCTGCCAGATGACAAAAAGTCAGTATGAATTCTTCTGAACTGAGGAATCTAGTCATGAAATATGTTGGGTAGTCTTTATATAGCCCTAATATTTATGTGTCATCCTTTCCTAAACCTTATCAAGTTAAGAAATGGTAAATTTTTAAAATGCAAATAACCTATATAATATGTCAGAATATTCATGACTGGGAAGACATGGTAATAAGGTCAGCAATGAATAGGCATAGCAACTAAGTCAGCCAATGGGAGCTGAAACAGAACTGAGTCTGCAAAGAATTGAAACTGAAACAATTCAGAGTGTGTCTTAAGCTCTCTCTGCTATACTCTGTGTGTGAACATGTCTGCTGATCTGAGCTGAAAAATCAACGTTATTGTATTGTAAATACTTTATGTGTTATTTTGAATATAAAGAAGTTAATGAATGAGTTATCTGTGTGTGCTTTTGGATTTGATTTTTGCAAGAAATTCTGACATAATATTATTTTTAATTGGAATAAAAAGTCCTGACCTTCAATGTTTTGTGCTATGAAGTTATTTTTTGAAATTTCCTATGCAACCAGTGTTCCTACATTGTGTTGATACATTTAATAGGGCAGTAGTGAAAATGAAAATTCTGATTTGAAAATATTAAGAATATTTTGAAAACATCTTGATGCTAAATTATAATTTGGTATTATAGTGAGATTTTGAGTGTGTGTGTGTGTATGTATGTATGTATGTATGTATATATATATACACACACACACACGCACACACGCACACACACTTTCAGCTGAAAATTTTGACAGGAATTCCAATTTAATTGAAAAGTAGGCAGAGAGCTATTTTCATTCCTAAAATTCTGTGGGATATCAAAATGTGACCATTTTTGGAACCATGATTATGTTACAAAAGATGAACTGCTGTATTTTAGTATATCCCATAAAATAGATAAGATTATGGTGGATGTGGAGTAAGATAAGACATTGAGAAAAAGACAAAACAATAAGAAACTAATAATGAAAACAATAGAAATTAATTATAGATTTAGCTTTCCCAAGCTAAAAGAGATACAAAGAGAAATTGGCCTCCCGAGAAAGAGCAAATGTAGAGCATCCATGCTTACCTATGGTGAAATAAGCAGGCATCATAGTGAAATGTTTTCCAGGACCTGTTTGATAAAGACTCGGCTAAATCAGTGCATGGTATTTCTCTAAGTATATCTCATTGCCAAACCTCACAAAACAGTATTTTTCTTTTTATGGTGAAAATGTATGGTGAAAACTTTTCTTTTTCTTCTTGTACCCTGATATGAAGTATACAGTAAATGCAGGACAGGAAGCCACAGTTTAAATAGCATATGATGAAACAGACTGACTTACATCAACAAAGAGGTGACACAAAGCTATGTACTCTACCTCATTTATTCAACTTATATGTATAATACATATTAAAGAGAGGCTGGACTAGAAAAAGTTGGTTGCGGTTTTAAAATTGGAGACAGATGCATCAATAGCATGTGTTGTACTGATGTATACTAATAGAATGTATGCTAATATACTAATGTATACTAATAGAAACAATGAAAAAGATCCAGAAATTCTAGTAATAAAAACCAAGGAAAATAAATGTAAATAGGACTACATAAAATATAAAGATAAACTAATCATAATAGTCAAAGCAATCAGCCTTAGCATTTATAATGAAGATGCTGTAGAGATCTTCTGCCCATACAGCCAAGATCAAATATCAGCAGTAGACTAGCACTTGGCCCAGTAGCAATGAAAGTGTTGAAAAAAATATTGAGATACCATGACACATCTATGCCTATATGGATTAGAATGGTGCAAGCTATGGTTTTCTTGTGCCTTCCTAATCCTGGCCTTTGAAGAACCAGGATAAGAAATTCTTTCAGTGTTAGAGAAGACTCTGGAAAATACAGTGGATATCCAAGAAATCAGACAAATGGCTCATCAAACAAATAATCCCGAGTTCTCATTCAACCGCAAATGATCTGAAACATATTGTCATATTTTGGATGTGTTATGTGAAGCCCAACTCTTCTGACACTATGTAATGCTGTTAAAAATGAAAGGAAAGAGAAAAAAAAACCGGAATGACTAACAGCAAATCTGATGGACTAGAATAGGGGTCTGCAACCTTAAACACTCAAAG
Organism: Ahaetulla prasina; assembly: GCF_028640845.1. Classification (NCBI taxonomy): domain Eukaryota; kingdom Metazoa; phylum Chordata; class Lepidosauria; order Squamata; family Colubridae; genus Ahaetulla; species Ahaetulla prasina. The sequence continues at coordinate 40,697,271 of NC_080546.1, forward strand.
AGCCATTTGGACCCATTTCCCACAGAAAAGAAAACACCAGGAGCCACAAAACCCTTACTGTGCCTGATTATTTCTTGAGCAGTCACAAAACTAGCATATGTATTATGAATAGCATATGAATTAAATGTTCTGTTTTTGTCTGAAACTTTTCTATTCTTGGATTTATCCATGGTTGGCATACCGGGGGTTGAAAAGCTCAATAAATCACATGCCAGTGGGTGTCGCACATTGGCAGTTGTGACGCATATTTTGAGTGAAAGGGAGCCGCAGCAGACGGTTGAAAGAACCACATGTGGCTCCAGAGCTGCAGGTTTCTGACCCCTGGATTAGAAGTATATTTTTGGAACACCTAAAAGACAAGATTGAGATAAATCATCTTGGAAAAAGTCACTAAAAGTTAACATTGACATGATAGCACATAGTCAATCAATATTATACTCTGATTTTTTTTATGTATTGGGACTGATACTAACATATGTTTTATTGTAAGACTTTCAGTTTATTAAATAACTAGAAAGAATAAAAATAGTTGTGATTCTTTGTGGTATTTCTAAGAATTTATTTTTAGGAAAATAATATCTTAATATTACAATGTAGAAAATTAGGAAATAAAGTATTGAATATACATATTAGAAATTAAACTACTAATGCATATTATCCTTTTAGATCAGTTAAAATTGGACCTTGATCAATTATATGCATTAAATTTTGGATGAAACTCTGTATCGAATGCAATATGAGAACAGGGGCAAAGAAATAGAAAAAAGTATTCTTGTTTGAAACAAAATAAGATAAAATCCACATTTTTAAAAAATAATGCATAATGATGATATTAATTTTCTTTTCCTTAGATTTATAAAGATTCATACTGTGCAAATATTGATATAATCAGTGAACAGATGGGTGCTATATCTTTATTTTTTAAACAAAATAAATCTTCCAGAAATCTTGGTTGCACAGTTGGGGATTTTAACTGCAACTTAATGTTACATAAATTTTTGACATTATTGATTTGATGAAATTTGGAAAGGCCCAAGGTCCAGATGGTATAATTTAAAGTACAAAAATTTCAGAGATAGTAACTTCCTATTATTGAATATATATCAGGCAACCAACAATAGAGGCCTTGATAGCTTTATAATATGAAGCTTCTACAACTGTAATTTTGAAAACTAGTAAGGACAGCATGAACTGTAAAGGTTATTGGCCAATATCTTTGTTACATGTGGGTGTTAAAATTTTAATAGCTGCTTTGGCAAAAGGACTGCAGAAGATGTTCTCCAATAATAATTAATTGGGCATAATCTGGTTTCAAGAAAAGCCCTTAGGTCTTAGATTATATTAGACTCTTGGTTGATATAATAACTGTGTGAGCTGATAAATATAAATAAGTCATTTTAGGGGGGAAAAAAAAAAAAGCTCTGATATGATGCAAATTAAATTTTTACTGCAAGTGATTAAATTTAGTTTTCATATAGAATTTATATATGTTATAACTAGATAGAATGTAATATAGAATGCATTAATTTCAGTTTTGCAATACTGACCTATCTAATAAAATTGGTAATATCATATAAATAAAATATAGTTAAATGGAAAGTTGTATATACATGTGCGCATACATACTGTATATATAAAAGAACATTTGGGGAATCTTGAATTATTAACTAACTTTGTTAAATTTGTAGAAACTGTGTGGTTATGTGGCAAATGTTGGTCATGATAAATTGGAATATGTGTGAAATACTATTCCTATTGCTAAGAGATCTTGAAGGATATAAATACAAATTTAGGCTTTGTTTATCATAATTTCTTCCTTTGTTTTGGGATTATTTATGCTCAAGAACAATAGTGACAACTAGACTTTGCTTAATGAGTGCTAAAAATATAATTAATAAAGTACTATAATGTCACTAATTGAACAAAATAGTGAAGACGGGTTCTTAAGAAAAGCATGATAGAACAATTTGATTTCTTTAAAAAAAATTTCCAGTGTTGGAGCATTCACAACTTCTGCAGGCAAGTCGTTCCACTTATTAATTGTTCTAACTGTCAGGAAATTTCTCCTTAGTTCTAAGTTGCTTCTTTCTTTGATCAGTTTCCACCCATTGCTTCTTGTTCTACCCTCAGGTGCTTTGGAGAACAGCCCGACTCCCACTTCTCTGTGGCAGCCCCTGAGATATTGGAACACTGCTATCATGTCTCCCCTAGTCCTTCTTTTCATTAAACTAGACATACCCAGTTCCTGCAATCGTTCTTCATATGTTTTAGCCTCCAGTCCCCTAATCATCTTTGTTGCTCTTCTCTTCATTCTTTCTAGAGTCTCAACATCCTTTTTACATCGTGGAGACCAAAACTGAATGCAATATTCCAAGTGTGGCCTTACCAAGGCCTTATAAAGTGGCACTAACACTTCACGTGATCTTGATTCTATCCCTCTGTTTATGCAGCCCAGAACTGTGTTGGCTTTTTTAGCAGCTGCTGCACACTGCTGGCTCATATCTAAATGGTTATCCACTAGGACTCCAAGATCCCTCTCACAGGTACTACTATTGAGCAAGGTACCACATATACGGTACCTGTGCATTTTGGTTTTTTTGCCTAAATGTAGAACCTTACTTTTTTCACTGTTGAATTTCATTTTGTTAGATAGCGCCCAATGTTCAAGTCTGTCAAGATCTTTCTGTAATTTGAGCCTATCTTCTGGAGTGTTGGCTATTCCTGCCAGCTTGGTGTCATCTGCAAATTTGATGAGTTCCCCATCTATCCCCTTGTCCAAGTCATTGATGAAGATGTTGAAGAGTACTGGGCCTAAAACAGAGCCTTGGGGTACTCCACTGCATACTTCCCTCCATGTGGATGTAGTTCCGTTGAGGACTACACGTTGACTCCGATTGGTCAGCCAGTTACGGATCCATCTGGTGATGGTGCTGTCTAACCCACATTTTTCTACTTTATCTAGTAGTAGGTTATGATCTACTTTATCAAATGCTTTACTGAAGTCCAAGTAAATTATATTGACAGTATTCCTCTGGTCTACTAATTTTGTCACTTTGTCAAAGAATGCAATAAGATTAGTCTGGCATGATCTGTTTTTGACAAACCCATGTTGGCTTTTGGTCATTACTTTGTTTGCTTCTAGGTGTTCGGTGATTCGTTGCTTGATTATCTTTTCCAGAATCTTCCCCAGTATTGAGGTCAGGCTGATAGGTCTGTAGTTTCCTGGATCTTTTTTTTCCCCTTTTTTGAAGACGGGAACTACATCAGCTCTTTTCCAGTCCTCTGGCAGCTCCCCTGTGCTCCAGGATCTTTGAAAGATATAGTTCAGTGGTTCTGAGATTTCGTCTGCCAGTTCCTTCAGAACCCTGCGGTGTAATCCATCCGGTCCTGGTGATTTGAACTCGTCTACTGTAGACAAGTGTTCACTTACCACTTTCTTCCCTATTTTAACTTGTGTTTCTAATCTGTTTTTTGTAGTGCTGTTTTTGATAAGTTGGATGGTTTTTTCCTTTTGTGTAAAGACAGATGCAAAAAATGAGTTAAGTAGATCTGCTTTCTCCCTGTTGCTTGTCATTTTCTTGCCACTTTCTCCCAGCAATGGGCCAATTGTTTCCTTGACTTTTTTCTTGTTTTTAACATGTTGGAAGAAGCTTTTTTTGTTATTTTTTACTTTTGTCGCTAGCCTTTGTTCATTGTGAGCCTTAGCTTTCCTCACTTCATCTTTACAGGCTTGGGCTATTTGCTGATATTCTACATTAGTTATTTGCCCCTCTTTCCACTTTTTATATTTGTCCTTTTTGTTTTTCTATTTGTCAGATAGTTCTTTATGCATCCATGCTGGTTTCTTTTGAGATCTATTATTTTTCTTCTTCATTGGTATTGTGCTAGACTGGGCTTTTATAATCTCACTTTTCAAAATTTCCCAAGCTTCTTGAGTTGTTTTCCCCCTGAGGATTCTTATCCATGGAATCCTTCTCAAGCTCTCTCTAAGTTTATTGAAATTAGCTCTCTTAAAGTCCAAGACTCTAGTTTGACTTTGTTCTACTACTTGTGTTTGCTTAATGTTGAATTCCAATATTGCGTGATCACTTGCCCCCAAGGTTCCTGTAGCTTCTACACCTTCTGTCATTTCATCTCTGTTAGTGAGAATTAAGTCCAGTAAGGCTGATCCCCTTGTTTTTTTTGTGTTTTTTTTATAAAAAAGTTTTATTTTTACAATCATATCAAATAATTCATCCAATGTACAGTTATATACAATTAGTCGGGTCTGCCCAGTCACCACCCCCCTTTTTAACACTCTTCCCTCTTCTACCTTCTTTTACTTTCCAAACCTTCCTCTCCTTCTCTTATCTACCTCCTCTCCTCCCTCCACCCTACACTCCTTCTCCCTCTTCTACCCCTCTTCCTTCCTCTTCTCCTCTTTCCTACCTCCTACTCTCTCTTTTTTCCCCTCCCCACCGTTCTAAAATGACAACTGGGCAGACCCGACCCTACATTAATTATATTTATACATCTTCAATAATCCTGTACATTAACCATCACTCCATCACTAGCCTCAACCCCCAATTCCCTCCCCTTACCCCCACCCCCACCCCGACTTCCCAGAACAAAATGCAGGGTATCAAAACTAACAATCATAATCTAAAATAATTCCTAAATTATAATCTCTAGTCTCTCCACACTTAGGCACACTCTCAATTCCTCTCCTTCAGAAATATATCTAATACAAATTATTCCTAAATTTACTCATATGCTATTCAATATTTTTATCTGATACTTATTTTGAATATAATCAATCCACATTTTCCATTCTAAAATATATTTTTCTTGTGTATAGTCTTTCAAGTAAGCAGAGATTTTTGCCATTTCTGCCAGATTTGATACTTTAGTGTCCATTCTTCAATTGTAGGTAATTCTTCTTTCTTCCAATATTGAGCAATCAAAAGTCTTGCGGCTGTTATTAAGTTCAAAATCAATTTAGTCTCTATAGCTGTACAATCCATAATTATTCCTAGTAAAAGAACTGCGGGGTAAACTTAATCTTCTTTTTCAAAATATTCTGCATGATCCACCATACTTTAATCCAAAATGCTTTAACTTTTTTACAAGTCCACCATATATGATAATAAGTGGCATCTTCACAATCGCATCTCCAACATTTAGCCTGTACATTAGGATACATACATGACAATTTTTGGGGTCTAAATGCCATCTATAAAACATCTTATAAAATTTTCTCTCATATTTTGCGCTTGTGTAAATTTAACATTCCTCACCCAAATTCTTTCCCAAGTTTCCAACATTATTGGTTGCTGAAAATTTTGTGCCCACTTAATCATACAATCCTTAACCAATTCAGTCTCTGAGTCTATTTCTACTAATACATTATACAACCTCTTAATATGCTGTTGGCCTTGATCTCTCATTTGTTTTAACAAATTATCCTCAATTTGCTTAACACCTATTTTTTGATCTAATTTCCATCTAGCTTGTAATTGTCCATATTGGAACCATGTATAATTTTTCCCTTCTTCCCCCATCTTTTCTCTAGATTTTAATTGTAATTCCATACAAAGAAGTTCTTTATAGGTAACTACCTCCATCTTTTGATATATATTTATATTTTCTATCATGTGTCTCGGGATTGCCCATATTGGAATCTTTCCATCTAATTTATATTGATATTTCCTCCAAACCCTCAATAATGCATTTCTAATTATATTATTTTTAAATATTTTATCTACTTTCTTATCATATAATAAATAGGCATGCCACCCATATAACAAACCATAACCTTCTATATTCAAAACTCTTTCCTCAGTTAAATTAATCCAATCAGTAATTAATGATAAGACAACTGCTTCATAATACAATTTTAAATTAGGCATTTTAAGACCCCCCCTTTCCTAATATGTAGTCCTCAAATAGAGGACATATCAGATATTAAACTGATAAGAACAGATTCTACACTTGATCTTAGCCAAAAGGCCGAGAAGCGATGCTGATCCCCTTGTTGTCTTCTCTACTTTTTGGGAAACAAAGTTGTCTGCTAGGTTTGTTAGGAACCTGTTGGATCTTCCGCTTGGTGCAGAGTTGTCTCCCAGTTGATGTCAGGGTAGTTAAAATCCCCCATTACTACTGTGATGTGTTTCCTACATACCTTAATCAGCTGACTAGCAAAAAGTTCATCTACTTCCTCTGTTTGGTTGGGTGGCCTATAGTATAGACCTATGGCAATAACGTTTTTCACCCCTTTTATATTGACCCAAATACATTCAAGATGATTTTCGTTATTGTTGTGCTCTATTTCTGTAGAGATGTAGTTATTTCTTATATATAGTGCAACTCCTCCTCCTCTTTTATTTGGTCTATTTCTTTTAAATAATTTATATCCCTCTAGCTGTATGTTCCATTTGTCAGTTTCACCCCACCAAGTTTCCGTAATGGCAACAATATCATATCTGCCCTCATTTACTTGAATTTCTAATTCACCCTGTTTATTCCTCATACTCTGTGCATTGGTGTATAGACATTTGAGTCCGTTTGGATTGACCTTGTGCTTACTGTCTACATAACCTGTGTTGTGCCTGACTGCCCCTACTTTCTTGCCACCTGTTGGTTTACTGCACATGGTATGGCACTCACTATTAAATGCTTGGTTTTGCTTGATAGGAGGGCTGATAGTCTTACCCACACAGACATCTATGTTACATGGGCTGATAACCCTTTTAATTTTGGATTGCTGGGGACAGAAATTTTCTGTATCAATTAATTCTGTCCCCACTGTTCAGTTTAAATAGTTTGATTTCAAATAGTTTGATTTCAGCTTGAAAAAGTTTGTTTAGAAGAATCTTTGAAATCTATGTGACAAAACTGTTGTTGACCAATGTTAGCAATACCGTGAAATTTCACATAAGAATATTTAACTTTTATTTTTAACATTCATTAAAGTATTATACAGGTTGTGCTGTAAATCCATAATAATGGATTTGACCATAATGTGACCATAAATCCATCCATAATAATGGATTTGACCATAATGTGACCATAAATCCATCAAGTCTGGTAGAAGAAATATGTAACAGATGCTATCCAGTGGTGAAATCTGAACCAGTTTTCTGTGCATACGCGCCAAGTGCCAAATGTGCGTTATGCACGCGCATGCACAGCACACACAAACGCATGCATACACAGTACAATTTTTTACAAATGCTTTAAACAAGTTTTTAAAAAGGTTCTCAAGCTCACATGCCACAGCTGTGTTCATCGGAACCTTTTTTTTTTTTTTACTTTTTAAAGCATTTTTAACTACTGGTTCCAGAGAACCGGTAGTAAAAAAATGCTTAAAAAGTAAAAGAAAAAAATTCTGACAATTGTGCATCACTCAGCTGCTCTTTGGAAGTTGTTTTTTTTAAAAAAATTACTACCGGTTCAGCGAACGAGTAGCATTTTTTACTACCAGTTCAGGCAAACTGGCCCAAACCAGTAGCATTTCACCCCTGATACTATCAACCAAAGAACATCATCTGACAGGAGTCAGGAGGACAGTTTTTTCTGCCATAGCACCTGCCCTTTGGAATATCATCTTCCCAAAGTTTATGTGGTCCTAATCCTGCTAACCTTTCAGAAAATTCTCAGACATAATTTTGTCATTATGCCTGGGATCAGCAGTGGTACAGAGTGTTGTGACCCAGGCCCAAGTAGGTAGTAATAAACTTAATCCATGGAAAAATAAACTTTATTCGAACAGCTGGGAATTATTTCATTCCCAGCGTCGTTCAACTCAAAGTAAAACAAATGCCTCCCAAACACAAATTCTTCAGTTATCTCACAAACCTTAGTCCAATTAGGCAAACTGCCAAAGGTCCTTCCTGGCAAATATCCAGAAGCCACAAAAACAAAGCCATACATGAAGGAGAGGACGCAGCTACAACGGTGTTTTTCTGAAGCTGAAACACCAGTGCTGGTCTGTTTTAAGGCTAATGGGAGGGGTCAATCATCTCTTGGCCCTTCTCCCAAATTGTCCTCTCTGCTTGAGCTGCTCTTGCCTTTTGGCAGCTCATGCATGCATTAGGAACAGGCTCCTCCTGTTCCTCTGCCTCACTACTATCAGTTTCTGGAGGCTCTGGAGTCCGCACCTCACTTCCCGATGGCCCTGGCCTCACCTCAGCCTCATCGCTGTCCAACTCCATTGCCAGCTCCATAGACTGCTGACGGACGACAACACACAGCCCCTTGGGTGGTTATATTGTTAGCAGTTGTATGGATTGTACTCTCCTACCAATTAAGCTGTAAATTGTTTTAATTGGTTTTAATGGTTTTCATGCTAGTTGTTTATTTGTACCTCCTTTTTTCGTTGTTCTTAATTCTGTGAGCAACCCAGATGTGTGGGATATATAAACGGAATGAATGAATTGATTGATTAATCTGGTATTACATAAGAAGAGACTGGTGGCTCTGATTAAGGTTCTATTAAGTCTTGTTTATTATTTCTTAGAGTGTTTTTCTAATAATTTCAGAAAGCCCATAAGTATGTTCATGAATTTATATTCATAAGGATTCTGGTTTGTACTTGGCAGTTCAACATGACTAAAAGCTCCTGATAGTGCTTTCATGTCAACAGTGAAATCGAGTTTGGAACACACCCACGTGTAGCATATTATAGAAAAACTTGGCATAATCAAATATGTCATAAACCTGGCAGAATTATGTGTTTAATTAACAACTTTGCAGATCTCAGTGCAAATGCTCTGAGAAGTACTGGTTTCACTAGCAGCACCAAGGGAAGGACACTTAATCTATGCAATGAAATGAAGCAACTGCCACTTATTCTTTCTTCAAAACAACAATTGATGGCAATGAGGTGCACAGCTAGTATTTGTGAAATGATTGTTAAACAAGTTTGTTTTATTTGCTTTTTTTTTTAATTGAATGTCCTATGGGGAAGAATTGATATACAAGAACAGTATTGGCTTTGGATCATAGGCAGCAGACTGTCCAGTGCTACTCATTTAAAACACATGGCTAAGTGTGTACTAATATGCTAAAAAATCTGGCAGGCCTTTGGTATTCATATTTATCTCATCAACTTTCAGCCTGAAATGAGGTTTGTGGCAGAGACAGGGCCATGTTTTATCTAATGAAAATGAATCAGCCTAGATTGCAATTCCGAAATAGAAATTGTAAGTTTTCCAACTAAGTCACAGGCTTCTAAAAGAAGCTGGTAATAATAAAACTTGTAATCAGCTTAAACCTGTTTTTAAAACTGGCTGGCAGTAGGATCTCAATGAGAAATGTACATCTGAGCTGATGCCAGTGATACTTAGCACAGCTGTTCATGGATGTGTGCCTAATTGAATGTTGTTTGTCTCAAGATTTTCCAGTGCACTATTTCAAGTGGCATCCTGCAGCTGATGTACCATATAACCCACATTAACACCTCACCTGCAAAATGCATAATTACATACAAAATCACTGATTAGATGCAAAATGTGAACAAATGCCAGTGGTTGTATTTCAAGAATCATCCATGCCTATGCGCACAGTACAAAGACTGAATGCATTGTAAATCAGCATTACATTCATATCCTGTTTTTCTAAAAGAGAAATAATAGGTCCATACATTTTAATTGTTTAGGTTTCATTCTAACATATTATAACCTAATAATCACAACATATGTCTATTTCCTTTCTGTCTTTACAGTATGTTTACTGCTAAGACTGCATAATCCTTATATATTTTACTAATGTCAGCGATAAATATTTACGCAACATTAATCAGTCAATGTTAGCAATTTATTTTCTGCCTGGATACATCCCACTGTATTACCTGGCTTCAATTGGAGTTTCTAGGCATAGAATTAATGGTTTATAACTATTTTTAAAAAAAAGGAATGAATGTAACACAGTAACATTCACAGTAACAAGAACTTGGAGTCTTAGTGGAAAATCACTTAAATATGTGTATGGCATCAGCCACAAAACCAATGCAATCCTAGGTTGCATTAACAGAGGGCTGGAATCAAGATCACAGGCAGTATTATTACTGTTTTATACAGCCTTACTAAGGCCACACTTGGAATGCTGCATGCAGTTTTGGTCACCACAATATAAGAAAGTTGCTGAGACTCTGGAAAGAGTGCAGAAAAGAGCAACAAAGATGATTAGGGCACTGGAGGCTAAAAGAACGATTGCAGGAATTGGATATATCTAGTCTAGTGAAAAGAAGGACTATGGGAGACATGATAGCAGTGTTCCAATATTTGAGGAACTACCATAAAGATGAAAAGATGAACCAATTGTCCAAAGCACCTAATGGCAAAACAATGGATGGAAACTAACAAAGGAGAGAAGGAACCTAGAATCAAAGAAACTTTTCCTAATAGTGAGAACAATTAACCACTAGAATGCCTTGCTTTCAGAAGCTGAGGTGCCCCATCACTGGAAGCTTTTAAGAAGACAAGCCACTTGTCTCAAATGGCATAGGATCTTCTCTTTGAGCAGAGGGTTGGACTAGAAGACCTTTAATGTCTCTTCCAACTCTGTTATTTTACATACTCTATTCTGTTATTCTGTATGTTCTATACTTTTATCTTTTTTCCCTTAATTCTTTCAAATAATATTGAACCTTAACTCATTATTATAGCTAGCAATAAAAGCAATATATCTCCAGTTACAGATAGTCCTAGACTTACAACCACAACTGAGTCCAAAATTTCTGTTGCTGAGTAAGATAGGTGTTAAATGAGTTTTACAACCATTTTTGCCACAGTTGCTAAGTGAATCACTGCAGTTGTTAAGTTAGTAACATGGTTTTTAAGTGAATCTGGTTACCAATTGGTTTTGGGTATGACCCATCATATGACCCCAGGACACTGCAACAGTCAAAAATATGAGTCAGTTGCCAAGCATTTGAATTTTGATCACGTGACCATGGGATGGTGCAATGTTCATAAGTCATTTTTTTCAATGCTGTTGTAAACTTTGAACAGTCACTAAACAAACTCTTTTAAATCAAGGACTACCTGTATATTTTATCTGTCCTTAGGGACTAGATGTAGATAAATAAATGGAAACACAATATGAACGAGATGTAGACAAATAAATGGAAACACAATATGAACGAGATGCGAGATGGGCTTGTTGCTGATTCTGCAGTATTGATAACCGGATTTGGAAGAATAAAGTTTGTTTTAGGTAAATTTCACTTCTTAAAATTTGGATTTGCAGTTTTAGATTCATATGGATCCACTGCCGATCCTGGAAAGTTATAACATAACTTTTTTTTTTACTTTTGACTAACTTAATTAAGATGTACTATTTTAATGTTGTTTAATCTTTAATTGTATTTTCTGCTTTTATATTCATATAATCTGGCCTAATCTGTTAAGAAAGTCAGTTGTATACACACATTCTAAATAAATACATAAACAAACAAACAAACAAACAAACCATATTGGTTCCAAGGATGTGCAGCTGCTTTAAAGATCAGAGAGGTGTTCCATTCAAATACCTGTACATCCTGAACCACAATTTTGCTTACAGATTCAAAGAGCTGCACAACCCTAATATACAGCAATATCCTTGTAATACAGTTCCTTGTATTCTTTTGCAAATAGATGAGTGCCTATGCTGCTCAGCCAACAAAGCTGCAATACTGAGATAGAGGAAGTCACCATAAATCACATTGCAAACATTTTCCTATAGAGGAACTAGCCTTGCAAAAAAAATTATCTAGAACCTTCAGAGTTAAATAGCTAACATAGTTATAGGATTCAGTTGTGTACATCTGCCAAAAATTCTTGAGAGAAGCTACAAAAAAAGATGAGCTGGTTGAGTGAGGAGCTCTGCATTGTCTGTTGTATTGAAACAAATAGCTTCATAATCAAACATATGATAAAAAGGGTGCACTGTTATAGTAGGCAAACTGTTTTGTCAAAGGCAAGGAATGTACTGTACCAATGAAATTACAAATCTGTATTTTATATTTTGTTGCTATCAATTTAATATATAAATATTCTCCAACTATTTAAGTAACAATTAAAGAGGATTCACAAATAAATCTTTTAGGCAGAGAAAATATTTACAGACTCCTGGGCATAAACGGTTTCAACTTCTCCTCTTAAGACTCCCCTATAGGGCATTGCATGCCAAAGCAACTAGACACAAATATAGTTTGTTTCCCCCATGCCTTCACTCTGTTAAACACCTATCTCCTACAGCATTGTCTTCTGTCCAAAGATATGGACAGAAGGCTGTATTGCTATTATCCTTGTCATCATCTCATCCTTGTCATCTTCTCATCTTTCGTACTACCTTCTCCAATATTATGATTTCTCAATGTTTGTTTGTAACTTATGATTTATGACTATATCTTATCATTTATGATCTATGACTTATCACTTTGTTGTTTGTATAAACACTGAGAGCTTATGCACCAGAGACAAACTCCTTGAGTGTCCAATCATGCTTGGCTAATAAAGAATTCTATTCTATTCTATTCTATTCTATTCTATTCTATTCTATTCTATTCTATTCTAAAAAAAAATCACTAACAAAAATCTATCCCTGGACTATATAGGGACTACTCAAATTACAACTGGAATTGACCTCAGAATTACAGTATTAAATTATGATATTCTTTAAGTGAATCATCACATGACCAACTCAATTTTACTACTTTTTTGCTGTATTCATTAAGTAAATCCATGGTCATTAAGTGAATGTCACATTCATTAAGCAAACCTATTTTCCACAATGGATGTTCTTTTTTTGTTTTTTTGCCAGAAACTTGAAATAAATGCTGTTTCTAATGAAAGATGTTGAAAATTATGGTCATATGCCTGCAGGATGCTACAGTTTTAAATGTATACCAGTTGCTGAGCGCCCAAATGGTGATTGTGTTCACAGCTGTTGAAACTTCAAATCTGGTTCATCAATACCTTTTCTGGTGTCTGTTGTAATGACTGGAAGGATTGCCTGTAATCACTGGCAATTTTTTGTAATGCAAATCAAGAGTTGAAAATATAGTCATCAATACTGCATGCCAAAAAAAAAAAAAAAAGAATGACTATGTAATTACCACAAACATGTAATCAAAGTTCTGGTGATGATGTTGTGAAATGAACTTTCCTTTTTAATTTTGAACAGTTGGACATTTACAAAATAAATTATTTATGGAATTATTACTTTATAAAAATGATGACCATCTGTACACCGCCCTGAGTCCTTCGGGAGAAGGGCGGTATAAAAGTTTAATTATAAATACATTAAATAAATAAATAAATGACCAAAGAATGCAATACAAGTTATAATGAATCAGAATTAGAATAGAGCTGGAAATGACATTAGAGGTCATCCAGTCCAGCCCCCTGGTCAAACAGGAGACCCTATGCCATTTCAGACAAGTGACTGTTCAGTCTCTTCTTCAAAATCTCAGGTGATGAAAAACCCACAACTTGTGAAAGCAAGCTGTTCCACTGGTTAATTGTCCTCACTATTAATAAGTTTCTTCTTAATTCCAGGTTGCTTCTCTCCTTGATTATTATTTTTATTTATTTATTTTTGTTGCAACAATATATATAAGTATCACACAAAAAAGATTATATAGTATATAAACATATATATGAGTAAATATTAGGAGGAATAAGCATATATATAAGAAGAAGAAAAACAATAGGACAGGAACAGTAGGCACGTTTGTGCTCTTATGCACGCCCCTTATGGTCCTCTTAGGAATGGGGTGAGGTCAATATTAGAAAGTTTTTGGTTAAAGCTTTTGGGATTATGAAATCACAGAGTCAGGTAAAGTATTGCAAGCACTGATGATTCTGTTACAGAAGTCATATTTTCTGCAATCTAGATTAAAACGGTTAACATTAAGTTTAAATCTATTGATTGCTCTTGTATTATTGCAATTAAAGCTGAAGTAGTCTTTAACAGGAAGGACATTACAATAGATGATTCTATGAGTTAAACTTAGGTCTTGTCGAAGGTGACGGAGTTCCAAGTTTTCTAAGCCTAGGATTTCAAGTCTGGTGGGATAAGGTATTTTGTTGTTTTCAGAGGAATGAAGAACTCTTCTTGTAAAATATTTCTGGACATGTTAACATAACATAACATCAGAGTTGGAAGGGACCTTGGAGGCCTTCTAGTCCAACCCCCTGCCCAGGCAGGAAACCCTACACCATCTCAGTCAGATGGTTATCCAACATTTTCTTAAAAATTGTATTCAATTGTATTCAATTCAATTGTATTGATGTCAGAAATGTGGTGAGGGTTCCAGACAGGTGAGCTGTATTCTAGAATTGGTCTAGCAAATGTTTTATATGCTCTGGTAAGTAGTGTAGTGTTTTTGGAAAAGAAGCTACGCAAGATTAGGTTTACAACTCTTAGAGCCTTTTTTGCTATGTAGTTGCAGTGGGCTTTCGCACTTAGATCATTTGATATGAAAACTCCAAGGTCTTTAACAGGATGGGGGTCATCTGTAAAGTAATGTCCATCAAGTATGTACTTAGTGTTTGGGTTCTTTTTTCCAATATGTAAGACTGAGTATTTGCTGGTTGAGATTTGGAGTTGCCAAATTTTAGACCAAGCGGTTAGATGATCAGGTCTTTTTGAATGGTAGATGTATTGTCTGTGGTGTTAAATAGTTTGACATCGTCAGCAAAGAGAACACAATTACGAGATATGGTCACAAAGATCATTTATGTATAGTGTGAAGAGTATTGGTCCAAGAACACTGCCTTGAGGAATAGATTAGATAGATTAGATAGATTAGTTTCTATCTATTGCTTGTTGTCTTACTCTCTGGTGCTTCGGAAAATAAATTGACTCTCTCCTCTTTGTGGCACCCTCTCAAATACTGGAATACTATCATGTTCCCCCTAGTCCTTCTTTTCTCTAAACTAGTCAAACCCAAATCCTGCAAATCTTTCTTCATAAGTTCTTGTTTTCAGGCCATTAATCATCTTAGTTGCTCTTCTTTACACTTTTTCCAAAGTCTCAATATCTTTTTTGTAATGCGGTGACCAAAACTGGATGCAGTATTCCTGGTGTGGCCTTACTTCATAAAGTGGTACTAATACTTCACATAATTTTGATTCTATGCCTTTGTTTATATAACCAAGGATTGTATTAGCTTTTTGGCTTCCATTGCTAACTCATGTTTAAGTGATCTTCCACTAGGTGTCCAAGGTCCCTCTCTCATGATTTTGAGCCAAGTGTCACCTAATTTATATTTATACCTTTTTTCCTGCCAGGTGTAAAACCTTGTTTTTTCCACATTAAATTTCATTTTGTTGATAGGGCCCATTGTTCAAGTCTATCAAGATCTTTTTGGATCCTGAGTTTGTCTTCCGGAGTGTTGGCTGTTCCTGCAAGCTTAGAGCAATCTACAAATTTGATGAGTTTCCCTTCTATTCCCTCATCTAAGACATTTATGAAGTACTGGCCCTAAGATGGAACTTTGAAGTAGGGTTAGGGTTAGAGGGGAAACAGGGGTGACTGGCGAAGGGAGGGCGGGGATAGCTAGGTGGAAATTCCAAAAAATTTCCTACCTTTTCCTGTGGGCTTGGCTAGGTGGGCCTGGCTACTTACTTCCCTCCATCAGTGGTGGGTTTCAAAAATTTTCACTACTAGTTCAGTGGGCATGGCTAGGTGGGGGCATGTGACTGAGTGGGCATGGCCAACTTGACATTACTCATGGCCATGCCTAGTCAGTCACATCACCCCCACCTAGCCAGGCCCACAGGAAAAGGTAGGAAATTTTTTGGAATTTCCACCTAGCTATCCCCACCCTCCCTTCGCCAGTCAGCCCTGTTTCCCCTCTAACTCTAACCCTAGCCATGGTTCCTCCCCTCCCCACCTCTTTGTTCAGGCTGCTTACCTTCCTCAGCGGCTTACCTTCCTCAGCAGTCCAGAGTCTGGAAGGCAAGCTGACCAGAGTTTTCGGCAGCCCCCAGCCAGCTGCTGCTGCTGGAAAGTGGCTGGCAAAGAAGCCTTTGAGAGCTTCTTTGGGGCTGTGGCAACTGGCCGCAGGCCACCGAAAAGTTCTGGAGATCGCAAAAAAAGCTACTGCCATCACCACCATGTTCTTCACGCATGCACATCTCATTGGATGTGCATGCACAAAGAACATGGCGGTGATGAGCATGGCAGGTGGGGCGAGTAAGTGGCAACCAGAGGACCAGTTTGGGGGTCTGGCCAGCTGGCCATCATTACCGGTTCAGCGACCTTGGCCAAATTTCCACCAATGGTTCATGTGAACCGGTGCGAACCAGCTGAATACCACCTCTGCCCTCCATGTAGATGTAGTACATTAAGGACTATTCATTGAATATGGTTTGTCAACCACTTATAAATCCATCTGGTGGTGATGCTGTCTATCCTACATTTTTCTAGCTTACCAAGAAGTAGGTTGTGGTCTACTTTGTCAGCTGCCTTGCTGAAGTCTAAATCTACTATGTGCACAGCATTTCACTGGTCTATTAATTTAGTCACTTTGTCAAAGAATGAAATAAGATTGGTTTGGCATGATCTGTTTTTAACACACCCGTGCAGGCTACAAGTTATTACTTTATTTGTTTCTAGATGTTCATAGATCTGTTTTTTGTTATTTTTTCCATTATCTTTCCAGGTATTGATGTTAGGCTGGTTGATCTGTAGTTTCCTGGGCCAGTTTTTTAAAGATTTTTTTTTAAAGAAGTGATACAATAGTTCTGAGATAACATCTGCCAGCTCCTTCAGAACTCTGGGATGTAATCCATCAGGTCCCAGTGATTTATTTACATAGGATCTTTATTATCTGAATCTATGTCCAGGGGTTCTTCAGACTATCCACTGAACAGCTAGAAGTTTATATTAGATAGAATAAGAATGAAATGAAATTATCTATCTATCTATCTATCTATCTATCTATCTATCTATCTATCTATCTATCTATCTATCGGTCTTGGCGTATTCGGGTCGTTTCCCGTGTAAGGTTGAGAGTATCTTGGCGACATTTGGATGAGGTCTCACTCGGCATCTTCAGGCTGGTGCTTACGGCTTCATGTTTGTGCGAGCAAAGCATGGTCGGAGCTGCCATCTCTCTATAAATACTGGTAGGGAGGTGTGGAGTGTTGGCTTTGTTGCTGTAAATGGGTTTGTTGGCTGTGTGGTTTCATATTGATTGGTAGGTGGAGTGGATGTTTGCAAATTAGTCGGCTGTTTCGTAGCATCCTATGTGGGTGTGGTCCTAGTTGTCCGAGTTTGAGGTATTGTCGGAGCCAAACCAAAGCCTGAGATGCTGCATCACAGCCATCTGCTCAGGACATTACATCACAGAACTAAAGAGGTCACAACACCAAAGCTCAGGATGTTACAACACAACCAACCACCCAGGATGTTACAGCACAAGACTCAGAAGGTCACATTCCCAGAACTCAGGACGTTTCCACACAGCCCATTACCCAGGTCGTTACAATACAGAAGAATAATGGGCACACAACTAGGACCATACCCACACAGGATGCTATGAAACAGCTGACTAATCTGCAAACTTCCACTCCACTTACCAATCAAGATGCCACCAACCCATTTACAGCAACAAAGCCAACACTCCACACATTATCACATTCATGATAATTTTTTCACTATGAAATAAACCTTAAAAGTTGAAAAATTCCACTTCATTAAGAAAGATAAGAATCTTGAGGAATGGCAGAAGGGAATTAATAAATTTATATGGGAAGGTAAAAAAGCTAGGGTTAAAATGAAAATAATTCAAGATTCCCGGGAAAGGGGAGGTTTAAAAATGCCCAATTTTAAATTATACTATGAAGCAGCTGCTCTCTCTGTAATAAGTGATTGGTTTAATTTAACGGAGGAAAGAATTTTGAATATAGAAGGTTATGACTTGCTATGTGGATGGCATGCATATTTAATTTATGACAAAAAAGTGGATAAGGCCTTTAAAAATCATGTGTTAAGAACTGCTCTTCTGCATGTTTGGAAAAAATACTCTTACAAACTAAATTATAAGGTTCCTATATGGGCAAGTCCTAGACATACAATAGAGAATATAAATATAGAACAGAATCAGGAAATGATTACATATAAAGATCTTTTGTATACTGAAAGAGGTAATTTGCAATTAAAATCTCTCCACGTACTAAAAGAAGAAGGGAAAAATTATACTTGGTTTCAATATGAGCAACTACGTGCTAGATGGAAGGAAGATCAGAAAATTGGTATAGAACAGAACGAGGGAAATTTGATAAAGCAAATTAGGAATCAGTCTCAGGAGCATATAAAGAGATTGTATAATATGCTACTTGAAATAGATTCTGAAAGGGACTTGGTAAAGGACTGTATGTTAAAGTGGGCACAAAATTTTCAGGAGCCAATATTATTGGAAACTTGGGAAAAAATTTGGGTTAGAAATGTTAAATTAACGCAGGCACAGAATCTGAGGGAAAATTTTTATAAAATGTTTTATAGATGGCACTTAGATCCTAAGAAATTATCGTGTATGTACCCAGATATGCAAACAAAATGTTGGAGATGTAATTGTGATGATGCTACATATTTTCATATTTGGTGGACTTGTAAGGATATAAAGGCCTTTTGGATAAAAATTTAATGGATTTTACAAAATGTTTTGAAAAAGAAGATAAAGTTCCTGCCGCAATTTTTTTTGTTGGGAATTATTACGGACTGTACAGTAATTGAGACTAAATTGATTTTAAATCTAATAACAGCAGCAAGATTATTAATAGGACAATACTGGAAGAAAAAAGAAGTACCTACAATAGAAGAATGGATATTGAAAGTTGCCAATTTGGCTGAGATGGCAAAGATATCAGCCTTTTTGGAAGACAATACGCGAGAAAGATACTTAAAGGAATGGAAAAAATGGATTGACTATATTCAAAGTAGATATCAGACTAAGAGTTATCAGACTCTTTTTGAATGATTGTGATGTATTATTTTTGATTGTTTTCGGGGGAAGTTAGGAATTGATGATTGTAGGGGTATAATTAAGTTGGGACGAAAATTTTTTAGCATATGTTTGTTTTATTTTTAACTATACCTTGTGCTCGTTCCGGGAAGTTAGGGGGGTTGTGAAGGGAGGGGGGAGGGGAGGGGGGGAAAGGGGGGGGATTTTTCTGTAAAACCTTTTGAATAAAAAAAAAAATTCCACTTCACACTTTAATATTCTTATAAAATTAAATCAAGCAATTTATTTTCCCATAATGTATACTTAATTATCTTTATATTGATGGTGCTGCAATACTATACACTGATTACTGAAAAGGATGTCTAATTCTTCACTGTACCTTAATAAATCTGACATAAATTTCAATTCTAACTAGAAATAAATTTTCAACTATAATCTAACATATTGAGTTTTATGTACATCCTAAGTTTTAACTATGCATAACTATACATTTGAAATTTAATGAGATTGCTAAATCAGAATAGATTTTTTAATAATATGTCTTGAATTTACTAACTTGTTGAAGTGTAATGTAATGTTGAATTCAATGTTTTATATTGTTTTAATCAGATTTCCAGATATTTCTTTTTAGTTCAAGTTTTGCAGTGACTTTCTTTTTTTTTTATTTGCATTTATATCCCGCCCTTCTCCGAAGACTCAGGGCGGCTTACACTATGTCAGCAATAGTCTTCATCCTATTTGTATATTTATATACAAAGTCAACTTATTGCCCCCAACAATCTGGGTCCTCATTTTACCTACCTTATAAAGGATGGAAGGCTGAGTCAACCTTGGGCCTGGTGGGACTAGAACCTGCAGTAATTGCAGGCAGCTGTGTTAATAACAGACTGTCTTACCAGTCTGAGCCACAGAGGCTCTTTTAATCTTTGACATTATATATTCAATATATTTAATTATTTACAACTAGAAATATCATCTCTATAACATTTGAAAATCACTATTATTATATTCTTTCATTGTTTTTATTGTTTCATATATTCTTATTTACATGTGTTCTTCAATGGAGGTCTAGCCGTTCGGAAGCTGATCGGACACTAGTGAAGTCCTATACTAGGACTTACCTAGTGGCATTGAGGGAAGCGAGGCGTAGCTACGCCTCCTCCCTCATTGCATCAGCAGATAACCGCCCAGCCGCCCTGTTTCGGGTGACTCGCTCCCTCTTACACCAGGGGGAGCGGGATGACCCGTTGCAGGGACGTGCTGAGGAGTTTAACGGTTATCTATACGATAAAATCGTTCAGCTTCGGGATGGTCTGGACCAAGATTGCGGTGACGCGGGTGAGACGGCTGAGGGTGGTCTTAGTGACATTTTATGGGATGAGTTTGACCCTGTCGCTCCCGAGGACATGGACAGGTTGTTGGGGAGGTTGAATGCCACCACGTGTTTACTGGACCCGTGCCCCTCCTGGCTGGTGCTGGCCACTCAGGAGGTAACACGAGGCTGGCTCCAGGCAATTACGAGCGCTTCCTTGGTGGAGGGAATCTTCCCGACCGCCTTGAAAGAGGCGGTGGTGAGACCCCTCCTCAAGAAGCCTTCCCTGGACCCGGCTGTTTTAGGTAATTATCGTCCGGTCTCCAACCATCGCTTCGCGGCGAAGGTTGTAGAGAGTATGGTGGCATATCAGTTTCCCTTGCACCTGGATGAAACTGTCTATCTAGA